>NC_135431.1:16193784-16493784 GCF_051991245.1 Festucalex cinctus
TTTTTTCTAAGTCTGACACCTGCCTGAAATTTTCAAAGTCCCATGCAGGCCAGAATTTTTTCAAAGTCCCATGCTTGCCAGAATTTTTTCAAAGTCCCAAGCAGGCCAGAATTTTTTCTAAGTCTGACGCTTGGCCAAAAATTTTCAAAGTCCCATGCTGGCCAGAATTTTTTCTAAGTCTGACGCCTCTCCGAAAATTTTCAAAGTTCCATGCAGGCCAGAATTTTTCCTAAGTCCCATGCTGGCCAGAATTTTTTCTAAGTCCCATGCTGGCCAGAATTTTTTCTAAGTCCCATGCTGGCCAGAATTTTTTCTAAGTCTGACACCTGCCTGAAATTTTCAAAGTCCCATGCTGGCCAGAATTTTTTCAAAGTCCCATGCTGGCCAGAATTTTTTCTAAGTCTCATGCAGGCCAGAATTTTTTCTAAGTCTGACGCTTGGCTAAAAATTTTCAAAGTCCCATGCTGGCCAGAATTTTTTCAAAGTCCCATGCTGGCCAGAATTTTTTCTAAGTCTGACACCTGCCTGAAATTTTCAAAGTCCCATGCTGGCCAGAATTTTTTCTAAGTCTGACGCCTGGCCGAAAATTTTCAGTCCCATGCTGTCCAGAATTTTTTCAAAGTCCCATGCTGGCCAGAATTTTTTCTAAGTCTGACACCTGCCTGAAATTTTCAAAGTCCCATGCTGGCCAGAATTTTTTCTAAGTCTCATGCAGGCCAGAATTTTTTCTAAGTCTGACGCTTGGCTAAAAATTTTCAAAGTCCCATGCTGGCCAGAATTTTTTCTAAGTCTGACGCCTCTCCGAAAATTTTCAAAGTTCCATGCAGGCCAGAATTTTTTCTAAGTCTGACGCCTGGCCGAAAATTTTCAAAGTCCCATGCTGTCCAGAATTTTTTCAAAGTCCCATGCTGGCCAGAATTTTTTCTAAGTCCCATGCTGGCCAGAATTTTTTCAAAGTCCCATGCAGGCCAGAATTTTTTCAAAGTCCCATGCTGGCCAGAATTTTTTCTAAGTCTGACGCTTGGCCAAAAATTTTCAAAGTCCCATGCTGTCCAGAATTTTTTCAAAGTCCCATGCTGGCCAGAATTTTTTCTAAGTCTGACGCTTGGCCAAAAATTTTCAAAGTCCCATGCTGTCCAGAATGTTTTCAAAGTCCCATGCTGGCCAGAATTTTTTCAAAGTCCCATGCAGGCCAGAATTTTTTCAAAGTCCCATGCTGGCCAGAATTTTTTCTAAGTCTGACACCTGCCTGAAATTTTCAAAGTCCCATGCAGGCCAGAATTTTTTCAAAGTCCCATGCTTGCCAGAATTTTTTCAAAGTCCCAAGCAGGCCAGAATTTTTTCTAAGTCTGACGCTTGGCCAAAAATTTTCAAAGTCCCATGCTGGCCAGAATTTTTTCTAAGTCTGACGCCTCTCCGAAAATTTTCAAAGTTCCATGCAGGCCAGAATTTTTCCTAAGTCCCATGCTGGCCAGAATTTTTTCTAAGTCCCATGCTGGCCAGAATTTTTTCTAAGTCCCATGCTGGCCAGAATTTTTTCTAAGTCTGACACCTGCCTGAAATTTTCAAAGTCCCATGCTGGCCAGAATTTTTTCAAAGTCCCATGCTGGCCAGAATTTTTTCTAAGTCTCATGCAGGCCAGAATTTTTTCTAAGTCTGACGCTTGGCTAAAAATTTTCAAAGTCCCATGCTGGCCAGAATTTTTTCAAAGTCCCATGCTGGCCAGAATTTTTTCTAAGTCTGACACCTGCCTGAAATTTTCAAAGTCCCATGCTGGCCAGAATTTTTTCTAAGTCTGACGCCTGGCCGAAAATTTTCAGTCCCATGCTGTCCAGAATTTTTTCAAAGTCCCATGCTGGCCAGAATTTTTTCTAAGTCTGACACCTGCCTGAAATTTTCAAAGTCCCATGCTGGCCAGAATTTTTTCTAAGTCTCATGCAGGCCAGAATTTTTTCTAAGTCTGACGCTTGGCTAAAAATTTTCAAAGTCCCATGCTGGCCAGAATTTTTTCTAAGTCTGACGCCTCTCCGAAAATTTTCAAAGTTCCATGCAGGCCAGAATTTTTTCTAAGTCTGACGCCTGGCCGAAAATTTTCAAAGTCCCATGCTGTCCAGAATTTTTTCAAAGTCCCATGCTGGCCAGAATTTTTTCTAAGTCCCATGCTGGCCAGAATTTTTTCAAAGTCCCATGCAGGCCAGAATTTTTTCAAAGTCCCATGCTGGCCAGAATTTTTTCTAAGTCTGACGCTTGGCCAAAAATTTTCAAAGTCCCATGCTGTCCAGAATTTTTTCAAAGTCCCATGCTGGCCAGAATTTTTTCTAAGTCTGACGCTTGGCCAAAAATTTTCAAAGTCCCATGCTGTCCAGAATGTTTTCAAAGTCCCATGCTGGCCAGAATTTTTTCAAAGTCCCATGCAGGCCAGAATTTTTTCAAAGTCCCATGCTGGCCAGAATTTTTTCTAAGTCTGACGCCTGGCCGAAAATTTTCAAAGTCCCATGCTGGCCAGAATTTTTTCTAAGTCTGACGCCTGGCCGAAAATTTTCAAAGTCCCATGCTGGCCAGAATTTTTTCAAAGTCCCATGCTGGCCAGAATTTTTTCTAAGTCTGACGCCTGGCCGAAAATTTTCAAAGTCCCATGCTGGCCAGAATTTTTTCTAAGTCTCATGCAGGCCAGAATTTTTTCTAAGTCTGACGCTTGGCTAAAAATTTTCAAAGTCCCATGCTGGCCAGAATTTTTTCAAAGTCCCATGCTGGCCAGAATTTTTTCTAAGTCTGATGCCTGCCTGAAATATTTCAAAGTCCCATGCTGGCCAGAATTTTTTCAAAGTCCCATGCTTGCCAGAATTTTTTCAAAGTCCCAAGCAGGCCAGAATTTTTTCTAAGTCTGACGCTTGGCCAAAAATTTTCAAAGTCCCATGCTGGCCAGAATTTTTTCAAAGTCCCAAGCAGGCCAGAATTTTTTCTAAGTCTGACGCTTGGCCAAAAATTTTCAAAGTCCCATGCTGGCCAGAATTTTTTCTAAGTCTGACGCTTGGCCAAAAATTTTCAAAGTCCCATGCTGTCCAGAATTTTTTCAAAGTCCCATGCTGGCCAGAATTTTTTCAAAGTCCCATGCTGGCCAGAATTTTTTCAAAGTCCCATGCTTGCCAGAATTTTTTCAAAGTCCCATGCTTGCCAGAATTTTTTCAAAGTCCCAAGCAGGCCAGAATTTTATCTAAGTCTGACACCTGCCTGAAATTTTCAAAGTCCCATGCTGGCCAGAATTTTTTCTAAGTCCCATGCTTGCCAGAATTTTTTCAAAGTCCCAAGCAGGCCAGAATTTTTTCTAAGTCTGACACCTGCCTGAAATTTTCAAAGTCCCATGCTTGCCAGAATTTTTTCAAAGTCCCATGCTGGCCAGAATTTTTTCAAAGTCCCATGCTGTCCAGAATTTTTTCAAAGTCCCAAGCAGGCCAGAATTTTTTCTAAGTCTGACGCTTGGCCAAAAATGTTCAAAGTCCCATGCTTGCCAGAATTTTTTCAAAGTCCCAAGCAGGCCAGAATTTTTTCTAAGTCTGACGCTTGGCCAAAAATTTTTTCAAAGTCCCAAGCAGGCCAGAATTTTTTCTAAGTCTGACGCTTGGCCAAAAATTTTCAAAGTCCCATGCAGGCCAGAATTTTTTCAAAGTCCCATGCTTGCCAGAATTTTTTCAAAGTCCCAAGCAGGCCAGAATTTTTTCTAAGTCCCATGCTGGCCAGAATTTTTTCTAAGTCTGACGCTTGGCTAAAAATTTTCAAAGTCCCATGCTGGCCAGAATTTTTTCAAAGTCTGACACCTGCCTGAAATTTTCAAAGTCCCATGCTTGCCAGAATTTTTTCAAAGTCCCATGCTTGCCAGAATTTTTTCAAAGTCCCAAGCAGGCCAGAATTTTATCTAAGTCCCATGCTGTCCAGAATTTTTTCAAAGTCCCATGCTGGCCAGAATTTTTTCTAAGTCTGACACCTGCCTGAAATTTTCAAAGTCCCATGCAGGCCAGAATTTTTTCTAAGTCTGACGCTTGGCTAAAAATTTTCAAAGTCCCATGCTGGCCAGAATTTTTTCAAAGTCCCATGCTGGCCAGAATTTTTTCTAAGTCCCAAGCAGGCCAGAATTTTTTCAAAGTCCCATGCTGGCCAGAATTTTTTCTAAGTCTGACACCTGCCTGAAATTTTCAAAGTCCCATGCAGGCCAGAATTTTTTCAAAGTCCCATGCTTGCCAGAATTTTTTCAAAGTCCCATGCTTGCCAGAATTTTTTCTAAGTCTGACGCTTGGCCAAAAATTTTCAAAGTCCCATGCTGGCCAGAATTTTTTCTAAGTCTGACGCTTGCCCAAAAATGTTCAAAGTCCCATGCTGGCCAGAATTTTTTCTAAGTCTGACGCCTGGCCGAAAATTTTCAAAGTCCCATGCTGGCCAGAATTTTTTCTAAGTCTGACGCCTCTCCGAAAATTTTCAAAGTCCCATGCTGGCCAGAATTTTTTCTAAGTCTGACGCCTGGCCGAAAATTTTCAAAGTCCCATGCTTGCCAGAATTTTTTCAAAGTCCCATGCTGGCCAGAATTTTTTCTAAGTCTGACACCTGCCTGAAATTTTCAAAGTCCCATGCAGGCCAGAATTTTTTCTAAGTCTGACGCTTGGCTAAAAATTTTCAAAGTCCCATGCTGGCCAGAATTTTTTCAAAGTCCCATGCTGGCCAGAATTTTTTCTAAGTCTGACGCCTCTCCGAAAATTTTCAAAGTCCCATGCTGTCCAGAATTTTTTCAAAGTCCCATGCTGGCCAGAATTTTTTCTAAGTCTGACGCTTGGACAAAAATTTTCAAAGTCCCATGCTTGCCAGAATTTTTTCAAAGTCCCATGCTGGCCAGAATTTTTTCTAAGTCTGACGCCTCTCCGAAAATTTTCAAAGTCCCATGCTGTCCAGAATTTTTTCAAAGTCCCATGCTGGCCAGAATTTTTTCTAAGTCTGACGCTTGGACAAAAATTTTCAAAGTCCCATGCTTGCCAGAATTTTTTCAAAGTCCCATGCTGGCCAGAATTTTTTCTAAGTCTGACACCTGCCTGAAATTTTCAAAGTCCCATGCTGGCCAGAATTTTTTCTAAGTCTGACACCTGCCTGAAATTTTCAAAGTCCCATGCTGGCCAGAATTTTTTCTAAGTCTGACGCTTGGCCAAAAATTTTCAAAGTCCCATGCTGGCCAGAATTTTTTCTAAGTCTGACGCTAGGCCAAAAATTTTCAAAGTCCCATGCTGTCCAGAATTTTTTCAAAGTCCCATGCTGGCCAGAATTTTTTCTAAGTCTGACACCTGCCTGAAATTTTCAAAGTCCCATGCAGGCCAGAATTTTTTCTAAGTCTGACGCTTGGCTAAAAATTTTCAAAGTCCCATGCTGGCCAGAATTTTTTCTAAGTCTGACGCCTGGCCGAAAATTTTCAAAGTCCCATGCTGGCCAGAATTTTTTCTAAGTCTGACGCCTCTCCGAAAATTTTCAAAGTCCCATGCTGGCCAGAATTTTTTCTAAGTCTGACGCCTGGCCGAAAATTTTCAAAGTCCCATGCTTGCCAGAATTTTTTCAAAGTCCCATGCTGGCCAGAATTTTTTCAAAGTCCCATGCAGGCCAGAATTTTTTCAAAGTCCCATGCTTGCCAGAATTTTTTCAAAGTCCCATGCAGGCCAGAATTTTTTCTAAGTCTGACGCTTGGCTAAAAATTTTCAAAGTCCCATGCTGGCCAGAATTTTTTCTAAGTCTGACACCTGCCTGAAATTTTCAAAGTCCCAAGCAGGCCAGAATTTTTTCAAAGTCCCATGCTGTCCAGAATTTTTTCAAAGTCCCATGCTGGCCAGAATTTTTTCTAAGTCTGACGCTTGGACAAAAATTTTCAAAGTCCCATGCTTGCCAGAATTTTTTCTAAGTCTGACACCTGCCTGAAATTTTCAAAGTCCCAAGCAGGCCAGAATTTTTTCTAAGTCCCATGCTGGCCAGAATTTTTTCAAAGTCCCATGCAGGCCAGAATTTTTTCAAAGTCCCAAGCAGGCCAGAATTTTTCTAAGTCTGACGCTTGGCCAAAAATTTTCAAAGTCCCATGCTGGCCAGAATTTTTTCTAAGTCTGACGCCTCTCCGAAAATTTTCAAAGTTCCATGCAGGCCAGAATTTTTTCAAAGTCCCATGCTGGCCAGAATTTTTTCAAAGTCCCATGCTGGCCAGAATTTTTTCTAAGTCTGACGCTTGGCCAAAAATTTTCAAAGTCCCATGCTGGCCAGAATTTTTTCAAAGTCCCATGCTGTCCAGAATTTTTTCTAAGTCTGACACCTGCCTGAAATTTTCAAAGTCCCAAGCAGGCCAGAATGTTTTCAAAGTCCCATGCTGGCCAGAATTTTTTCAAAGTCCCTTGCTGGCCAGAATTTTTTCTAAGTCTGACGCTTGGCCAAAAATTTTCAAAGTCCCATGCTGGCCAGAATTTTTTCTAAGTCTGACGCCTCTCCGAAAATTTTCAAAGTCCCATGCTGTCCAGAATTTTTTCAAAGTCCCATGCTGTCCAGAATTTTTTCAAAGTCCCATGCTGGCCAGAATTTTTTCTAAGTCCCATGCAGGCCAGAATTTTTTCAAAGTCCCAAGCAGGCCAGAATTTTTTCTAAGTCTGACGCTTGGCCAAAAATTTTCAAAGTCCCATGCTGGCCAGAATTTTTTCAAAGTCCCATGCTGGCCAGAATTTTTTCAAAGTCCCATGCTGGCCAGAATTTTTTCTAAGTCTGACGCCTCTCCGAAAATTTTCAAAGTCCCATGCTGGCCAGAATTTTTTCAAAGTCCCATGCTGGCCAGAATTTTTTCTAAGTCTGACGCTTGGCCGAAAATTTTCAAAGTCCCATGCTGTCCAGAATTTTTTGTAAGTCTGACGCTTGGCCAAAAATTTTCAAAGTCCCATGCTGTCCAGAATTTTTTCAAAGTCCCATGCTGGCCAAAAATTTTCAAAGTCCCAAGCAGGCCAGAATTTTTTCAAAGTCCCATGCAGGCCAGAATTTTTTCAAAGTCCCATGCTTGCCAGAATTTTTTCAAAGTCCCATGCTGGCCAGAATTTTTTCAAAGTCCCATGCTGGCCAGAATTTTTTCAAAGTCCCAAGCAGGCCAGAATTTTTTCTAAGTCTGACGCCTGCCTGAAATATTTCAAAGTCCCATGCTGGCCAGAATTTTTTCAAAGTCCCATGCTGGCCAGAATTTTTTCTAAGTCTGACACCTGCCTGAAATTTTCAAAGTCCCATGCTGGCCAGAATTTTTTCTAAGTCTGACACCTGCCTGAAATTTTCAAAGTCCCATGCAGGCCAGAATTTTTTCAAAGTCCCATGCTGGCCAGAATTTTTTCAAAGTCCCATGCTTGCCAGAATTTTTTCAAAGTCCCATGCAGGCCAGAATTTTTTCAAAGTCCCAAGCAGGCCAGAATTTTTTCTAAGTCTGACGCCTCTCCGAAAATTTTCAAAGTCCCATGCTGGCCAGAATTTTTTCTAAGTCTGACGCTTGGACAAAAATTTTCAAAGTCCCATGCTGGCCAGAATTTTTTCAAAGTCCCAAGCTGGCCAGAATTTTTTCTAAGTCCCATGCTGGCCAGAATTTTTTCAAAGTCCCATGCTGGCCAGAATTTTTTCTAAGTCTGACGCTTGGCTAAAAATTTTCAAAGTCCCATGCTGGCCAGAATTTTTTCAAAGTCTGACGCTTGGCTAAAAATTTTCAAAGTCCCATGCTGGCCAGAATTTTTTCAAAGTCCCATGCTGTCCAGAATTTTTTCAAAGTCTGACGCTTGGCCAAAAATTTTCAAAGTCCCATGCAGGCCAGAATTTTTTCTAAGTCTGACGCTTGGCTAAAAATTTTCAAAGTCCCATGCTGGCCAGAATTTTTTCAAAGTCCCATGCTGGCCAGAATTTTTTCTAAGTCTGACACCTGCCTGAAATTTTCAAAGTCCCATGCTGGCCAGAATTTTTTCAAAGTCCCATGCTGGCCAGAATTTTTTCTAAGTCTGACGCTTGGCCAAAAATTTTCAAAGTCCCATGCTGGCCAGAATTTTTTCTAAGTCTGACGCTAGGCCAAAAATTTTCAAAGTCCCATGCTGTCCAGAATTTTTTCAAAGTCCCATGCTGTCCAGAATTTTTTCTAAGTCTGACGCTTGGACAAAAATTTTCAAAGTCCCATGCTTGCCAGAATTTTTTCAAAGTCCCATGCTGGCCAGAATTTTTTCTAAGTCCCATGCTGGCCAGAATTTTTTCTAAGTCTGACACCTGCCTGAAATTTTCAAAGTCCCATGCTGGCCAGAATTTTTTCAAAGTCCCATGCTTGCCAGAATTTTTTCAAAGTCCCATGCTTGCCAGAATTTTTTCTAAGTCTGACGCTTGGACAAAAATTTTCAAAGTCCCATGCTGGCCAGAATTTTTTCAAAGTCTGACACCTGCCTGAAATTTTCAAAGTCCCATGCTGGCCAGAATTTTTTCAAAGTCTGACACCTGCCTGAAATTTTCAAAGTCCCATGCAGGCCAGAATTTTTTCAAAGTCCCATGCTGGCCAGAATTTTTTCAAAGTCCCATGCTTGCCAGAATTTTTTCAAAGTCCCATGCTGGCCAGAATTTTTTCTAAGTCTGACACCTGCCTGAAATTTTCAAAGTCCCAAGCAGGCCAGAATTTTTTCAAAGTCCCATGCTGTCCAGAATTTTTTCAAAGTCCCATGCAGGCCAGAATTTTTTCAAAGTCCCAAGCAGGCCAGAATTTTTTCTAAGTCTGACGCCTGGCCGAAAATTTTCAAAGTCCCATGCTGGCCAGAATTTTTTCTAAGTCTGACACCTGCCTGAAATTTTCAAAGTCCCAAGCAGGCCAGAATTTTTTCAAAGTCCCATGCTTGCCAGAATTTTTTCAAAGTCCCAAGCAGGCCAGAATTTTTTCTAAGTCTGACGCTTGGCCAAAAATTTTCAAAGTCCCATGCTGGCCAGAATTTTTTCTAAGTCTGACGCTTGGCCAAAAATTTTCAAAGTCCCATGCTGGCCAGAATTTTTTCTAAGTCTGACGCTTGGCCAAAAATTTTCAAAGTCCCATGCTGGCCAGAATTTTTTCAAAGTCCCATGCTGGCCAGAATTTTTTCAAAGTCTGACGCTTGGCCAAAAATTTTCAAAGTCCCATGCTGGCCAGAATTTTTTCTAAGTCTGACGCCTCTCCGAAAATTTTCAAAGTCCCATGCTGTCCAGAATTTTTTCAAAGTCCCATGCTGTCCAGAATTTTTTCAAAGTCCCATGCTGGCCAGAATTTTTTCAAAGTCCCATGCTGGCCAGAATTTTTTCTAAGTCTGACGCCTCTCCGAAAATTTTCAAAGTCCCATGCTGTCCAGAATTTTTTCAAAGTCCCATGCTTGCCAGAATTTTTTCAAAGTCCCATGCTTGCCAGAATTTTTTCTAAGTCCCATGCTGGCCAGAATTGTTTCTAAGTCCGACGCTTGGCCAAAAATTTTCAAAGTCCCATGCTGGCCAGAATTTTTTCAAAGTCCCATGCTTGCCAGAATTTTTTCAAAGTCCCATGCTTGCCAGAATTTTTTCTAAGTCCCATGCTGGCCAGAATTGTTTCTAAGTCCGACGCTTGGCCAAAAATTTTCAAAGTCCCATGCTGGCCAGAATTTTTTCTAAGTCTGACACCTGCCTGAAATTTTCAAAGTCCCAAGCAGGCCAGAATTTTTTCAAAGTCCCATGCTGGCCAGAATTTTTTCAAAGTCCCATGCTTGCCTGAAATTTTCAAAGTCCCATGCTGGCCAGAATTTTTTCAAAGTCCCATGCTGGCCAGAATTTTTTCAAAGTCCCATGCTTGCCAGAATTTTTTCAAAGTCCCATGCTGGCCAGAATTTTTTCAAAGTCCCATGCTGGCCAGAATTTTTTCAAAGTCCCATGCTGGCCAGAATTTTTTCAAAGTCCCATGCTGGCCAGAATTTTTTCTAAGTCTGACAACTGCCTGAAATTTTCAAAGTCCCAAGCAGGCCAGAATTTTTTCAAAGTCCCATGCTGGCCAGAATTTTTTCAAAGTCCCATGCAGGCCAGAATTTTTTCTAAGTCTGACGCCTCTCCGAAAATTTTCAAAGTCCCATGCTGTCCAGAATTTTTTCAAAGTCCCATGCTGTCCAGAATTTTTTCAAAGTCCCATGCTGTCCAGAATTTTTTCAAAGTCCCATGCTGGCCAGAATTTTTTCAAAGTCCCAAGCAGGCCAGAATTTTTTCAAAGTCCCATGCTGGCCAGAATTTTTTCTAAGTCTGACGCCTGGCCGAAAATTTTCAAAGTCCCATGCTGGCCAGAATTTTTTCTAAGTCCCATGCTGGCCAGAATTTTTTCAAAGTCCCATGCTGGCCAGAATTTTTTCTAAGTCTGACGCCTGGCCGAAAATTTTCAAAGTCCCAAGCAGGCCAGAATTTTTTCAAAGTCCCATGCAGGCCAGAATTTTTTCAAAGTCCCATGCTTGCCAGAATTTTTTCAAAGTCCCAAGCAGGCCAGAATTTTTTCTAAGTCTGACGCTTGGCCAAAAATTTTCAAAGTCCCATGCTGTCCAGAATTTTTTCAAAGTCCCATGCTGGCCAGAATTTTTTCTAAGTCTGACGCCTGGCCGAAAATTTTCAAAGTCCCATGCTGGCCAGAATTTTTTCTAAGTCTGACGCCTGCCTGAAATATTTCAAAGTCCCATGCTGGCCAGAATTTTTTCTAAGTCTGACGCTTGGCCAAAAATTTTCAAAGTCCCATGCTGTCCAGAATTTTTTCAAAGTCCCATGCTGGCCAGAATTTTTTGTAAGTCCCATGCTTGCCAGAATTTTTTCTAAGTCTGACGCTTGGCCAAAAATTTTCAAAGTCCCATGCAGGCCAGAATTTTTTCAAAGTCCCATGCTTGCCTGAAATTTTCAAAGTCCCATGCTGGCCAGAATTTTTTCAAAGTCCCATGCAGGCCAGAATTTTTTCAAAGTCCCATGCTTGCCAGAATTTTTTCAAAGTCCCATGCTGGCCAGAATTTTTTCAAAGTCCCATGCTGGCCAGAATTTTTTCTAAGTCCGACGCTTGGCCAAAAATTTTCAAAGTCCCATGCTGGCCAGAATTTTTTCAAAGTCCCATGCTGGCCAGAATTTTTTCTAAGTCTGACACCTGCCTGAAATTTTCAAAGTCCCAAGCAGGCCAGAATTTTTTCAAAGTCCCATGCTGGCCAGAATTTTTTCAAAGTCCCATGCTGGCCAGAATTTTTTCTAAGTCTGACGCCTCTCCGAAAATTTTCAAAGTCCCATGCTGTCCAGAATTTTTTCAAAGTCCCATGCTGTCCAGAATTTTTTTAAAGTCCCATGCTGTCCAGAATTTTTTCAAAGTCCCATGCTGGCCAGAATTTTTTCAAAGTCCCAAGCAGGCCAGAATTTTTTCAAAGTCCCATGCTGGCCAGAATTTTTTCTAAGTCTGACGCCTGGCCGAAAATTTTCAAAGTCCCATGCTGGCCAGAATTTTTTCTAAGTCCCATGCTGGCCAGAATTTTTTCAAAGTCCCATGCTGGCCAGAATTTTTTCTAAGTCTGACGCCTGGCCGAAAATTTTCAAAGTCCCAAGCAGGCCAGAATTTTTTCAAAGTCCCATGCTGTCCAGAATTTTTTCTAAGTCCCATGCTGGCCAGAATTTTTTCTAAGTCTGACGCCTGGCCGAAAATTTTCAAAGTCCCAAGCAGGCCAGAATTTTTTCAAAGTCCCATGCTGGCCAGAATTTTTTCAAAGTCCCATGCAGGCCAGAATTTTTTCAAAGTCCCATGCTTGCCAGAATTTTTTCAAAGTCCCAAGCAGGCCAGAATTTTTTCTAAGTCTGACGCTTGGCCAAAAATTTTCAAAGTCCCATGCTGTCCAGAATTTTTTCAAAGTCCCATGCTGGCCAGAATTTTTTCTAAGTCTGACGCTTGGCCAAAAATTTTCAAAGTCCCATGCTTGCCAGAATTTTTTCAAAGTCCCATGCTGGCCAGAATTTTTTCTAAGTCTGACGCCTGGCCGAAAATTTTCAAAGTCCCATGCTGGCCAGAATTTTTTCTAAGTCTGACGCTTGGCCAAAAATTTTCAAAGTCCCATGCAGGCCAGAATTTTTTCAAAGTCCCATGCTTGCCAGAATTTTTTCTAAGTCTGACGCTTGGCCAAAAATTTTCAAAGTCCCATGCTGGCCAGAATTTTTTCAAAGTCCCATGCTGTCCAGAATTTTTTCAAAGTCCCATGCTGGCCAGAATTTTTTCAAAGTCCCATGCTGGCCAGAATTTTTTCAAAGTCCCAAGCAGGCCAGAATTTTTTCAAAGTCCCATGCTGGCCAGAATTTTTTCAAAGTCCCAAGCAGGCCAGAATTTTATCTAAGTCTGACGCTTGGCCAAAAATTTTCAAAGTCCCATGCTGGCCAGAATTTTTTCTAAGTCTGACGCCTGGCCGAAAATTTTCAAAGTCCCATGCTGGCCAGAATTTTTTCTAAGTCTGACTCTTGGCCAAAAATTTTCAAAGTCCCATGCTGGCCAGAATTTTTTCTAAGTCTGACTCTTGGCCAAAAATTTTCAAAGTCCCATGCTGGCCAGAATTTTTTCAAAGTCCCATGCTGGCCAGAATTTTTTCAAAGTCCCAAGCAGGCCAGAATTTTTTCAAAGTCCCATGCTGGCCAGAATTTTTTCAAAGTCCCAAGCAGGCCAGAATTTTATCTAAGTCTGACGCCTGGCCAAAAATTTTCAAAGTCCCATGCTGGCCAGAATTTTTTCTAAGTCTGACGCTTGGCCAAAAATTTTCAAAGTCCCATGCTGGCCAGAATTTTTTCTAAGTCCCATGCTGGCCAGAATTTTTTCTAAGTCCCAAGCAGGCCAGAATTTTTTCTAAGTCTGACGCTTGGCCAAAAATTTTCAAAGTCCCATGCTGGCCAGAATTTTTTCTAAGTCTGACGCTTGGCCAAAAATTTTCAAAGTTCCATGCTGGCCAGAATTTTTTCTAAGTCTGACGCTTGGCCAAAAATTTTCAAAGTTCCATGCTTGCCAGAATTTTTTCAAAGTCCCATGCAGGCCAGAATTTTTTCTAAGTCCCATGCTTGCCAGAATTTTTTCAAAGTCCCATGCTGGCCAGAATTTTTTCTAAGTCTGACACCTGCCTGAAATTTTCAAAGTCCCATGCTGGCCAGAATTTTTTCTAAGTCTGACACCTGCCTGAAATTTTCAAAGTCCCATGCTGGCCAAAAATTTTCAAAGTCCCATGCTGTCCAGAATGTTTTCAAAGTCCCATGCTGGCCAGAATTTTTTCAAAGTCCCATGCTGGCCAGAATTTTTTCAAAGTCCCATGCTTGCCAGAATTTTTTCAAAGTCCCATGCTGGCCAGAATTTTTTCTAAGTCCCATGCTGGCCAGAATTTTTTCTAAGTCTGACGCCTGGCCGAAAATTTTCAAAGTCCCATGCTGGCCAGAATTTTTTCTAAGTCTGACGCCTGGCCAAAAATTTTCAAAGTCCCATGCTGGCCAGAATTTTTTCAAAGTCCCAAGCAGGCCAGAATTTTTTCTAAGTCTGACGCTTGGCCAAAAATTTTCAAAGTCCCATGCTGGCCAGAATTTTTTCTAAGTCTGACGCTTGGCCAAAAATTTTCAAAGTCCCATGCTGTCCAGAATTTTTTCAAAGTCCCATGCTGTCCAGAATTTTTTCAAAGTCCCATGCTGGCCAGAATTTTTTCAAAGTCCCATGCAGGCCAGAATTTTTTCAAAGTCCCATGCTTGCCAGAATTTTTTCAAAGTCCCATGCTTGCCAGAATTTTTTCAAAGTCCCAAGCAGGCCAGAATTTTATCTAAGTCTGACGCTTGGCCAAAAATTTTCAAAGTCCCATGCTGGCCAGAATTTTTTCAAAGTCCCATGCTGTCCAGAATTTTTTCAAAGTCCCATGCTGGCCGAAAATTTTCAAAGTCCCATGCTGGCCAGAATTTTTTCTAAGTCTGACGCCTGGCCGAAAATTTTCAAAGTCCCATGCTGGCCAGAATTTTTTCTAAGTCTGACGCCTGGCCGAAAATTTTCAAAGTCCCATGCTGGCCAGAATTTTTTCTAAGTCCCATGCTTGCCAGAATTTTTTCAAAGTCCCAAGCAGGCCAGAATTTTTTCTAAGTCTGACGCTTGGCCAAAAATTTTCAAAGTCCCATGCTGGCCAGAATTTTTTCAAAGTCCCATGCTGGCCAGAATTTTTTCAAAGTCCCAAGCAGGCCAGAATTTTTTCAAAGTCCCATGCTGGCCAGAATTTTTTCAAAGTCTGACGCTTGGCCAAAAACTTTCAAAGTCCCATGCTGGCCAGAATTTTTTCTAAGTCTGACGCCTCTCCGAAAATTTTCAAAGTTCCATGCAGGCCAGAATTTTTCCTAAGTCTGACGCCTGGCCGAAAATTTTCAGTCCCATGCTGTCCAGAATTTTTTCAAAGTCTGACACCTGCCTGAAATTTTCAAAGTCCCATGCTGGCCAGAATTTTTTCAAAGTCCCATGCTGGCCAGAATTTTTTCTAAGTCCCAAGCAGGCCAGAATTTTTTCAAAGTCCCATGCTGGCCAGAATTTTTTCAAAGTCTGACGCTTGGCCAAAAACTTTCAAAGTCCCATGCTGGCCAGAATTTTTTCTAAGTCTGACGCCTCTCCGAAAATTTTCAAAGTTCCATGCAGGCCAGAATTTTTCCTAAGTCTGACGCCTGGCCGAAAATTTTCAGTCCCATGCTGTCCAGAATTTTTTCAAAGTCCCATGCTGGCCAGAATTTTTTCTAAGTCTGACACCTGCCTGAAATTTTCAAAGTCCCATGCTGGCCAGAATTTTTTCAAAGTCCCATGCTGGCCAGAATTTTTTCTAAGTCTCATGCAGGCCAGAATTTTTTCTAAGTCTGACACCTGCCTGAAATTTTCAAAGTCCCATGCTGGCCAGAATTTTTTCTAAGTCTGACACCTGCCTGAAATTTTCAAAGTCCCATGCTGGCCAGAATTTTTTCTAAGTCCCATGCTGGCCAGAATTTTTTCAAAGTCCCATGCAGGCCAGAATTTTTTCTAAGTCTGACACCTGCCTGAAATTTTCAAAGTCCCATGCTGGCCAGAATTTTTTCTAAGTCCCATGCTGGCCAGAATTTTTTCAAAGTCCCATGCAGGCCAGAATTTTTTCAAAGTCTGACGCCTGGCCGAAAATTTTCAAAGTCCCATGCTGTCCAGAATGTTTTCAAAGTCCCATGCTGGCCAGAATTTTTTCAAAGTCCCATGCTGGCCAGAATTTTTTCAAAGTCCCAAGCAGGCCAGAATTTTTTCAAAGTCCCATGCTGGCCAGAATTTTTTCAAAGTCTGACGCTTGGCCAAAAACTTTCAAAGTCCCATGCTGGCCAGAATTTTTTCTAAGTCTGACGCTTGGCCGAAAATTTTCAAAGTCCCATGCTGTCCAGAATTTTTTGTAAGTCTGACGCTTGGCCAAAAATTTTCAAAGTCCCATGCTGTCCAGAATTTTTTCAAAGTCCCATGCTGGCCAGAATTTTTTGTAAGTCCCATGCTTGCCAGAATTTTTTCTAAGTCTGACGCTTGGCCAAAAATTTTCAAAGTCCCATGCAGGCCAGAATTTTTTAAAAGTCCCATGCATGCCTGAAATTTTCAAAGTCCCATGCTGGCCAGATTTTTTTCAAAGTCCCATGCAGGCCAGAATTTTTTCAAAGTCCCATGCTTGCCAGAATTTTTTCAAAGTCCCATGCTGGCCAGAATTTTTTCAAAGTCCCAAGCAGGCCAGAATTTTTTCTAAGTCTGACGCTTGGCCAAAAATTTTCAAAGTCCCATGCTGGCCAGAATTTTTTCTAAGTCTGACGCTTGGCCAAAAATTTTCAAAGTTCCATGCTGGCCAGAATTTTTTCAAAGTCCCATGCTGGCCAGAATTTTTTCTAAGTCTGACGCTTGGCCAAAAATTTTCAAAGTCCCATGCTGTCCAGAATGTTTTCAAAGTCCCATGCTGGCCAGAATTTTTTCAAAGTCCCATGCTGGCCAGATTTTTTTGTAAGTCTGACGCTTGGCCAGAATTTTTTCAAAGTCCCATGCTGGCCAGAATTTTTTCTAAGTCTGACGCCTGGCCGAAAATTTTCAAAGTCCCATGCTGGCCAGAATTTTTTCAAAGTCCGACGCCTGCCTGAAATATTTCAAAGTCCCATGCTGGCCAGAATTTTTTCAAAGTCCCATGCTGGCCAGAATTTTTTCTAAGTCTGACGCCTGGCCGAAAATTTTCAAAGTCCCATGCTGGCCAGAATTTTTTCTAAGTCTGACGCCTGGCCGAAAATTTTCAAAGTCCCATGCTGGCCAGAATTTTTTCAAAGTCCGACGCCTGCCTGAAATATTTGAAAGTCCCATGCTGGCCAAAAATTTTCAAAGTTCCATGCTGGCCAGAATTTTTTCTAAGTCTGACGCCTCTCCGAAAATTTTCAAAGTCCCATGCTGTCCAGAATTTTTTCAAAGTCCCATGCTGGCCAGAATTTTTTCTAAGTCTGACGCCTGCCTGAAATATTTCAAAGTCCCATGCTGGCCAGAATTTTTTCAAAGTCCCATGCTGGCCAGAATTTTTTCTAAGTCTGACGCTTGGCCAAAAATTTTCAAAGTCCCATGCTGTCCAGAATTTTTTCAAAGTCCCATGCTGTCCAGAATTTTTTCAAAGTCCCATGCTGGCCAGAATTTTTTCTAAGTCTGATGCCTGGCTGAAAATTTTCAAAGTCCCATGCAGGCCAGAATTTTTTCTAAGTCTGACGCCTGCCTGAAATATTTCAAAGTCCCATGCTGGCCAGAATTTTTTCAAAGTCTGACACCTGCCTGAAATTTTCAAAGTCCCATGCTGGCCAGAATTTTTTCAAAGTCCCAAGCAGGCCAGAATTTTATCTAAGTCTGACGCTTGGCCAAAAATTTTCAAAGTCCCATGCTGGCCAGAATTTTTTCTAAGTCTGACGCCTGGCCGAAAATTTTCAAAGTCCCATGCTGGCCAGAATTTTTTCTAAGTCTGACGCCTGGCCGAAAATTTTCAAAGTCCCATGCTGGCCAGAATTTTTTCTAAGTCTGACGCTTGGCCAAAAATTTTCAAAGTCCCATGCTGGCCAGAATTTTTTCTAAGTCTGACTCTTGGCCAAAAATTTTCAAAGTCCCATGCTGGCCAGAATTTTTTCTAAGTCTGACGCCTGGCCGAAAATTTTCAAAGTCCCATGCTGTCCAGAATTTTTTCAAAGTCCCATGCTGGCCAGAATTTTTTCTAAGTCTGACGCCTGCCTGAAATATTTCAAAGTCCCATGCTGGCCAGAATTTTTTCAAAGTCCCATGCTGGCCAGAATTTTTTCAAAGTCCCATGCTGTCCAGAATTTTTTCTAAGTCTGACGCTTGGCCAAAAATTTTCAAAGTCCCATGTTGTCCAGAATTTTTTCAAAGTCCCATGCTGGCCAGAATTTTTTCTAAGTCCCAAGCAGGCCAGAATTTTATCTAAGTCTGACGCTTGGCCAAAAATTTTCAAAGTCCCATGCTGGCCAGAATTTTTTCTAAGTCTGATGCCTGCCTGAAATATTTCAAAGTCCCATGCTGGCCAGAATTTTTTCAAAGTCCCATGCTTGCCAGAATTTTTTCAAAGTCCCATGCTGTCCAGAATTTTTTCAAAGTCCCATGCTGGCCAGAATTTTTTCTAAGTCTGACGCCTGCCTGAAATATTTCAAAGTCCCATGCTGGCCAGAATTTTTTCAAAGTCCCATGCTGGCCAGAATTTTTTCTAAGTCTGACGCTTGGCCAAAAATTTTCAAAGTCCCATGCTGGCCAGAATTTTTTCTAAGTCTGACGCTTGGCCAAAAATTTTCAAAGTCTGATGCTGGCCAGAATTTTTTCTAAGTCTGACGCCTCTCCGAAAATTTTCAAAGTCCCATGCTGGCCAGAATTTTTTCAAAGTCCCATGCTGGCCAGAATTTTTCTAAGTCCCATGCTGGCCAGAATTTTTTCAAAGTCCCATGCAGGCCAGAATTTTTTCTAAGTCTGACGCTTGGCTAAAAATTTTCAAAGTCCCATGCTGGCCAGAATTTTTTCAAAGTCCCATGCTGGCCAGAATTTTTTCTAAGTCTGACACCTGCCTGAAATTTTCAAAGTCCCATGCTGGCCAGAATTTTTTCTAAGTCTGACACCTGCCTGAAATTTTCAAAGTCCCAAGCAGGCCAGAATTTTTTCAAAGTCCCATGCTGGCCAGAATTTTTTCAAAGTCCCATGCTTGCCAGAATTTTTTCAAAGTCCCAAGCAGGCCAGAATTTTTTCTAAGTCTGATGCCTGCCTGAAATATTTCAAAGTCCCATGCTGGCCAGAATTTTTTCAAAGTCCCATGCTTGCCAGAATTTTTTCAAAGTCCCATGCTGGCCAGAATTTTTTCTAAGTCTGATGCCTGGCCGAAAATTTTCAAAGTCCCATGCAGGCCAGAATTTTTTCTAAGTCTGACACCTGCCTGAAATTTTCAAAGTCCCATGCTGGCCAGAATTTTTTCTAAGTCTGACGCTTGGCCAAAAATTTTCAAAGTCCCATGCTGTCCAGAATGTTTTCAAAGTCCCATGCTGGCCAGAATTTTTTCAAAGTCCCATGCAGGCCAGAATTTTTTGTAAGTCTGACGCTTGGCCAAAAATTTTCAAAGTCCCATGCTGTCCAGAATTTTTTCAAAGTCTGACGCCTGCCTGAAAATTTTCAAAGTCCCATGCTGGCCAGAATTTTTTCTAAGTCTGACGCCTGGCCGAAAATTTTCTAAGTCCCATGCTGGCCAGAATTTTTTCAAAGTCCCATGCTGGCCAGAATTTTTTCAAAGTCCCATGCTTGCCAGAATTTTTTCAAAGTCCCATGCTGGCCAGAATTTTTTCTAAGTCTGACGCCTGGCCGAAAATTTTCAAAGTCCCATGCTGTCCAGAATTTTTTCAAAGTCTGACGCCTGCCTGAAAATTTTCAAAGTCCCATGCTGGCCAGAATTTTTTCAAAGTCCCATGCTGGCCAGAATTTTTTCTAAGTCCCATGCTGGCCAGAATTTTTTCAAAGTCCCATGCTGGCCAGAATTTTTTCTAAGTCTGACGCTTGGCCAAAAATTTTCAAAGTCCCATGCTGGCCAGAATTTTTTCTAAGTCTGACGCTTGGCCAAAAATTTTCAAAGTCTGATGCTGGCCAGAATTTTTTCTAAGTCTGATGCCTCTCCGAAAATTTTCAAAGTCCCATGCTGGCCAGAATTTTTTCTAAGTCCCATGCTGGCCAGAATTTTTTCTAAGTCTGACGCTTGGCTAAAAATTTTCAAAGTCCCATGCTGGCCAGAATTTTTTCAAAGTCCCATGCAGGCCAGAATTTTTTCAAAGTCCCATGCTGGCCAGAATTTTTTCAAAGTCCCATGCAGGCCAGAATTTTTTCTAAGTCTGACGCTTGGCCAAAAATTTTCAAAGTCCCATGCAGGCCAGAATTTTTTCTAAGTCTGACGCCTCTCCGAAAATTTTCAAAGTCCCATGCTGTCCAGAATTTTTTCAAAGTCCCATGCTGTCCAGAATTTTTTCAGTCCCATGCTGGCCAGAATTTTTTCTAAGTCTGACACCTGCCTGAAATTTTCAAAGTCCCATGCTGGCCAGAATTTTTTCAAAGTCCCATGCAGGCCAGAATTTTTTCTAAGTCTGACGCTTGGCTAAAAATTTTCAAAGTCCCATGCTGGCCAGAATTTTTTCAAAGTCCCATGCTTGCCAGAATTTTTTCAAAGTCTGATGCTGGCCAGAATTTTTTCTAAGTCTGACGCCTCTCCGAAAATTTTCAAAGTCCCATGCTGTCCAGAATTTTTTCAAAGTCCCATGCTGTCCAGAATTTTTTCAAAGTCCCATGCTGGCCAGAATTTTTTCTAAGTCTGACACCTGCCTGAAATTTTCAAAGTCCCATGCTGGCCAGAATTTTTTCTAAGTCCCATGCTGGCCAGAATTTTTTCTAAGTCTGACGCTTGGCTAAAAATTTTCAAAGTCCCATGCTGGCCAGAATTTTTTCAAAGTCCCATGCTTGCCAGAATTTTTTCAAAGTCCCATGCTGGCCAGAATTTTTTCTAAGTCTGACGCTTGGCCAAAAATTTTCAAAGTCCCATGCTGGCCAGAATTTTTTCTAAGTCTGACTCTTGGCCAAAAATTTTCAAAGTCCCATGCTGGCCAGAATTTTTTCTAAGTCTGACTCTTGGCCAAAAATTTTCAAAGTCTGATGCTGGCCAGAATTTTTTCTAAGTCTGACGCCTCTCCGAAAATTTTCAAAGTCCCATGCTGTCCAGAATTTTTTCAAAGTCCCATGCTGTCCAGAATTTTTTCAAAGTCCCATGCTGGCCAGAATTTTTTCAAAGTCCCATGCTGTCCAGAATTTTTTCAAAGTCCCATGCTGTCCAGAATTTTTTCAAAGTCCCATGCTGGCCAGAATTTTTTCAAAGTCCCATGCTGTCCAGAATTTTTTCAAAGTCCCATGCTGGCCAGAATTTTTTCTAAGTCTGACACCTGCCTGAAATTTTCAAAGTCCCATGCTGGCCAGAATTTTTTCTAAGTCCCATGCTGGCCAGAATTTTTTCAAAGTCCCATGCAGGCCAGAATTTTTTCTGACGCTTGGCTAAAAATTTTCAAAGTCCCATGCAGGCCAGAATTTTTTCAAAGTCCCATGCAGGCCAGAATTTTTTCTAAGTCTGACGCTTGGCCAAAAATTTTCAAAGTCCCAAGCAGGCCAGAATTTTTTCTAAGTCTGACGCTTGGCCAAAAATTTACAAAGTCCCATGCTGTCCAGAATTTTTTCAAAGTCCCATGCTGGCCAGAATTTTTTCTAAGTCTGACGCTTGGCCGAAAATTTTCAAAGTCCCATGCTGTCCAGAATTTTTTGTAAGTCTGACGCTTGGCCAAAAATTTTCAAAGTCCCATGCTGTCCAGAATTTTTTCAAAGTCCCATGCTGGCCAGAATTTTTTCTAAGTCCCATGCAGGCCAGAATTTTTTCTAAGTCTGACGCCTGGCCGAAAATTTTCAAAGTCCCATGCTGGCCGGAATTTTTTCAAAGTCCCATGCTGGCCAGAATTTTTTCTAAGTCTGACACCTGCCTGAAATTTTCAAAGTCCCATGCTGGCCAGAATTTTTTCAAAGTCCCATGCTGGCCAGAATTTTTTCAAAGTCCCATGCAGGCCAGAATTTTTTCAAAGTCCCATGCTGGCCAGAATTTTTTCAAAGTCCCATGCTGGCCAGAATTTTTTCTAAGTCTGACACCTGCCTGAAATTTTCAAAGTCCCATGCTGGCCAGAATTTTTTCTAAGTCCCATGCAGGCCAGAATTTTTTCAAAGTCCCAAGCGGGCCAGAATTTTTTCAAAGTCCCATGCTGGCCAGAATTTTTTCAAAGTCCCATGCAGGCCAGAATTTTTTCAAAGTCCCATGCTTGCCAGAATTTTTTCAAAGTCTGACACCTGCCTGAAATTTTCAAAGTCCCATGCTGGCCAGAATTTTTTCAAAGTCCCATGCTGGCCAGAATTTTTTCAAAGTCCCATGCTGGCCAGAATTTTTTCAAAGTCCCATGCTGGCCAGAATTTTTTCAAAGTCCCATGCTTGCCAGAATTTTTTCAAAGTCCCAAGCAGGCCAGAATTTTATCTAAGTCCCATGCTGGCCAGAATTTTTTCTAAGTCCCATGCTGGCCAGAATTTTTTCTAAGTCCCATGCTGGCCAGAATTTTTTCTAAGTCTGACGCTTGGCCGAAAATTTTCAAAGTCCCATGCTGGCCAGAATTTTTTCTAAGTCCCATGCTTGCCAGAATTTTTTCAAAGTCCCATGCTGGCCAGAATTTTTTCTAAGTCTGACGCCTGCCTGAAATATTTCAAAGTCTGATGCTGGCCAGAATTTTTTCTAAGTCTGACGCTTGGCCAAAAATTTTCAAAGTCCCATGCTGGCCAGAATTTTTTCTAAGTCCCATGCTGGCCAGAATTTTTTCTAAGTCTGACGCCTGGCCGAAAATTTTCAAAGTCCCATGCTGTCCAGAATTTTTTCAAAGTCCCATGCTGGCCAGAATTTTTTCTAAGTCTGACGCTTGGCCGAAAATTTTCAAAGTCCCATGCTGGCCAGAATTTTTTCTAAGTCCCATGCTTGCCAGAATTTTTTCAAAGTCCCATGCTGGCCAGAATTTTTTCTAAGTCTGACGCCTGCCTGAAATATTTCAAAGTCCCATGCAGGCCAGAATTTTTTCTAAGTCTGACGCTTGGCCAAAAATTTTCAAAGTCCCATGCTGTCCAGAATTTTTTCAAAGTCCCATGCTGGCCAGAATTTTTTCAAAGTCCCATGCTGGCCAGATTTTTTTGTAAGTCTGACGCTTGGCCAAAAATTTTCAAAGTCCCATGCTGTCCAGAATTTTTTCAAAGTCCCATGCTGGCCAGAATTTTTTCAAAGTCCCATGCTTGCCAGAATTTTTTCAAAGTCCCATGCTGGCCAGAATTTTTTCTAAGTCTGACGCCTGCCTGAAAATTTTCAAAGTCCCATGCTGGCCAGAATTTTTTCTAAGTCTGACGCCTGGCCGAAAATTTTCAAAGTCCCATGCTGGCCAGAATTTTTTCTAAGTCTGACGCCTGCCTGAAATATTTCAAAGTCCCATGCAGGCCAGAATTTTTTCTAAGTCCCATGCTGGCCAGAATTTTTTCAAAGTCCCATGCTGGCCAGAATTTTTTCTAAGTCTGACGCCTGGCCGAAAATTTTCAAAGTCCCATGCTGGCCAGAATTTTTTCTAAGTCCCATGCTGGCCAGAATTTTTTCTAAGTCTGACGCTTGGCCAAAAATTTTCAAAGTCCCATGCTGGCCAGAATATTTTCTAAGTCTGACGCTTGGCCAAAAATTTTCAAAGTCCCATGCTGTCCAGAATTTTTTCAAAGTCCCATGCTGGCCAGAATTTTTTCAAAGTCCCATGCTGGCCAGAATTTTTTCTAAGTCCCATGCTGGCCAGAATTTTTTCTAAGTCTGACGCCTGGCCGAAAATTTTCAAAGTCCCATGCTGTCCAGAATTTTTTCAAAGTCCCATGCTGGCCAGAATTTTTTCTAAGTCCCATGCAGGCCAGAATTTTTTCAAAGTCCCATGCTGTCCAGAATTTTTTCAAAGTCCCATGCTGGCCAGAATTTTTTCTAAGTCTGACGCCTGCCTGAAATATTTCAAAGTCCCATGCTGGCCAGAATTTTTTCTAAGTCTGACGCTTGGCCAAAAATTTTCAAAGTCCCATGCTGGCCAGAATTTTTTCAAAGTCCCATGCAGGCCAGAATTTTTTCAAAGTCCCATGCTTGCCAGAATTTTTTCAAAGTCCCAAGCAGGCCAGAATTTTTTCTAAGTCTGACGCTTGGCCAAAAATTTTCAAAGTCCCATGCTGGCCAGAATTTTTTCTAAGTCTGACGCCTGACCGAAAATTTTCAAAGTCCCATGCTGTCCAGAATTTTTTCAAAGTCCCATGCTGGCCAGAATTTTTTCTAAGTCTGACTCTTGGCCAAAAATTTTCAAAGTCCCATGCTGGCCAGAATTTTTTCTAAGTCTGACGCCTGGCCGAAAATTTTCAAAGTCCCATGCTGGCCAGAATTTTTTCAAAGTCCCATGCTGGCCAGAATTTTTTCTAAGTCTGACACCTGCCTGAAATTTTCAAAGTCCCATGCTGGCCAGAATTTTTTCAAAGTCCCATGCTGGCCAGAATTTTTTCAAAGTCCCATGCAGGCCAGAATTTTTTCAAAGTCCCATGCTGGCCAGAATTTTTTCAAAGTCCCATGCTGGCCAGAATTTTTTCTAAGTCTGACACCTGCCTGAAATTTTCAAAGTCCCATGCTGGCCAGAATTTTTTCTAAGTCCCATGCAGGCCAGAATTTTTTCAAAGTCCCAAGCAGGCCAGAATTTTTTCAAAGTCCCATGCTGGCCAGAATTTTTTCAAAGTCCCATGCAGGCCAGAATTTTTTCAAAGTCCCATGCTTGCCAGAATTTTTTCAAAGTCTGACACCTGCCTGAAATTTTCAAAGTCCCATGCTGGCCAGAATTTTTTCAAAGTCCCATGCTGGCCAGAATTTTTTCAAAGTCCCATGCTGGCCAGAATTTTTTCAAAGTCCCATGCTGGCCAGAATTTTTTCAAAGTCCCATGCTTGCCAGAATTTTTTCAAAGTCCCAAGCAGGCCAGAATTTTATCTAAGTCCCATGCTGGCCAGAATTTTTTCTAAGTCCCATGCTGGCCAGAATTTTTTCTAAGTCTGACGCCTGGCCGAAAATTTTCAAAGTCCCATGCTGTCCAGAATTTTTTCAAAGTCCCATGCTGGCCAGAATTTTTTCTAAGTCTGACGCTTGGCCGAAAATGTTCAAAGTCCCATGCTGGCCAGAATTTTTTCTAAGTCCCATGCTTGCCAGAATTTTTTCAAAGTCCCATGCTGGCCAGAATTTTTTCTAAGTCTGACGCCTGCCTGAAATATTTCAAAGTCTGATGCTGGCCAGAATTTTTTCTAAGTCTGACGCTTGGCCAAAAATTTTCAAAGTCCCATGCTGGCCAGAATTTTTTCTAAGTCCCATGCTGGCCAGAATTTTTTCTAAGTCTGACGCCTGGCCGAAAATTTTCAAAGTCCCATGCTGTCCAGAATTTTTTCAAAGTCCCATGCTGGCCAGAATTTTTTCTAAGTCTGACGCTTGGCCGAAAATTTTCAAAGTCCCATGCTGGCCAGAATTTTTTCTAAGTCCCATGCTTGCCAGAATTTTTTCAAAGTCTGACACCTGCCTGAAATTTTCAAAGTCCCATGCTGGCCAGAATTTTTTCTAAGTCTGACGCCTGCCTGAAATATTTCAAAGTCCCATGCAGGCCAGAATTTTTTCTAAGTCTGACGCTTGGCCAAAAATTTTCAAAGTCCCATGCTGTCCAGAATTTTTTCAAAGTCCCATGCTGGCCAGAATTTTTTCAAAGTCCCATGCTGGCCAGATTTTTTTGTAAGTCTGACGCTTGGCCAAAAATTTTCAAAGTCCCATGCTGTCCAGAATTTTTTCAAAGTCCCATGCTGGCCAGAATTTTTTCAAAGTCCCATGCTTGCCAGAATTTTTTCAAAGTCCCATGCTGGCCAGAATTTTTTCTAAGTCTGACGCCTGCCTGAAAATTTTCAAAGTCCCATGCTGGCCAGAATTTTTTCTAAGTCTGACGCCTGGCCGAAAATTTTCAAAGTCCCATGCTGGCCAGAATTTTTTCTAAGTCTGACGCCTGCCTGAAATATTTCAAAGTCCCATGCAGGCCAGAATTTTTTCTAAGTCCCATGCTGGCCAGAATTTTTTCAAAGTCCCATGCTGGCCAGAATTTTTTCTAAGTCTGACGCCTGGCCGAAAATTTTCAAAGTCCCATGCTGGCCAGAATTTTTTCTAAGTCCCATGCTGGCCAGAATTTTTTCTAAGTCTGACGCTTGGCCAAAAATTTTCAAAGTCCCATGCTGGCCAGAATATTTTCTAAGTCTGACGCTTGGCCAAAAATTTTCAAAGTCCCATGCTGTCCAGAATTTTTTCAAAGTCCCATGCTGGCCAGAATTTTTTCAAAGTCCCATGCTGGCCAGAATTTTTTCTAAGTCTGACGCCTGGCCGAATATTTTCAAAGTCCCATGCTGTCCAGAATTTTTTCAAAGTCCCATGCTGGCCAGAATTTTTTCTAAGTCCCATGCAGGCCAGAATTTTTTCAAAGTCCCATGCTGTCCAGAATTTTTTCAAAGTCCCATGCTGGCCAGAATTTTTTCTAAGTCTGACGCCTGCCTGAAATATTTCAAAGTCCCATGCTGGCCAGAATTTTTTCTAAGTCTGACGCTTGGCCAAAAATTTTCAAAGTCCCATGCTGGCCAGAATTTTTTCAAAGTCCCATGCAGGCCAGAATTTTTTCAAAGTCCCATGCTTGCCAGAATTTTTTCAAAGTCCCAAGCAGGCCAGAATTTTTTCTAAGTCTGACGCTTGGCCAAAAATTTTCAAAGTCCCATGCTGGCCAGAATTTTTTCTAAGTCTGACGCCTGACCGAAAATTTTCAAAGTCCCATGCTGTCCAGAATTTTTTCAAAGTCCCATGCTGGCCAGAATTTTTTCTAAGTCTGACTCTTGGCCAAAAATTTTCAAAGTCCCATGCTGGCCAGAATTTTTTCTAAGTCTGACGCCTGGCCGAAAATTTTCAAAGTCCCATGCTGTCCAGAATTTTTTCAAAGTCCCATGCTGGCCAGAATTTTTTCAAAGTCCCATGCTGGCCAGAATTTTTTCTAAGTCCCATGCAGGCCAGAATTTTTTCAAAGTCCCAAGCAGGCCAGAATTTTTTCAAAGTCCCATGCTGGCCAGAATTTTTTCAAAGTCCCATGCTGGCCAGAATTTTTTCAAAGTCCCATGCTGGCCAGAATTTTTTCAAAGTCCCATGCAGGCCAGAATTTTTTCAAAGTCCCATGCTTGCCAGAATTTTTTCAAAGTCCCAAGCAGGCCAGAATTTTTTCTAAGTCTGACGCCTGGCCGAAAATTTTCAAAGTCCCATGCTGTCCAGAATTTTTTCAAAGTCCCATGCTGGCCAGAATTTTTTCTAAGTCTGACTCTTGGCCAAAAATTTTCAAAGTCCCATGCTGGCCAGAATTTTTTCTAAGTCTGACGCCTGGCCGAAAATTTTCAAAGTCCCATGCTGGCCAGAATTTTTTCAAAGTCCCATGCTGGCCAGAATTTTTTCAAAGTCCCATGCTTGCCAGAATTTTTTCAAAGTCCCAAGCAGGCCAGAATTTTTTCAAAGTCCCATGCTGGCCAGAATTTTTTCTAAGTCTGACGCTTGGCCAAAAATTTTCAAAGTCCCATGCTGGCCAGAATTTTTTCTAAGTCCCATGCTGTCCAGAATTTTTTCAAAGTCCCATGCTGGCCAGAATTTTTTCAAAGTCCCATGCTGGCCAGAATTTTTTCTAAGTCCCATGCAGGCCAGAATTTTTTCAAAGTCCCAAGCAGGCCAGAATTTTTTCAAAGTCCCATGCAGGCCAGAATTTTTTCAAAGTCCCATGCTTGCCAGAATTTTTTCAAAGTCTGACACCTGCCTGAAATTTTCAAAGTCCCATGCTGGCCAGAATTTTTTCAAAGTCCCATGCTGGCCAGAATTTTTTCAAAGTCCCATGCTGGCCAGAATTTTTTCAAAGTCCCATGCTGGCCAGAATTTTTTCAAAGTCCCATGCTGGCCAGAATTTTTTCTAAGTCTGACTCTTGGCCAAAAATTTTCAAAGTCCCATGCTGGCCAGAATTTTTTCTAAGTCTGACGCTTGGCCAAAAATTTTCAAAGTCCCATGCTGGCCAGAATTTTATCTAAGTCTGACGCTTGGCCAAAAATTTTCAAAGTCCCATGCTGGCCAGAATTTTTTCTAAGTCTGACGCTTGGCCAAAAATTTTCAAAGTCCCATGCTGGCCAGAATTTTTTCAAAGTCCCATGCTGGCCAGAATTTTTTCAAAGTCCCATGCTGGCCAGAATTTTTTCAAAGTCCCAAGCAGGCCAGAATTTTTTCTAAGTCTGACGCTTGGCCAAAAATTTTCAAAGTTCCATGCTGGCCAGAATTTTTTCTAAGTCTGACGCCTCTCCGAAAATTTTCAAAGTCCCATGCTGTCCAGAATTTTTTCAAAGTCCCATGCTGGCCAGAATTTTTTCTAAGTCTGACGCCTGCCTGAAATATTTCAAAGTCCCAAGCAGGCCAGAATTTTTTCTAAGTCTGACGCTTGGCCGAAAATTTTCAAAGTCCCATGCTGGCCAGAATTTTTTCTAAGTCCCATGCTGGCCAGAAGTTTTTTCTAAGTCCCATGCTTGCCAGAATTTTTTCAAAGTCCCATGCAGGCCAGAATTTTTTCTAAGTCTGACGCTTGGACAAAAATTTTCAAAGTCCCATGCTGGCCAGAATTTTTTCTAAGTCCCATGCTTGCCAGAATTTTTTCAAAGTCCCAAGCAGGCCAGAATTTTTTCTAAGTCTGACGCTTGGCCAAAAATTTTCAAAGTCTGATGCTGGCCAGAATTTTTTCTAAGTCTGACTCTTGGCCAAAAATTTTCAAAGTCCCATGCTGGCCAGAATTTTTTCTAAGTCTGACGCCTGCCTGAAATATTTCAAAGTCCCATGCTGGCCAGAATTTTTTCTAAGTCCCATGCTGGCCAGAATTTTTTCTAAGTCCCATGCAGGCCAGAATTTTTTCAAAGTCCCATGCTTGCCAGAATTTTTTCAAAGTCCCAAGCAGGCCAGAATTTTTTCTAAGTCTGACGCTTGGCCAAAAATTTTCAAAGTCCCATGCTGGCCAGAATTTTTTCTAAGTCTGACTCTTGGCCAAAAATTTTCAAAGTCCCATGCTGGCCAGAATTTTTTCTAAGTCTGACGCCTGGCCGAAAATTTTCAAAGTCCCATGCTGGCCAGAATTTTTTCAAAGTCCCATGCTGGCCAGAATTTTTTCAAAGTCCCATGCTGGCCAGAATTTTTTCTAAGTCTGACACCTGCCTGAAATTTTCAAAGTCCCATGCAGGCCAGAATTTTTTCAAAGTCCCATGCTTGCCAGAATTTTTTCAAAGTCCCAAGCAGGCCAGAATTTTTTCAAAGTCCCATGCTGGCCAGAATTTTTTCTAAGTCTGACGCTTGGCCAAAAATTTTCAAAGTCCCATGCTGGCCAGAATTTTTTCTAAGTCCCATGCTGTCCAGAATTTTTTCAAAGTCCCATGCTGGCCAGAATTTTTTCAAAGTCCCATGCTGGCCAGAATTTTTTCTAAGTCCCATGCAGGCCAGAATTTTTTCAAAGTCCCAAGCAGGCCAGAATTTTTTCAAAGTCCCATGCTGGCCAGAATTTTTTCAAAGTCCCATGCAGGCCAGAATTTTTTCAAAGTCCCATGCTTGCCAGAATTTTTTCAAAGTCTGACACCTGCCTGAAATTTTCAAAGTCCCATGCTGGCCAGAATTTTTTCAAAGTCCCATGCTGGCCAGAATTTTTTCTAAGTCTGACGCTTGGCCAAAAATTTTCAAAGTCCCATGCTGGCCAGAATTTTTTCTAAGTCTGACGCTTGGCCAAAAATTTTCAAAGTCCCATGCTGGCCAGAATTTTTTCTAAGTCTGACTCTTGGCCAAAAATTTTCAAAGTCCCATGCTGGCCAGAATTTTTTCTAAGTCTGACGCCTGGCCGAAAATTTTCAAAGTCCCATGCTGGCCAGAATTTTTTCTAAGTCTGACGCCTGGCCGAAAATTTTCAAAGTCCCATGCTGGCCAGAATTTTTTCAAAGTCCCATGCTGTCCAGAATTTTTTCAAAGTCCCATGCTGTCCAGAATTTTTTCAAAGTCCCATGCTGTCCAGAATTTTTTCAAAGTCCCATGCTGGCCAGAATTTTTTCTAAGTCTGACACCTGCCTGAAATTTTCAAAGTCCCATGCTGGCCAGAATTTTTTCAAAGTCCCATGCAGGCCAGAATTTTTTCTAAGTCTGACGCTTGGCTAAAAATTTTCAAAGTCCCATGCTGGCCAGAATTTTTTCAAAGTCCCATGCTGGCCAGAATTTTTTCTAAGTCTGACACCTGCCTGAAATTTTCAAAGTCCCATGCTGGCCAGAATTTTTTCAAAGTCCCATGCTGGCCAGAATTTTTTCAAAGTCCCATGCTGGCCAGAATTTTTTCTAAGTCTGACTCTTGGCCAAAAATTTTCAAAGTCCCATGCTGGCCAGAATTTTTTCTAAGTCTGACGCTTGGCCAAAAATTTTCAAAGTCCCATGCTGGCCAGAATTTTATCTAAGTCTGACGCTTGGCCAAAAATTTTCAAAGTCCCATGCTGGCCAGAATTTTTTCTAAGTCTGACGCTTGGCCAAAAATTTTCAAAGTCCCATGCTGGCCAGAATTTTTTCAAAGTCCCATGCTGGCCAGAATTTTTTCAAAGTCCCATGCTGGCCAGAATTTTTTCAAAGTCCCAAGCAGGCCAGAATTTTTTCTAAGTCTGACGCTTGGCCAAAAATTTTCAAAGTCTGATGCTGGCCAGAATTTTTTCTAAGTCTGACTCTTGGCCAAAAATTTTCAAAGTCCCATGCTGGCCAGAATTTTTTCTAAGTCTGACGCCTGCCTGAAATATTTCAAAGTCCCATGCTGGCCAGAATTTTTTCTAAGTCTGACGCTTGGCCAAAAATTTTCAAAGTCCCATGCTGGCCAGAATTTTTTCAAAGTCCCATGCAGGCCAGAATTTTTTCAAAGTCCCATGCTTGCCAGAATTTTTTCAAAGTCCCAAGCAGGCCAGAATTTTTTCTAAGTCTGACGCTTGGCCAAAAATTTTCAAAGTCCCATGCTGGCCAGAATTTTTTCTAAGTCTGACGCCTGGCCGAAAATTTTCAAAGTCCCATGCTGTCCAGAATTTTTTCAAAGTCCCATGCTGGCCAGAATTTTTTCTAAGTCTGACTCTTGGCCAAAAATTTTCAAAGTCCCATGCTGGCCAGAATTTTTTCTAAGTCCCATGCTTGCCAGAATTTTTTCAAAGTCCCATGCTGGCCAGAATTTTTTCAAAGTCCCGTGCTGGCCAGAATTTTTTCAAAGTCCCAAGCAGGCCAGAATTTTTTCAAAGTCCCATGCTGGCCAGAATTTTTTCAAAGTCCCATGCAGGCCAGAATTTTTTCAAAGTCCCATGCTTGCCAGAATTTTTTCAAAGTCCCATGCTGGCCAGAATTTTTTCTAAGTCTGACGCTTGGCCAAAAATTTTCAAAGTCTGATGCTGGCCAGAATTTTTTCTAAGTCTGACTCTTGGCCAAAAATTTTCAAAGTCCCATGCTGGCCAGAATTTTTTCTAAGTCCCATGCTTGCCAGAATTTTTTCAAAGTCCCAAGCAGGCCAGAATTTTTTCTAAGTCTGACGCTTGGCCAAAAATTTTCAAAGTCTGATGCTGGCCAGAATTTTTTCTAAGTCTGACGCTTGGCCAAAAATTTTCAAAGTCCCATGCTTGCCAGAATTTTTTCAAAGTCCCATGCAGGCCAGAATTTTTTCTAAGTCTGACGCTTGGCCAAAAATTTTCAAAGTCCCATGCTGGCCAGAATTTTTTCTAAGTCCCATGCTTGCCAGAATTTTTTCAAAGTCCCAAGCAGGCCAGAATTTTTTCTAAGTCTGACGCTTGGCCAAAAATTTTCAAAGTCTGATGCTGGCCAGAATTTTTTCTAAGTCTGACTCTTGGCCAAAAATTTTCAAAGTCCCATGCTGGCCAGAATTTTTTCTAAGTCTGACGCCTGCCTGAAATATTTCAAAGTCCCATGCTGGCCAGAATTTTTTCTAAGTCTGACGCTTGGCCAAAAATTTTCAAAGTCCCATGCTGGCCAGAATTTTTTCAAAGTCCCATGCAGGCCAGAATTTTTTCAAAGTCCCATGCTTGCCAGAATTTTTTCAAAGTCCCAAGCAGGCCAGAATTTTTTCTAAGTCTGACGCTTGGCCAAAAATTTTCAAAGTCCCATGCTGTCCAGAATTTTTTCAAAGTCCCATGCTGGCCAGAATTTTTTCTAAGTCTGACTCTTGGCCAAAAATTTTCAAAGTCCCATGCTGGCCAGAATTTTTTCTAAGTCTGACGCCTGGCCGAAAATTTTCAAAGTCCCATGCTGGCCAGAATTTTTTCAAAGTCCCATGCTGGCCAGAATTTTTTCAAAGTCCCATGCTGGCCAGAATTTTTTCTAAGTCCCATGCTGTCCAGAATTTTTTCAAAGTCCCATGCTGGCCAGAATTTTTTCTAAGTCTGACGCCTGCCTGAAATATTTCAAAGTCCCATGCTGGCCAGAATTTTTTCTAAGTCTGACGCTTGGCCAAAAATTTTCAAAGTCCCATGCTGGCCAGAATTTTTTCAAAGTCCCAAGCAGGCCAGAATTTTTTCTAAGTCTGACGCTTGGCCGAAAATTTTCAAAGTCCCATGCTGGCCAGAATTTTTTCTAAGTCCCATGCTGGCCAGAAGTTTTTTCTAAGTCCCATGCTTGCCAGAATTTTTTCAAAGTCCCATGCAGGCCAGAATTTTTTCTAAGTCTGACGCTTGGACAAAAATTTTCAAAGTCCCATGCTGGCCAGAATTTTTTCTAAGTCCCATGCTTGCCAGAATTTTTTCAAAGTCCCAAGCAGGCCAGAATTTTTTCTAAGTCTGACGCTTGGCCAAAAATTTTCAAAGTCTGATGCTGGCCAGAATTTTTTCTAAGTCTGACTCTTGGCCAAAAATTTTCAAAGTCCCATGCTGGCCAGAATTTTTTCTAAGTCTGACGCCTGCCTGAAATATTTCAAAGTCCCATGCTGGCCAGAATTTTTTCTAAGTCCCATGCTGGCCAGAATTTTTTCTAAGTCCCATGCAGGCCAGAATTTTTTCAAAGTCCCATGCTTGCCAGAATTTTTTCAAAGTCCCAAGCAGGCCAGAATTTTTTCTAAGTCTGACGCTTGGCCGAAAATTTTCAAAGTCCCATGCTGGCCAGAATTTTTTCAAAGTCCCATGCTGGCCAGAATTTTTTCAAAGTCCCATGCTGGCCAGAATTTTTTCTAAGTCTGACACCTGCCTGAAATTTTCAAAGTCCCATGCAGGCCAGAATTTTTTCAAAGTCCCATGCTTGCCAGAATTTTTTCAAAGTCCCAAGCAGGCCAGAATTTTTTCAAAGTCCCATGCTGGCCAGAATTTTTTCTAAGTCTGACGCTTGGCCAAAAATTTTCAAAGTCCCATGCTGGCCAGAATTTTTTCTAAGTCCCATGCTGTCCAGAATTTTTTCAAAGTCCCATGCTGGCCAGAATTTTTTCAAAGTCCCATGCTGGCCAGAATTTTTTCTAAGTCCCATGCAGGCCAGAATTTTTTCAAAGTCCCAAGCAGGCCAGAATTTTTTCAAAGTCCCATGCTGGCCAGAATTTTTTCAAAGTCCCATGCAGGCCAGAATTTTTTCAAAGTCCCATGCTTGCCAGAATTTTTTCAAAGTCTGACACCTGCCTGAAATTTTCAAAGTCCCATGCTGGCCAGAATTTTTTCAAAGTCCCATGCTGGCCAGAATTTTTTCTAAGTCTGACGCTTGGCCAAAAATTTTCAAAGTCCCATGCTGGCCAGAATTTTTTCTAAGTCTGACGCTTGGCCAAAAATTTTCAAAGTCCCATGCTGGCCAGAATTTTTTCTAAGTCTGACTCTTGGCCAAAAATTTTCAAAGTCCCATGCTGGCCAGAATTTTTTCTAAGTCTGACGCCTGGCCGAAAATTTTCAAAGTCCCATGCTGGCCAGAATTTTTTCTAAGTCTGACGCCTGGCCGAAAATTTTCAAAGTCCCATGCTGGCCAGAATTTTTTCAAAGTCCCATGCTGTCCAGAATTTTTTCAAAGTCCCATGCTGTCCAGAATTTTTTCAAAGTCCCATGCTGTCCAGAATTTTTTCAAAGTCCCATGCTGGCCAGAATTTTTTCTAAGTCTGACACCTGCCTGAAATTTTCAAAGTCCCATGCTGGCCAGAATTTTTTCAAAGTCCCATGCAGGCCAGAATTTTTTCTAAGTCTGACGCTTGGCTAAAAATTTTCAAAGTCCCATGCTGGCCAGAATTTTTTCAAAGTCCCATGCTGGCCAGAATTTTTTCTAAGTCTGACACCTGCCTGAAATTTTCAAAGTCCCATGCTGGCCAGAATTTTTTCAAAGTCCCATGCTGGCCAGAATTTTTTCAAAGTCCCATGCTGGCCAGAATTTTTTCAAAGTCCCATGCTGGCCAGAATTTTTTCTAAGTCTGACTCTTGGCCAAAAATTTTCAAAGTCCCATGCTGGCCAGAATTTTTTCTAAGTCTGACGCTTGGCCAAAAATTTTCAAAGTCCCATGCTGGCCAGAATTTTATCTAAGTCTGACGCTTGGCCAAAAATTTTCAAAGTCCCATGCTGGCCAGAATTTTTTCTAAGTCTGACGCTTGGCCAAAAATTTTCAAAGTCCCATGCTGGCCAGAATTTTTTCAAAGTCCCATGCTGGCCAGAATTTTTTCAAAGTCCCATGCTGGCCAGAATTTTTTCAAAGTCCCAAGCAGGCCAGAATTTTTTCTAAGTCTGACGCTTGGCCAAAAATTTTCAAAGTCTGATGCTGGCCAGAATTTTTTCTAAGTCTGACTCTTGGCCAAAAATTTTCAAAGTCCCATGCTGGCCAGAATTTTTTCTAAGTCTGACGCTTGGCCAAAAATTTTCAAAGTCCCATGCTGGCCAGAATTTTTTCAAAGTCCCATGCAGGCCAGAATTTTTTCAAAGTCCCATGCTTGCCAGAATTTTTTCAAAGTCCCAAGCAGGCCAGAATTTTTTCTAAGTCTGACGCTTGGCCAAAAATTTTCAAAGTCCCATGCTGGCCAGAATTTTTTCTAAGTCTGACGCCTGGCCGAAAATTTTCAAAGTCCCATGCTGTCCAGAATTTTTTCAAAGTCCCATGCTGGCCAGAATTTTTTCTAAGTCTGACTCTTGGCCAAAAATTTTCAAAGTCCCATGCTGGCCAGAATTTTTTCTAAGTCCCATGCTTGCCAGAATTTTTTCAAAGTCCCATGCTGGCCAGAATTTTTTCAAAGTCCCATGCTGGCCAGAATTTTTTCTAAGTCCCATGCTGTCCAGAATTTTTTCAAAGTCCCATGCTGGCCAGAATTTTTTCAAAGTCCCAAGCAGGCCAGAATTTTTTCAAAGTCCCATGCTGGCCAGAATTTTTTCAAAGTCCCATGCAGGCCAGAATTTTTTCAAAGTCCCATGCTTGCCAGAATTTTTTCAAAGTCCCATGCTGGCCAGAATTTTTTCTAAGTCTGACGCTTGGCCAAAAATTTTCAGTCTGATGCTGGCCAGAATTTTTTCTAAGTCTGACTCTTGGCCAAAAATTTTCAAAGTCCCATGCTGGCCAGAATTTTTTCTAAGTCCCATGCTTGCCAGAATTTTTTCAAAGTCCCAAGCAGGCCAGAATTTTTTCTAAGTCTGACGCTTGGCCAAAAATTTTCAAAGTCTGATGCTGGCCAGAATTTTTTCTAAGTCTGACGCTTGGCCAAAAATTTTCAAAGTCCCATGCTTGCCAGAATTTTTTCAAAGTCCCATGCAGGCCAGAATTTTTTCTAAGTCTGACGCTTGGCCAAAAATTTTCAAAGTCCCATGCTGGCCAGAATTTTTTCTAAGTCCCATGCTTGCCAGAATTTTTTCAAAGTCCCAAGCAGGCCAGAATTTTTTCTAAGTCTGACGCTTGGCCAAAAATTTTCAAAGTCTGATGCTGGCCAGAATTTTTTCTAAGTCTGACTCTTGGCCAAAAATTTTCAAAGTCCCATGCTGGCCAGAATTTTTTCTAAGTCTGACGCCTGCCTGAAATATTTCAAAGTCCCATGCTGGCCAGAATTTTTTCTAAGTCTGACGCTTGGCCAAAAATTTTCAAAGTCCCATGCTGGCCAGAATTTTTTCAAAGTCCCATGCAGGCCAGAATTTTTTCAAAGTCCCATGCTTGCCAGAATTTTTTCAAAGTCCCAAGCAGGCCAGAATTTTTTCTAAGTCTGACGCTTGGCCAAAAATTTTCAAAGTCCCATGCTGTCCAGAATTTTTTCAAAGTCCCATGCTGGCCAGAATTTTTTCTAAGTCTGACTCTTGGCCAAAAATTTTCAAAGTCCCATGCTGGCCAGAATTTTTTCTAAGTCTGACGCCTGGCCGAAAATTTTCAAAGTCCCATGCTGGCCAGAATTTTTTCAAAGTCCCATGCTGGCCAGAATTTTTTCAAAGTCCCATGCTGGCCAGAATTTTTTCTAAGTCCCATGCTGTCCAGAATTTTTTCAAAGTCCCATGCTGGCCAGAATTTTTTCAAAGTCCCATGCTGGCCAGAATTTTTTCTAAGTCCCATGCAGGCCAGAATTTTTTCAAAGTCCCAAGCAGGCCAGAATTTTTTCAAAGTCCCATGCTGGCCAGAATTTTTTCAAAGTCCCATGCAGGCCAGAATTTTTTCAAAGTCCCATGCTTGCCAGAATTTTTTCAAAGTCCCATGCTGGCCAGAATTTTTTCTAAGTCTGACGCTTGGCCAAAAATTTTCAAAGTCCCATGCTGGCCAGAATTTTTTCTAAGTCTGACTCTTGGCCAAAAATTTTCAAAGTCCCATGCTGGCCAGAATTTTATCTAAGTCTGACGCCTGGCCAAAAATTTTCAAAGTCCCATGCTGGCCAGAATTTTTTCTAAGTCTGACGCCTGGCCGAAAATTTTCAAAGTCCCATGCTGGCCAGAATTTTTTCTAAGTCTGACGCCTGGCCGAAAATTTTCAAAGTCCCATGCTGGCCAGAATTTTTTCAAAGTCCCATGCTGTCCAGAATTTTTTCAAAGTCCCATGCTGGCCAGAATTTTATCTAAGTCTGACGCTTGGCCAAAAATTTTCAAAGTCCCATGCTGGCCAGAATTTTTTCTAAGTCTGACGCTTGGCCAAAAATTTTCAAAGTCCCATGCTGGCCAGAATTTTTTCTAAGTCTGACTCTTGGCCAAAAATTTTCAAAGTCCCATGCTGGCCAGAATTTTATCTAAGTCTGACGCTTGGCCAAAAATTTTCAAAGTCCCATGCTGGCCAGAATTTTTTCTAAGTCTGACGCCTGGCCGAAAATTTTCAAAGTCCCATGCTGGCCAGAATTTTTTCTAAGTCTGACGCCTGGCCGAAAATTTTCAAAGTCCCATGCTGGCCAGAATTTTTTCAAAGTCCCATGCTGTCCAGAATTTTTTCAAAGTCCCATGCTGTCCAGAATTTTTTCAAAGTCCCATGCTGGCCAGAATTTTTTCTAAGTCTGACGCTTGGACAAAAATTTTCAAAGTCCCATGCAGGCCAGAATTTTTTCTAAGTCTGACACCTGCCTGAAATTTTCAAAGTCCCATGCTGGCCAGAATTTTTTCAAAGTCCCATGCTGGCCAGAATTTTTTCAAAGTCCCATGCTGGCCAGAATTTTTTCAAAGTCCCATGCTGGCCAGAATTTTTTCTAAGTCTGACGCTTGGCCAAAAATTTTCAAAGTCCCATGCTGGCCAGAATTTTTTCTAAGTCTGACGCCTGCCTGAAATATTTCAAAGTCCCATGCAGGCCAGAATTTTTTCTAAGTCTGACGCCTGGCCGAAAATTTTCAAAGTCCCATGCTGGCCAGAATTTTTTCAAAGTCCGATGCTGGCCAGAATTTTTTCAAAGTCCCATGCAGGCCAGAATTTTTTCAAAGTCCCATGCTGGCCAGAATTTTTTCAAAGTCCCAAGCAGGCCAGAATTTTTTCAAAGTCCCATGCTGGCCAGAATTTTTTCAAAGTCCCATGCTGGCCAGATTTTTTTGTAAGTCTGACGCTTGGCCAAAAATTTTCAAAGTCCCATGCAGGCCAGAATTTTTTCAAAGTCCCATGCTTGCCAGAATTTTTTCAAAGTCCCAAGCAGGCCAGAATTTTTTCTAAGTCTGACGCTTGGCCAAAAATTTTCAAAGTCCCATGCTGTCCAGAATTTTTTCAAAGTCCCATGCTGGCCAGAATTTTTTCTAAGTCGGACGCTTGGCCGAAAATTTTCAAAGTCCCATGCTGTCCAGAATTTTTTGTAAGTCTGACGCTTGGCCAAAAATTTTCAAAGTCCCATGCTGTCCAGAATTTTTTCAAAGTCCCATGCTGGCCAGAATTTTTTCTAAGTCCCATGCTTGCCAGAATTTTTTCAAAGTCCCATGCAGGCCAGAATTTTTTCTAAGTCTGACGCCTGGCCGAAAATTTTCAAAGTCCCATGCTGGCCAGAATTTTTTCTAAGTCCCATGCTGGCCAGAATTTTTTCTAAGTCTGACGCTTGGCCAAAAATTTTCAAAGTCCCATGCTGGCCAGAATTTTTTCTAAGTCTGACACCTGCCTGAAATTTTCAAAGTCCCATGCTGGCCAGAATTTTTTCTAAGTCTGACACCTGCCTTAAATATTTCAAAGTCCCAAGCAGGCCAGAATTTTTTCAAAGTCCCATGCTGGCCAGAATTTTTTCAAAGTCCCATGCAGGCCAGAATTTTTTCAAAGTCCCATGCTGGCCAGAATTTTTTCTAAGTCTGACGCCTGGCCGAAAATTTTCAAAGTCCCATGCTGGCCAGAATTTTATCTAAGTCTGACGCTTGGCCAAAAATTTTCAAAGTCCCATGCTGGCCAGAATTTTTTCTAAGTCTGACGCCTGGCCGAAAATTTTCAAAGTCCCATGCTGGCCAGAATTTTTTCTAAGTCTGACTCTTGGCCAAAAATTTTCAAAGTCCCATGCTGGCCAGAATTTTTTCTAAGTCTGACGCTTGGCCAAAAATTTTCAAAGTCCCATGCTGGCCAGAATTTTTTCTAAGTCTGACGCCTGGCCGAAAATTTTCAAAGTCCCATGCTGGCCAGAATTTTTTCTAAGTCTGACGCCTGGCCGAAAATTTTCAAAGTCCCATGCAGGCCAGAATTTTTTCAAAGTCCCATGCTTGCCAGAATTTTTTCAAAGTCCCAAGCAGGCCAGAATTTTTTCTAAGTGTGACGCTTGGCCAAAAATTTTCAAAGTCCCATGCTGTCCAGAATTTTTTCAAAGTCCCATGCTGGCCAGAATTTTTTCTAAGTCTGACGCTTGGCCAAAAATTTTCAAAGTCCCATGCTGGCCAGAATTTTTTCTAAGTCTGACTCTTGGCCAAAAATTTTCAAAGTCCCATGCTGGCCAGAATTTTTTCTAAGTCTGACGCCTGGCCGAAAATTTTCAAAGTCCCATGCTGGCCAGAATTTTATCTAAGTCTGACGCTTGGCCAAAAATTTTCAAAGTCCCATGCTGGCCAGAATTTTTTCTAAGTCTGACGCCTGGCCGAAAATTTTCAAAGTCCCATGCTGGCCAGAATTTTTTCTAAGTCTGACGCCTGGCCGAAAATTTTCAAAGTCCCATGCTGGCCAGAATTTTTTCTAAGTCTGACGCCTGGCCGAAAATTTTCAAAGTCCCATGCTGGCCAGAATTTTTTCAAAGTCCCATGCTGTCCAGAATTTTTTCAAAGTCCCATGCTGTCCAGAATTTTTTCAAAGTCCCATGCTGGCCAGAATTTTTTCTAAGTCTGACGCTTGGACAAAAATTTTCAAAGTCCCATGCAGGCCAGAATTTTTTCTAAGTCTGACACCTGCCTGAAATTTTCAAAGTCCCATGCTGGCCAGAATTTTTTCAAAGTCCCATGCAGGCCAGAATTTTTTCAAAGTCCGATGCTGGCCAGAATTTTTTCAAAGTCCCATGCAGGCCAGAATTTTTTCAAAGTCCCATGCTGGCCAGAATTTTTTCAAAGTCCCATGCAGGCCAGAATTTTTTCAAAGTCCCATGCTGGCCAGAATTTTTTCAAAGTCCCATGCTGGCCAGAATTTTTTCAAAGTCCCATGCTGGCCAGATTTTTTTGTAAGTCTGACGCTTGGCCAAAAATTTTCAAAGTCCCATGCAGGCCAGAATTTTTTCAAAGTCCCATGCTTGCCAGAATTTTTTCAAAGTCCCATGCAGGCCAGAATTTTTTCTAAGTCTGACGCCTGGCCGAAAATTTTCAAAGTCCCATGCTGGCCAGAATTTTTTCTAAGTCTGACACCTGCCTGAAATTTTCAAAGTCCCATGCTGGCCAGAATTTTTTCAAAGTCCCATGCTGGCCAGAATTTTTTCAAAGTCCCATGCTGGCCAGAATTTTTTCAAAGTCCCATGCTGGCCAGAATTTTTTCTAAGTCTGACGCTTGGCCAAAAATTTTCAAAGTCCCATGCTGGCCAGAATTTTTTCTAAGTCTGACGCTTGGCCAAAAATTTTCAAAGTCCCATGCTGGCCAGAATTTTTTCTAAGTCTGACGCTTGGCCAAAAATTTTCAAAGTCCCATGCTGTCCAGAATTTTTTCTAAGTCCCATGCTGGCCAGAATTTTTTCTAAGTCTGACACCTGCCTGAAATTTTCAAAGTCCCATGCTGGCCAGAATTTTTTCTAAGTCTGACACCTGCCTGAAATTTTCAAAGTCCCAAGCAGGCCAGAATTTTTTCAAAGTCCCATGCTTGCCAGAATTTTTTCAAAGTCCCAAGCAGGCCAGAATTTTTTCTAAGTCTGACGCTTGGCCAAAAATTTTCAAAGTTCCATGCTGGCCAGAATTTTTTCTAAGTCTGACGCCTCTCCGAAAATTTTCAAAGTCCCATGCTGTCCAGAATTTTTTCAAAGTCCCATGCTGGCCAGAATTTTTTCTAAGTCTGACGCTTGGCCGAAAATTTTCAAAGTCCCATGCTGTCCAGAATTTTTTGTAAGTCTGACGCTTGGCCAAAAATTTTCAAAGTCCCATGCTGGCCAGAATTTTTTCTAAGTCCCAAGCAGGCCAGAATTTTTTCTAAGTCTGACGCTTGGCCAAAAATTTTCAAAGTCCCATGCTGTCCAGAATTTTTTCAAAGTCCCATGCTGGCCAGAATTTTTTCAAAGTCCCATGCTTGCCAGAATTTTTTCAAAGTCCCATGCTGGCCAGAATTTTTTCTAAGTCTGACGCTTGGCCAAAAATTTTCAAAGTCCCATGCTGGCCAGAATTTTTTCTAAGTCTGACTCTTGGCCAAAAATTTTCAAAGTCCCATGCTGGCCAGAATTTTTTCAAAGTCCCATGCTGGCCAGAATTTTTTCTAAGTCTGACGCTTGGCCAAAAATTTTCAAAGTCCCATGCTGGCCAGAATTTTTTCTAAGTCTGACGCCTCTCCGAAAATTTTCAAAGTCCCATGCTGTCCAGAATTTTTTCAAAGTCCCATGCTGTCCAGAATTTTTTCAAAGTCCCATGCTGGCCAGAATTTTTTCTAAGTCTGACGCTTGGCCAAAAATTTTCAAAGTCCCATGCTGTCCAGAATTTTTTCAAAGTCCCATGCTGGCCAGAATTTTTTCTAAGTCTGATGCCTGCCTGAAATATTTCAAAGTCCCATGCTGGCCAGAATTTTTTCAAAGTCCCATGCTTGCCAGAATTTTTTCATAGTCCCAAGCAGGCCAGAATTTTTTCTAAGTCTGACGCTTGCCCAAAAATGTTCAAAGTCCCATGCTGGCCAGAATTTTTTCTAAGTCTGATGCTTGGCCAAAAATTTTCAAAGTCCCAAGCAGGCCAGAATTTTTTCTAAGTCTGACGCTTGGCCAAAAATTTTCAAAGTCCCATGCTGGCCAGAATTTTTTCAAAGTCCCATGCTTGCCAGAATTTTTTCAAAGTCCCAAGCAGGCCAGAATTTTTTCTAAGTCTGACGCTAGGCCAAAAATTTTCAAAGTCTGATGCTGGCCAGAATTTTTTCTAAGTCTGACGCCTGGCCGAAAATTTTCAAAGTCCCATGCTGGCCAGAATTTTTTCTAAGTCTGACGCCTGGCCGAAAATTTTCAAAGTCCCATGCTGGCCAGAATTTTTTCTAAGTCTGACGCTTGGCCGAAAATTTTCAAAGTCCCATGCTGGCCAGAATTTTTTCAAAGTCCCATGCTGGCCAGAATTTTTTCTAAGTCTGACACCTGCCTGAAATTTTCAAAGTCCCATGCTGGCCAGAATTTTTTCTAAGTCTGACGCCTGCCTTAAATATTTCAAAGTCGCAAGCAGGCCAGAATTTTTTCAAAGTCCCATGCTGGCCAGAATTTTTTCAAAGTCCCATGCAGGCCAGAATTTTTTCAAAGTCCCATGCTGGCCAGAATTTTTTCAAAGTCCCATGCAGGCCAGAATTTTTTCAAAGTCCCATGCTGGCCAGAATTTTTTCTAAGTCTGACGCTTGGCCAAAAATTGTCAAAGTCCCATGCTGTCCAGAATGTTTTCAAAGTCCCATGCTGTCCAGAATGTTTTCAAAGTCCCATGCTGGCCAGAATTTTTTCAAAGTCCCATGCTGGCCAGAATTTTTTCAAAGTCCCATGCTGGCCAGATTTTTTTGTAAGTCTGACGCTTGGCCAAAAATTTTCAAAGTCCCATGCTGGCCAGAATTTTTTCTAAGTCTGACGCTTGGCCAAAAATTTTCAAAGTCCCATGCAGGCCAGAATTTTTTCAAAGTCCCATGCTTGCCAGAATTTTTTCAAAGTCCCATGCTGGCCAGAATTTTTTCTAAGTCTGACGCCTGGCCGAAAATTTTCAAAGTCCCATGCTGGCCAGAATTTTTTCTAAGTCTGACGCCTGGCCGAAAATGTTCAGTCTGATGCCTGCCTGAAATATTTCAAAGTCCCATGCTGGCCAGAATTTTTTCTAAGTCTGACGCTTGGCCAAAAATTTTCAAAGTCCCATGCTGTCCAGAATTTTTTCAAAGTCCCATGCTGGCCAGAATTTTTTCTAAGTCTGACGCCTCTCCGAAAATTTTCAAAGTTCCATGCAGGCCAGAATTTTTTCTAAGTCTGACACCTGCCTGAAATTTTCAAAGTTCCATGCTGGCCAGAATGTTTTCAAAGTCCCATGCAGGCCAGAATTTTTTCAAAGTCCCATGCTGGCCAGAATTTTTTCTAAGTCTGACGCCTGGCCGAAAATTTTCAAAGTTCCATGCAGGCCAGAATTTTTTCTAAGTCCCATGCAGGCCAGAATTTTTTCAAAGTCCCATGCTTGCCAGAATTTTTTCAAAGTCCCATGCAGGCCAGAATTTTTTCTAAGTCTGACGCCTGGCCGAAAATTTTCAAAGTCCCATGCTGTCCAGAATTTTTTCTAAGTCCCATGCTGGCCAGAATTTTTTCTAAGTCCCATGCTGGCCAGAATTTTTTCAAAGTCCCATGCTGGCCAGGATTTTTTCTAAGTCTGACGCTTGGCCAAAAATTTTCAAAGTCCCATGCAGGCCAGAATTTTTTCAAAGTCCCATGCTGGCCAGAATTTTTTCTAAGTCTGACGCCTGGCCGAAAATTTTCAAAGTTCCATGCAGGCCAGAATTTTTTCTAAGTCCCATGCAGGCCAGAATTTTTTCAAAGTCCCATGCTTGCCAGAATTTTTTCAAAGTCCCATGCAGGCCAGAATTTTTTCTAAGTCTGACGCCTGGCCGAAAATTTTCAAAGTCCCATGCTGTCCAGAATTTTTTCTAAGTCCCATGCTGGCCAGAATTTTTTCTAAGTCCCATGCTGGCCAGAATTTTTTCAAAGTCCCATGCTGGCCAGAATTTTTTCAAAGTCCCATGCTGGCCAGATTTTTTTGTAAGTCTGACGCTTGGCCAAAAATTTTCAAAGTCCCATGCTGGCCAGAATTTTTTCTAAGTCTGACGCTTGGCCAAAAATTTTCAAAGTCCCATGCAGGCCAGAATTTTTTCAAAGTCCCATGCTTGCCAGAATTTTTTCAAAGTCCCATGCTGGCCAGAATTTTTTCTAAGTCTGACGCCTGGCCGAAAATTTTCAAAGTCCCATGCTGGCCAGAATTTTTTCTAAGTCTGACGCCTGGCCGAAAATTTTCAAAGTCCCATGCTGGCCAGAATTTTTTCTAAGTCTGACGCCTGGCCGAAAATTTTCAAAGTCCCATGCTGGCCAGAATTTTTTCTAAGTCTGACGCTTGGCCAAAAATTTTCAAAGTCCCATGCTGTCCAGAATTTTTTCAAAGTCCCATGCTGGCCAGAATTTTTTCTAAGTCTGACACCTGCCTGAAATTTTCAAAGTCCCATGCTGGCCAGAATTTTTTCTAAGTCCCATGCAGGCCAGAATTTTTTCAAAGTCCCATGCTTGCCAGAATTTTTTCAAAGTCCCATGCTTGCCAGAATTTTTTCAAAGTCCCAAGCAGGCCAGAATTTTTTCAAAGTCCCATGCTGGCCAGAATTTTTTCAAAGTCCCATGCAGGCCAGAATTTTTTCTAAGTCTGACACCTGCCTGAAATTTTCAAAGTCCCATGCTGGCCAGAATTTTTTCTAAGTCTGACACCTGCCTGAAATTTTCAAAGTCCCAAGCAGGCCAGAATTTTTTCAAAGTCCCATGCTGGCCAGAATTTTTTCAAAGTCCCATGCTGGCCAGAATTTTTTCAAAGTCCCATGCTGGCCAGAATTTTTTCAAAGTCCCATGCAGGCCAGAATTTTTTCAAAGTCCCATGCTTGCCAGAATTTTTTCAAAGTCCCAAGCAGGCCAGAATTTTTTCTAAGTCTGACGCTTGGCCAAAAATTTTCAAAGTTCCATGCTGGCCAGAATTTTTTCTAAGTCTGACGCCTCTCCGAAAATTTTCAAAGTTCCATGCAGGCCAGAATTTTTTCTAAGTCTGACACCTGCCTGAAATTTTCAAAGTTCCATGCTGGCCAGAATGTTTTCAAAGTCCCATGCAGGCCAGAATTTTTTCAAAGTCCCATGCTGGCCAGAATTTTTTCAAAGTCCCATGCTGGCCAGGATTTTTTCTAAGTCTGACGCTTGGCCAAAAATTTTCAAAGTCCCATGCAGGCCAGAATTTTTTCAAAGTCCCATGCTGGCCAGAATTTTTTCTAAGTCTGACGCCTGCCTGAAATATTTCAAAGTCCCATGCAGGCCAGAATTTTTTCTAAGTCTGACGCCTGGCCGAAAATTTTCAAAGTTCCATGCAGGCCAGAATTTTTTCTAAGTCTGACGCCTGCCTGAAATATTTCAAAGTCCCATGCTGTCCAGAATTTTTTCTAAGTCCCATGCAGGCCAGAATTTTTTCAAAGTCCCATGCTTGCCAGAATTTTTTCAAAGTCCCATGCAGGCCAGAATTTTTTCTAAGTCTGACGCCTGGCCGAAAATTTTCAAAGTCCCATGCTGTCCAGAATTTTTTCTAAGTCCCATGCTGGCCAGAATTTTTTCTAAGTCCCATGCTTGCCAGAATTTTTTCAAAGTCCCATGCTTGCCAGAATTTTTTCAAAGTCCCAAGCAGGCCAGAATTTTATCTAAGTCTGACGCTTGGCCGAAAATTTTCAAAGTCCCATGCTGTCCAGAATTTTTTGTAAGTCTGACGCTTGGCCAAAAAATTTTCAAAGTCCCATGCTGTCCAGAATTTTTTCAAAGTCCCATGCAGGCCAGAATTTTTTCAAAGTCCCATGCTGTCCAGAATTTTTTCAAAGTCCCATGCTGGCCAGAATTTTTTCTAAGTCTGACACCTGCCTGAAATTTTCAAAGTCCCATGCTGGCCAGAATTTTTTCTAAGTCCCATGCAGGCCAGAATTTTTTCAAAGTCCCATGCTGGCCAGAATTTTTTCTAAGTCCCATGCTTGCCAGAATTTTTTCAAAGTCCCATGCTTGCCAGAATTTTTTCAAAGTCCCAAGCAGGCCAGAATTTTTTCAAAGTCCCATGCTGGCCAGAATTTTTTCAAAGTCCCATGCTGGCCAGAATTTTTTCTAAGTCCCATGCTGGCCAGAATTTTTTCAAAGTCCCATGCTGGCCAGAATTTTTTCAAAGTCCCATGCAGGCCAGAATTTTTTCAAAGTCCCATGCTTGCCAGAATTTTTTCAAAGTCCCAAGCAGGCCAGAATTTTTTCTAAGTCTGACGCTTGGCCAAAAATTTTCAAAGTCCCATGCTGGCCAGAATTTTTTCTAAGTCTGACGCTTGGCCAAAAATTTTCAAAGTTCCATGCTGGCCAGAATTTTTTCTAAGTCTGACGCCTCTCCGAAAATTTTCAAAGTTCCATGCAGGCCAGAATTTTTTCTAAGTCCCATGCTGGCCAGAATTTTTTCAAAGTCCCATGCTGGCCAGGATTTTTTCTAAGTCTGACGCTTGGCCAAAAATTTTCAAAGTCCCATGCAGGCCAGAATTTTTTCAAAGTCCCATGCTGGCCAGAATTTTTTCTAAGTCTGACGCCTGCCTGAAATATTTCAAAGTCCCATGCAGGCCAGAATTTTTTCTAAGTCTGACGCCTGGCCGAAAATTTTCAAAGTTCCATGCAGGCCAGAATTTTTTCTAAGTCTGACGCCTGCCTGAAATATTTCAAAGTCCCATGCAGGCCAGAATTTTTTCTAAGTCTGACGCCTGGCCAAAAATTTTCAAAGTCCCATGCTGTCCAGAATTTTTTCTAAGTCCCATGCAGGCCAGAATTTTTTCAAAGTCCCATGCTTGCCAGAATTTTTTCAAAGTCCCATGCAGGCAAGAATTTTTTCTAAGTCTGACGCCTGGCCGAAAATTTTCAAAGTCCCATGCTGTCCAGAATTTTTTCTAAGTCCCATGCTGGCCAGAATTTTTTCTAAGTCCCATGCTTGCCAGAATTTTTTCAAAGTCCCATGCTTGCCAGAATTTTTTCAAAGTCCCATGCTTGCCAGAATTTTTTCAAAGTCCCATGCTGGCCAGAATTTTTTCTAAGTCTGACGCTTGGCCAAAAATTTTCAAAGTTCCATGCTGGCCAGAATTTTTTCTAAGTCTGACGCCTGCCTTAAATATTTCAAAGTCCCATGCTTGCCAGAATTTTTTCAAAGTCCCATGCTGGCCAGAATTTTTTCAAAGTCCCATGCAGGCCAGAATTTTTTCAAAGTCCCATGCTGGCCAGAATTTTTTCAAAGTCCCATGCTGGCCAGAATTTTTTCTAAGTCTGACGCTTGGCCAAAAATTTTCAAAGTCCCATGCTGTCCAGAATTTTTTCAAAGTCCCATGCAGGCCAGAATTTTTTCAAAGTCCCATGCTGGCCAGAATTTTTTCAAAGTCCCATGCTGGCCAGAATTTTTTCAAAGTCTGACGCTTGGCCAAAAATTTTCAAAGTCCCATGCTGTCCAGAATGTTTTCAAAGTCCCATGCTGGCCAGAATTTTTTCAAAGTCCCATGCTGGCCAGAATTTTTTCTAAGTCCCATGCTGGCCAGAATTTTTTCTAAGTCTGACGCTTGGCCAAAAATTTTCAAAGTCCCATGCTGGCCAGAATTTTTTCTAAGTCTGACGCTTGGCCAAAAATTTTCAAAGTCCCATGCTGTCCAGAATTTTTTCAAAGTCCCATGCTGGCCAGAATTTTTTCAAAGTCTGAAGCCTGCCTGAAATATTTCAAAGTCCCATGCTGGCCAGAATTTTTTCTAAGTCTGACGCCTGGTCGAAAATTTTCAAAGTCCCATGCTGGCCAGAATTTTTTCTAAGTCTGACGCCTGGTTGAAAATTTTCAAAGTCCCATGCTGGCCAGAATTTTTTCTAAGTCTGACGCCTGGTCGAAAATTTTCAAAGTCCCATGCTGGCCAGAATTTTTTCTAAGTCTGAAGCCTGGCCGAAAATGTTCAAAGTCTGACGCCTGCCTGAAATATTTCAAAGTCCCATGCTGGCCAGAATTTTTTCTAAGTCTGACGCCTGGCCGAAAATTTTCAAAGTCCCATGCTGGCCAGAATTTTTTCTAAGTCTGATGCCTGCCTGAAATATTTCAAAGTCCCATGCTGGCCAGAATTTTTTCTAAGTCTGACGCCTGGCTGAAAATTTTCAAAGTCCCATGCTGGCCAGAATTTTTTCTAAGTCTGATGCCTGCCTGAAATATTTCAAAGTCCCACACCATTCATTTCAATAGCCTGGGTTACCAGGGTTGCAGTACCGCGGGCCACCATCGGGGGGCGCTGCAGATAGGGCACCCGGTTCCCTATCTGGGCACCTTTCCACCCAAACCGCAAAATGGAGTTGTCACGATTTCAGAAGGGAGCAATTTCAGACGTGACACCTCCAGGGCTGAACAAGGGAGGCTCGCCAGGCTTATGTCCGACAAAGAGGAGTGTTGGGGCGGCCTCCTCGGGCAGACGACCCGCTCTCTGGCCTGGTTGTCAGATTTTTTCAAAGTCTGATGCCTGCCCGAAAATTTTCAAAGTCCCACGCTGGCCAGAATTTTTTCTAAGTCTGACGCCTGGTCGAAAATTTTCAAAGTCCAACGCTGGCCAGAATTTTTTCTAAGTCTGACGCCTGGCCGAAAATGTTCAAAGTCCCATGTTGGCCAGAATTTTTTCTAAGTCTGATGCCTGCCTGAAATATTTCAAAGTCTCATGCTGGCCAGAATTTTTTCTAAGTCTGACGCCTGGCCGAAAATTTTCAAAGTCCCATGCTGGCCAGAATTTTTTCTAAGTCTGACGCCTGGCCGAAAATGTTCAAAGTCCCATGCTGGCCAGAATTTTTTCTAAGTCTGACGCCTGCCTGAAATATTTCAAAGTCCCATGCTGGCCAGAATTTTTTCTAAGTCTGACGCCTGGCTGAAAATTTTCAAAGTCCCATGCTGGCCAGAATTTTTTCTAAGTCTGATGCCTGCCTGAAATATTTCAAAGTCCCATGCTGGCCAGAATTTTTTCTAAGTCTGACGCCTGGCCGAAAATTTTCAAAGTCCCATGCTGGCCAGAATTTTTTCTAAGTCTGATGCCTGCCTGAAATATTTCAAAGTCCCATGCTGGCCAGAATTTTTTCTAAGTCTGACGCCTGGCTGAAAATTTTCAAAGTCCCATGCTGGCCAGAATTTTTTCTAAGTCTGATGCCTGCCTGAAATATTTCAAAGTCCCATGCTGGCCAGAATTTTTTCTAAGTCTGACGCCTGGTCGAAAATTTTCAAAGTCCCATGCTGGCCAGAATTTTTTCTAAGTCTGAAGCCTGGCCGAAAATGTTCAAAGTCTGATGCCTGCCTGAAATATTTCAAAGTCCCATGCTGGCAAGAATTTTTTCTAAGTCTGATGCCTGCCTGAAATATTTCAAAGTCCCATGCTGGCCAGAATTTTTTCTAAGTCTGACGCCTGGCCGAAAATGTTCAGTCTGATGCCTGCCTGAAATATTTCAAAGTCCCATGCTGGCCAGAATTTTTTTCTAAGTCTGACGCCTGGTCGAAAATTTTCAAAGTCCCATGCTGGCCTGAATTTTTTCAAAGTCCCACACCATTCATTTCAATAGCCTGGGTTACCAGGGTTGCAGTACCGCGGGCCACCATCGGGGGGCGCTGCAGATAGGGCACCCGGTTCCCTATCTGGGCACCTTTCCACCCAAACCGCAAAATGGAGTTGTCACGATTTCAGAAGGGAGCAATTTCAGACGTGACACCTCCAGGGCTGAACAAGGGAGGCTCGCCAGACTTATGTCCGACAAAGAGGAGTGTTGGGGCGGCCTCCTCGGGCAGACGACCCGCTCTCTGGCCTGGTTGTCAGATTTTTTCAAAGTCTGATGCCTGCCCGAAAATTTTCAAAGTCCCATGTTGGCCAGAATTTTTTCTAAGTCTGATGCCTGCCTGAAATATTTCAAAGTCCCATGCTGGCCAGAATTTTTTCTAAGTCTGATGCCTGCCTGAAATATTTCAAAGTCCCATGCTGGCCAGAATTTTTTCTAAGTCTGATGCCTGCCTGAAATATTTCAAAGTCCCACGCTGGCCAGAATTTTTTCTAAGTCTGACGCCTGGCCGAAAATTTTCAAAGTCCCATGCTGGCCAGAATTTTTTCTAAGTCTGATGCCTGCCTGAAATATTTCAAAGTCCCATGCTGGCCAGAATTTTTTCTAAGTCTGATGCCTGCCTGAAATATTTAAAAGTCCCATGCTGGCCAGAATTTTTTCTAAGTCTGACGCCTGGCCGAAAATTTTCAAAGTCTGACGCCTGCCTGAAATATTTCAAAGTCCCATGCTGGCCAGAATTTTTTCTAAGTCTGACGCCTGGCCGAAAATTTTCAAAGTCTGACGCCTGCCTGAAATATTTCAAAGTCCCATGCTGGCCAGAATTTTTTCCAAGTCTGACGCCTGGCCGAAAATTTTCAAAGTCCCATGCTGGCCAGAATTTTTTTGAAGTCTGACGCCTGGCTGAAAATTTTCAAAGTCCCATGCTGGCCAGAATTTTTTCTAAGTCTGACGCCTGGTCGAAAATTTTCAAAGTCCCATGCTGGCCAGAATTTTTTTGAAGTCTGACGCCTGGCTGAAAATTTTCAAAGTCCCATGCTGGCCAGAATTTTTTCTAAGTCTGACGCCTGGTCGAAAATTTTCAAAGTCCCATGCTGGCCAGAATTTTTTCTAAGTCTGACGCCTGGTCGAAAATTTTCAAAGTCCCATGCTGGCCAGAATTTTTTCTAAGTCTGATGCCTGCCTGAAATATTTCAAAGTCCCATGCTGGCCAGAATTTTTTCTAAGTCTGACGCCTGGCCGAAAATGTTCAGTCTGATGCCTGCCTGAAATATTTCAAAGTCCCATGCTGGCCAGAATTTTTCTAAGTCTGACGCCTGGCCGAAAATTTTCAAAGTCCCATGCTGGCCAGAATTTTTTCTAAGTCTGATGCCTGCCTGAAATATTTCAAAGTCCCATGCTGGCCAGAATTTTTTCTAAGTCTGATGCCTGCCTGAAATATTTCAAAGTCCCATGCTGGCCAGAATTTTTTTCTAAGTCTGACGCCTGGCCGAAAATTTTCAAAGTCCCATGCTGGCCAGAATTTTTTCTAAGTCTGACGCCTGGCTGAAAATTTTCAAAGTCCCATGCTGGCCAGAATTTTTTCGAAGTCTGACGCCTGGCTGAAAATTTTCAAAGTCCCATGCTGGCCAGAATTTTTCTAAGTCTGACGCCTGGTCGAAAAATTTCAAAGTCCCATGCTGGCCATAATTTTTTTGAAGTCTGACGCCTGGCTGAAAATTTTCAAAGTCCCATGCTGGCCAGAATTTTTTCGAAGTCTGACGCCTGGCTGAAAATTTTCAAAGTCCCATGCTGGCCAGAATTTTTCTAAGTCTGACGCCTGGCTGAAAATTTTCAAAGTCCCATGCTGGCCAGAATTTTTCTAAGTCTGACGCCTGGTCGAAAATTTTCAAAGTCCCATGCTGGCCAGAATTTTTTCGAAGTCTGACGCCTGGCTGAAAATTTTCAAAGTCCCATGCTGGCCAGAATTTTTTCTAAGTCTGACGCCTGGTCGAAAATTTTCAAAGTCCCATGCTGGCCAGAATTTTTTCTAAGTCTGAAGCCTGGCCGAAAATGTTCAAAGTCTGATGCCTGCCTGAAATATTTCAAAGTCCCATGCTGGCCAGAATTTTTTCTAAGTCTGATGCCTGCCTGAAATATTTCAAAGTCCCATGCTGGCCAGAATTTTTTCTAAGTCTGACGCCTGGCCGAAAATGTTCAGTCTGATGCCTGCCTGAAATATTTCAAAGTCCCATGCTGGCCAGAATTTTTTTCTAAGTCTGACGCCTGCCTGAAATATTTCAAAGTCCCATGCTGGCCAGAATTTTTTCTAAGTCTGACGCCTGGTCGAAAATTTTCAAAGTCCCATGCTGGCCAGAATTTTTTCTAAGTCTGACGCCTGGTTGAAAATTTTCAAAGTCCCATGCTGGCCAGAATTTTTTCTAAGTCTGACGCCTGGCCGAAAATGTTCAAAGTCTGACGCCTGCCTGAATTTTTTTCTAAGTCTGATGCCTGCCTGAAATATTTCAAAGTCCCATGCTGGCCAGAATTTTTTCTAAGTCTGACGCCTGGTCGAAAATTTTCAAAGTCCCATGCTGGCCAGAATTTTTTTGAAGTCTGACGCCTGGTCGAAAATTTTCAAAGTCCCATGCTGGCCAGAATTTTTTCTAAGTCTGAAGCCTGGCCGAAAATGTTCAAAGTCTGATGCCTGCCTGAAATATTTCAAAGTCCCATGCTGGCCAGAATTTTTTTCTAAGTCTGACGCCTGGCCGAAAATTTTCAAAGTCTGACGCCTGCCTGAAATATTTCAAAGTCCCATGCTGGCCAGAATTTTTTCTAAGTCTGACGCCTGGTCGAAAATTTTCAAAGTCCCATGCTGGCCAGAATTTTTTCTAAGTCTGGCGCCTGGCCGAAAATATTCAAAGTCCCATGCTGGCCAGAATGTTTCTAAGTCTGGTGCCTGCCTGAAATATTTCAAAGTCCCATGCTGGCCAGAATTTTTTCTAAGTCTGACGCCTGGCTGAAAATTTTCAAAGTCCCATGCTGGCCAGAATTTTTTCTAAGTCTGATGCCTGCCTGAAATATTTCAAAGTCCCATGCTGGCCAGAATTTTTTCTAAGTCTGACGCCTGGCCGAAAATGTTCAGTCTGATGCCTGCCTGAAATATTTCAAAGTCCCATGCTGGCCAGAATTTTTTCTAAGTCTGACGCCTGGCTGAAAATTTTCAAAGTCCCATGCTGGCCAGAATTTTTTCTAAGTCTGATGCCTGCCTGAAATATTTCAAAGTCCCATGCTGGCCAGAATTTTTCTAAGTCTGACGCCTGGTCGAAAATTTTCAAAGTCCCATGCTGGCCAGAATTTTTTTGAAGTCTGACGCCTGGCTGAAAATTTTCAAAGTCCCATGCTGGCCAGAATTTTTTCTAAGTCTGACGCCTGGTCGAAAATTTTCAAAGTCCCATGCTGGCCAGAATTTTTTCTAAGTCTGATGCCTGCCTGAAATATTTCAAAGTCCCATGCTGGCCAGAATTTTTCTAAGTCTGACGCCTGGCTGAAAATTTTCAAAGTCCCATGCTGGCCAGAATTTTTTCTAAGTCTGATGCCTGCCTGAAAATTTTCAAAGTCCCATGCTGGCCAGAATTTTTTCTAAGTCTGACGCCTGGTCGAAAATTTTCAAAGTCCCATGCTGGCCAGAATTTTTTCGAAGTCTGACGCCTGGCTGAAAATTTTCAAAGTCCCATGCTGGCCAGAATTTTTTCTAAGTCTGACGCCTGGTCGAAAATTTTCAAAGTCCCATGCTGGCCAGAATTTTTTCTAAGTCTGAAGCCTGGCCGAAAATGTTCAAAGTCTGATGCCTGCCTGAAATATTTCAAAGTCCCATGCTGGCAAGAATTTTTTCTAAGTCTGACGCCTGGCTGAAAATTTTCAAAGTCCCATGCTGGCCAGAATTTTTTCTAAGTCTGATGCCTGCCTGAAATATTTCAAAGTCCCATGCTGGCCAGAATTTTTTCTAAGTCTGACGCCTGGCCGAAAATGTTCAGTCTGATGCCTGCCTGAAATATTTCAAAGTCCCATGCTGGCCAGAATTTTTTCTAAGTCTGACGCCTGGCCGAAAATTTTCAAAGTCCCATGCTGGCCAGAATTTTTTCTAAGTCTGATGCCTGCCTGAAATATTTCAAAGTCCCATGCTGGCCAGAATTTTTTCTAAGTCTGACGCCTGGCTGAAAATTTTCAAAGTCCCATGCTGGCCAGAATTTTTTCTAAGTCTGATGCCTGCCTGAAATATTTCAAAGTCCCATGCTGGCCAGAATTTTTTCTAAGTCTGACGCCTGGTCGAAAATTTTCAAAGTCCCATGCTGGCCAGAATTTTTTCGAAGTCTGACGCCTGGCTGAAAATTTTCAAAGTCCCATGCTGGCCAGAATTTTTTCTAAGTCTGACGCCTGGTCGAAAATTTTCAAAGTCCCATGCTGGCCAGAATTTTTTCTAAGTCTGAAGCCTGGCCGAAAATGTTCAAAGTCTGATGCCTGCCTGAAATATTTCAAAGTCCCATGCTGGCCAGAATTTTTTCTAAGTCTGACGCCTGGCCGAAAATGTTCAGTCTGATGCCTGCCTGAAATATTTCAAAGTCCCATGCTGGCCAGAATTTTTTTCTAAGTCTGACGCCTGGCCGAAAATTTTCAAAGTCCCATGCTGGCCAGAATTTTTTCTAAGTCTGATGCCTGCCTGAAATATTTCAAAGTCCCATGCTGGCCAGAATTTTTTCTAAGTCTGACGCCTGGCCGAAAATGTTCAGTCTAATGCCTGCCTGAAATATTTCAAAGTCCCATGCTGGCCAGAATTTTTTCTAAGTCTGACGCCTGGCTGAAATATTTCAAAGTCCCATGCTGGCCAGAATTTTTTCTAAGTCTGACGCCTGGCCGAAAATGTTCAAAGTCTGACGCCTGCCTGAATTTTTTCAAAGTCCCACACCATTCATTTCAATAGCCTGGGTTACCAGGGTTGCAGTACCGCGGGCCACCATCGGGGGGCGCTGCAGATAGGGCACCCGGTTCCCTATCTGGGCACCTTTCCACCCAAACCGCAAAATGGAGTTGTCACGATTTCAGAAGGGAGCAATTTCAGACGTGACACCTCCAGGGCTGAACAAGGGAGGCTCGCCAGACTTATGTCCGACAAAGAGGAGTGTTGGGGCGGCCTCCTCGGGCAGACGACCCGCTTTCTGGCCTGGTTGTCAGATTTTTTCAAAGTCTGATGCCTGCCCGAAAATTTTCAAAGTCCCATGTTGGCCAGAATTTTTTCTAAGTCTGATGCCTGCCTGAAATATTTCAAAGTCCCATGCTGGCCAGAATTTTTTCTAAGTCTGATGCCTGCCTGAAATATTTCAAAGTCCCATGCTGGCCAGAATTTTTTCTAAGTCTGATGCCTGCCTGAAATATTTCAAAGTCCCACGCTGGCCAGAATTTTTTCTAAGTCTGACGCCTGGCCGAAAATTTTCAAAGTCCCATGCTGGCCAGAATTTTTTCTAAGTCTGATGCCTGCCTGAAATATTTCAAAGTCCCATGCTGGCCAGAATTTTTTCTAAGTCTGATGCCTGCCTGAAATATTTAAAAGTCCCATGCTGGCCAGAATTTTTTCTAAGTCTGACGCCTGGCCGAAAATTTTCAAAGTCTGACGCCTGCCTGAAATATTTCAAAGTCCCATGCTGGCCAGAATTTTTTCTAAGTCTGACGCCTGGCCGAAAATGTTCAAAGTCCCATGCTGGCCAGAATTTTTTCTAAGTCTGATGCCTGCCTGAAATATTTCAAAGTCCCATGCTGGCCAGAATTTTTTCTAAGTCTGACGCCTGGCCGAAAATTTTCAAAGTCCCATGCTGGCCAGAATTTTTTCTAAGTCTGACGCCTGCCTGAAAATTTTCAAAGTCCCATGCTGGCCAGAATTTTTCTAAGTCTGACGCCTGGTCGAAAATTTTCAAAGTCCCATGCTGGCCAGAATTTTTTTGAAGTCTGACGCCTGGCTGAAAATTTTCAAAGTCCCATGCTGGCCAGAATTTTTTCTAAGTCTGACGCCTGGCTGAAAATTTTCAAAGTCCCATGCTGGCCAGAATTTTTCTAAGTCTGACGCCTGGTCGAAAATTTTCAAAGTCCCATGCTGGCCAGAATTTTTTTGAAGTCTGACGCCTGGCTGAAAATTTTCAAAGTCCCATGCTGGCCAGAATTTTTTCTAAGTCTGACGCCTGGTCGAAAATTTTCAAAGTCCCATGCTGGCCAGAATTTTTTCTAAGTCTGAAGCCTGGCCGAAAATTTTCAAAGTCTGACGCCTGCCTGAAATATTTCAAAGTCCCATGCTGGCCAGAATTTTTTCCAAGTCTGACGCCTGGCCGAAAATTTTCAAAGTCCCATGCTGGCCAGAATTTTTTTGAAGTCTGACGCCTGGCTGAAAATTTTCAAAGTCCCATGCTGGCCAGAATTTTTTCTAAGTCTGACGCCTGGTCGAAAATTTTCAAAGTCCCATGCTGGCCAGAATTTTTTTGAAGTCTGACGCCTGGCTGAAAATTTTCAAAGTCCCATGCTGGCCAGAATTTTTTCTAAGTCTGACGCCTGGTCGAAAATTTTCAAAGTCCCATGCTGGCCAGAATTTTTTCTAAGTCTGACGCCTGGTCGAAAATTTTCAAAGTCCCATGCTGGCCAGAATTTTTTCTAAGTCTGATGCCTGCCTGAAATATTTCAAAGTCCCATGCTGGCCAGAATTTTTTCTAAGTCTGACGCCTGGCCGAAAATGTTCAGTCTGATGCCTGCCTGAAATATTTCAAAGTCCCATGCTGGCCAGAATTTTTCTAAGTCTGACGCCTGGCCGAAAATTTTCAAAGTCCCATGCTGGCCAGAATTTTTTCTAAGTCTGATGCCTGCCTGAAATATTTCAAAGTCCCATGCTGGCCAGAATTTTTTCTAAGTCTGATGCCTGCCTGAAATATTTCAAAGTCCCATGCTGGCCAGAATTTTTTTCTAAGTCTGATGCCTGGCTGAAAATTTTCAAAGTCCCATGCTGGCCAGAATTTTTTCTAAGTCTGACGCCTGGCTGAAAATTTTCAAAGTCCCATGCTGGCCAGAATTTTTCTAAGTCTGACGCCTGGTCGAAAAATTTCAAAGTCCCATGCTGGCCATAATTTTTTTGAAGTCTGACGCCTGGCTGAAAATTTTCAAAGTCCCATGCTGGCCAGAATTTTTTCGAAGTCTGACGCCTGGCTGAAAATTTTCAAAGTCCCATGCTGGCCAGAATTTTTCTAAGTCTGACGCCTGGCTGAAAATTTTCAAAGTCCCATGCTGGCCAGAATTTTTCTAAGTCTGACGCCTGGTCGAAAATTTTCAAAGTCCCATGCTGGCCAGAATTTTTTCGAAGTCTGACGCCTGGCTGAAAATTTTCAAAGTCCCATGCTGGCCAGAATTTTTTCTAAGTCTGACGCCTGGTCGAAAATTTTCAAAGTCCCATGCTGGCCAGAATTTTTTCTAAGTCTGAAGCCTGGCCGAAAATGTTCAAAGTCTGATGCCTGCCTGAAATATTTCAAAGTCCCATGCTGGCCAGAATTTTTTCTAAGTCTGATGCCTGCCTGAAATATTTCAAAGTCCCATGCTGGCCAGAATTTTTTCTAAGTCTGACGCCTGGCCGAAAATGTTCAGTCTGATGCCTGCCTGAAATATTTCAAAGTCCCATGCTGGCCAGAATTTTTTCTAAGTCTGACGCCTGGCCGAAAATTTTCAAAGTCCCATGCTGGCCAGAATTTTTTCTAAGTCTGATGCCTGCCTGAAATATTTCAAAGTCCCATGCTGGCCAGAATTTTTTTGAAGTCTGACGCCTGGCTGAAAATTTTCAAAGTCCCATGCTGGCCAGAATTTTTTCTAAGTCTGAAGCCTGGTCGAAAATTTTCAAAGTCCCATGCTGGCCAGAATTTTTTCTAAGTCTGAAGCCTGGCCGAAAATTTTCAAAGTCTGACGCCTGCCTGAAATATTTCAAAGTCCCATGCTGGCCAGAATTTTTTCAAAGTCTGAAGCCTGGCCGAAAATGTTCAAAGTCTGATGCCTGCCTGAAATATTTCAAAGTCCCATGCTGGCCAGAATTTTTTCTAAGTCTGACGCCTGGTCGAAAATTTTCAAAGTCCCATGCTGGCCAGAATTTTTTCTAAGTCTGACGCCTGGTTGAAAATTTTCAAAGTCCCATGCTGGCCAGAATTTTTTCTAAGTCTGACGCCTGGTCGAAAATTTTCAAAGTCCCATGCTGGCCAGAATTTTTTCTAAGTCTGAAGCCTGGCCGAAAATGTTCAAAGTCTGACGCCTGCCTGAAATATTTCAAAGTCCCATGCTGGCCAGAATTTTTTCTAAGTCTGACGCCTGGCCGAAAATTTTCAAAGTCCCATGCTGGCCAGAATTTTTTCTAAGTCTGATGCCTGCCTGAAATATTTCAAAGTCCCATGCTGGCCAGAATTTTTTCTAAGTCTGACGCCTGGCTGAAAATTTTCAAAGTCCCATGCTGGCCAGAATTTTTTCTAAGTCTGATGCCTGCCTGAAATATTTCAAAGTCCCATGCTGGCCAGAATTTTTTCTAAGTCTGACGCCTGGCCGAAAATGTTCAGTCTGATGCCTGCCTGAAATATTTCAAAGTCCCATGCTGGCCAGAATTTTTCTAAGTCTGACGCCTGGCCGAAAATTTTCAAAGTCCCATGCTGGCCAGAATTTTTTCTAAGTCTGATGCCTGCCTGAAATATTTCAAAGTCCCATGCTGGCCAGAATTTTTTCTAAGTCTGATGCCTGGCCGAAAATTTTCAAAGTCCCATGCTGGCCAGAATTTTTTCTAAGTCTGACGCCTGGCTGAAAATTTTCAAAGTCCCATGCTGGCCAGAATTTTTTCGAAGTCTGACGCCTGGCTGAAAATTTTCAAAGTCCCATGCTGGCCAGAATTTTTCTAAGTCTGACGCCTGGTCGAAAAATTTCAAAGTCCCATGCTGGCCATAATTTTTTTGAAGTCTGACGCCTGGCTGAAAATTTTCAAAGTCCCATGCTGGCCAGAATTTTTTCGAAGTCTGACGCCTGGCTGAAAATTTTCAAAGTCCCATGCTGGCCAGAATTTTTCTAAGTCTGACGCCTGGCTGAAAATTTTCAAAGTCCCATGCTGGCCAGAATTTTTCTAAGTCTGACGCCTGGTCGAAAATTTTCAAAGTCCCATGCTGGCCAGAATTTTTTCGAAGTCTGACGCCTGGCTGAAAATTTTCAAAGTCCCATGCTGGCCAGAATTTTTTCTAAGTCTGACGCCTGGTCGAAAATTTTCAAAGTCCCATGCTGGCCAGAATTTTTTCTAAGTCTGAAGCCTGGCCGAAAATGTTCAAAGTCTGATGCCTGCCTGAAATATTTCAAAGTCCCATGCTGGCCAGAATTTTTTCTAAGTCTGATGCCTGCCTGAAATATTTCAAAGTCCCATGCTGGCCAGAATTTTTTCTAAGTCTGACGCCTGGCCGAAAATGTTCAGTCTGATGCCTGCCTGAAATATTTCAAAGTCCCATGCTGGCCAGAATTTTTTTCTAAGTCTGACGCCTGCCTGAAATATTTCAAAGTCCCATGCTGGCCAGAATTTTTTCTAAGTCTGACGCCTGGTCGAAAATTTTCAAAGTCCCATGCTGGCCAGAATTTTTTCTAAGTCTGACGCCTGGTTGAAAATTTTCAAAGTCCCATGCTGGCCAGAATTTTTTCTAAGTCTGACGCCTGGCCGAAAATGTTCAAAGTCTGACGCCTGCCTGAATTTTTTTCTAAGTCTGATGCCTGCCTGAAATATTTCAAAGTCCCATGCTGGCCAGAATTTTTTCTAAGTCTGACGCCTGGTCGAAAATTTTCAAAGTCCCATGCTGGCCAGAATTTTTTTGAAGTCTGACGCCTGGTCGAAAATTTTCAAAGTCCCATGCTGGCCAGAATTTTTTCTAAGTCTGAAGCCTGGCCGAAAATGTTCAAAGTCTGATGCCTGCCTGAAATATTTCAAAGTCCCATGCTGGCCAGAATTTTTTTCTAAGTCTGACGCCTGGCCGAAAATTTTCAAAGTCTGACGCCTGCCTGAAATATTTCAAAGTCCCATGCTGGCCAGAATTTTTTCTAAGTCTGACGCCTGGTCGAAAATTTTCAAAGTCCCATGCTGGCCAGAATTTTTTCTAAGTCTGACGCCTGGCTGAAAATTTTCAAAGTCCCATGCTGGCCAGAATTTTTCTAAGTCTGGCGCCTGGCCGAAAATATTCAAAGTCCCATGCTGGCCAGAATGTTTCTAAGTCTGGTGCCTGCCTGAAATATTTCAAAGTCCCATGCTGGCCAGAATTTTTTCTAAGTCTGACGCCTGGCTGAAAATTTTCAAAGTCCCATGCTGGCCAGAATTTTTTCTAAGTCTGATGCCTGCCTGAAATATTTCAAAGTCCCATGCTGGCCAGAATTTTTTCTAAGTCTGACGCCTGGCCGAAAATGTTCAGTCTGATGCCTGCCTGAAATATTTCAAAGTCCCATGCTGGCCAGAATTTTTTCTAAGTCTGACGCCTGGCTGAAAATTTTCAAAGTCCCATGCTGGCCAGAATTTTTTCTAAGTCTGATGCCTGCCTGAAATATTTCAAAGTCCCATGCTGGCCAGAATTTTTCTAAGTCTGACGCCTGGTCGAAAATTTTCAAAGTCCCATGCTGGCCAGAATTTTTTTGAAGTCTGACGCCTGGCTGAAAATTTTCAAAGTCCCATGCTGGCCAGAATTTTTTCTAAGTCTGACGCCTGGTCGAAAATTTTCAAAGTCCCATGCTGGCCAGAATTTTTTCTAAGTCTGATGCCTGCCTGAAATATTTCAAAGTCCCATGCTGGCCAGAATTTTTCTAAGTCTGACGCCTGGCTGAAAATTTTCAAAGTCCCATGCTGGCCAGAATTTTTTCTAAGTCTGATGCCTGCCTGAAAATTTTCAAAGTCCCATGCTGGCCAGAATTTTTTCTAAGTCTGACGCCTGGTCGAAAATTTTCAAAGTCCCATGCTGGCCAGAATTTTTTCGAAGTCTGACGCCTGGTCGAAAATTTTCAAAGTCCCATGCTGGCCAGAATTTTTTCTAAGTCTGAAGCCTGGCCGAAAATGTTCAAAGTCTGATGCCTGCCTGAAATATTTCAAAGTCCCATGCTGGCAAGAATTTTTTCTAAGTCTGACGCCTGGCTGAAAATTTTCAAAGTCCCATGCTGGCCAGAATTTTTTCTAAGTCTGACGCCTGGCCGAAAATGTTCAGTCTGATGCCTGCCTGAAATATTTCAAAGTCCCATGCTGGCCAGAATTTTTTCTAAGTCTGACGCCTGGCCGAAAATTTTCAAAGTCCCATGCTGGCCAGAATTTTTTCTAAGTCTGATGCCTGCCTGAAATATTTCAAAGTCCCATGCTGGCCAGAATTTTTTCTAAGTCTGACGCCTGGCTGAAAATTTTCAAAGTCCCATGCTGGCCAGAATTTTTTCTAAGTCTGATGCCTGCCTGAAATATTTCAAAGTCCCATGCTGGCCAGAATTTTTTCTAAGTCTGACGCCTGGTCGAAAATTTTCAAAGTCCCATGCTGGCCAGAATTTTTTCGAAGTCTGACGCCTGGCTGAAAATTTTCAAAGTCCCATGCTGGCCAGAATTTTTTCTAAGTCTGACGCCTGGTCGAAAATTTTCAAAGTCCCATGCTGGCCAGAATTTTTTCTAAGTCTGAAGCCTGGCCGAAAATGTTCAAAGTCTGATGCCTGCCTGAAATATTTCAAAGTCCCATGCTGGCCAGAATTTTTTCTAAGTCTGACGCCTGGCCGAAAATTTTCAAAGTCCCATGCTGGCCAGAATTTTTTCTAAGTCTGATGCCTGCCTGAAATATTTCAAAGTCCCATGCTGGCCAGAATTTTTTCTAAGTCTGACGCCTGGCCGAAAATGTTCAGTCTAATGCCTGCCTGAAATATTTCAAAGTCCCATGCTGGCCAGAATTTTTTCTAAGTCTGACGCCTGGCTGAAATATTTCAAAGTCCCATGCTGGCCAGAATTTTTTCTAAGTCTGACGCCTGGCCGAAAATGTTCAAAGTCTGACGCCTGCCTGAATTTTTTCAAAGTCCCACACCATTCATTTCAATAGCCTGGGTTACCAGGGTTGCAGTACCGCGGGCCACCATCGGGGGGCGCTGCAGATAGGGCACCCGGTTCCCTATCTGGGCACCTTTCCACCCAAACCGCAAAATGGAGTTGTCACGATTTCAGAAGGGAGCAATTTCAGACGTGACACCTCCAGGGCTGAACAAGGGAGGCTCGCCAGACTTATGTCCGACAAAGAGGAGTGTTGGGGCGGCCTCCTCGGGCAGACGACCCGCTTTCTGGCCTGGTTGTCAGATTTTTTCAAAGTCTGATGCCTGCCCGAAAATTTTCAAAGTCCCATGTTGGCCAGAATTTTTTCTAAGTCTGATGCCTGCCTGAAATATTTCAAAGTCCCATGCTGGCCAGAATTTTTTCTAAGTCTGATGCCTGCCTGAAATATTTCAAAGTCCCATGCTGGCCAGAATTTTTTCTAAGTCTGATGCCTGCCTGAAATATTTCAAAGTCCCACGCTGGCCAGAATTTTTTCTAAGTCTGACGCCTGGCCGAAAATTTTCAAAGTCCCATGCTGGCCAGAATTTTTTCTAAGTCTGATGCCTGCCTGAAATATTTCAAAGTCCCATGCTGGCCAGAATTTTTTCTAAGTCTGATGCCTGCCTGAAATATTTAAAAGTCCCATGCTGGCCAGAATTTTTTCTAAGTCTGACGCCTGGCCGAAAATTTTCAAAGTCTGACGCCTGCCTGAAATATTTCAAAGTCCCATGCTGGCCAGAATTTTTTCTAAGTCTGACGCCTGGCCGAAAATGTTCAAAGTCCCATGCTGGCCAGAATTTTTTCTAAGTCTGATGCCTGCCTGAAATATTTCAAAGTCCCATGCTGGCCAGAATTTTTTCTGAGTCTGACGCCTGGCCGAAAATTTTCAAAGTCCCATGCTGGCCAGAATTTTTCTAAGTCTGACGCCTGGTCGAAAATTTTCAAAGTCCCATGCTGGCCAGAATTTTTTTGAAGTCTGACGCCTGGCTGAAAATTTTCAAAGTCCCATGCTGGCCAGAATTTTTTCTAAGTCTGACGCCTGGCTGAAAATTTTCAAAGTCCCATGCTGGCCAGAATTTTTCTAAGTCTGACGCCTGGTCGAAAATTTTCAAAGTCCCATGCTGGCCAGAATTTTTTTGAAGTCTGACGCCTGGCTGAAAATTTTCAAAGTCCCATGCTGGCCAGAATTTTTTCTAAGTCTGACGCCTGGTCGAAAATTTTCAAAGTCCCATGCTGGCCAGAATTTTTTCTAAGTCTGAAGCCTGGCCGAAAATTTTCAAAGTCTGACGCCTGCCTGAAATATTTCAAAGTCCCATGCTGGCCAGAATTTTTTCCAAGTCTGACGCCTGGCCGAAAATTTTCAAAGTCCCATGCTGGCCAGAATTTTTTTGAAGTCTGACGCCTGGCTGAAAATTTTCAAAGTCCCATGCTGGCCAGAATTTTTTCTAAGTCTGACGCCTGGTCGAAAATTTTCAAAGTCCCATGCTGGCCAGAATTTTTTTGAAGTCTGACGCCTGGCTGAAAATTTTCAAAGTCCCATGCTGGCCAGAATTTTTTCTAAGTCTGACGCCTGGTCGAAAATTTTCAAAGTCCCATGCTGGCCAGAATTTTTTCTAAGTCTGACGCCTGGTCGAAAATTTTCAAAGTCCCATGCTGGCCAGAATTTTTTCTAAGTCTGATGCCTGCCTGAAATATTTCAAAGTCCCATGCTGGCCAGAATTTTTTCTAAGTCTGACGCCTGGCCGAAAATGTTCAGTCTGATGCCTGCCTGAAATATTTCAAAGTCCCATGCTGGCCAGAATTTTTCTAAGTCTGACGCCTGGCCGAAAATTTTCAAAGTCCCATGCTGGCCAGAATTTTTTCTAAGTCTGATGCCTGCCTGAAATATTTCAAAGTCCCATGCTGGCCAGAATTTTTTCTAAGTCTGATGCCTGCCTGAAATATTTCAAAGTCCCATGCTGGCCAGAATTTTTTTCTAAGTCTGATGCCTGGCTGAAAATTTTCAAAGTCCCATGCTGGCCAGAATTTTTTCTAAGTCTGACGCCTGGCTGAAAATTTTCAAAGTCCCATGCTGGCCAGAATTTTTCTAAGTCTGACGCCTGGTCGAAAAATTTCAAAGTCCCATGCTGGCCATAATTTTTTTGAAGTCTGACGCCTGGCTGAAAATTTTCAAAGTCCCATGCTGGCCAGAATTTTTTTGAAGTCTGACGCCTGGCTGAAAATTTTCAAAGTCCCATGCTGGCCAGAATTTTTCTAAGTCTGACGCCTGGCTGAAAATTTTCAAAGTCCCATGCTGGCCAGAATTTTTCTAAGTCTGACACCTGGTCGAAAATTTTCAAAGTCCCATGCTGGCCAGAATTTTTTCGAAGTCTGACGCCTGGCTGAAAATTTTCAAAGTCCCATGCTGGCCAGAATTTTTTCTAAGTCTGACGCCTGGTCGAAAATTTTCAAAGTCCCATGCTGGCCAGAATTTTTTCTAAGTCTGAAGCCTGGCCGAAAATGTTCAAAGTCTGATGCCTGCCTGAAATATTTCAAAGTCCCATGCTGGCCAGAATTTTTTCTAAGTCTGATGCCTGCCTGAAATATTTCAAAGTCCCATGCTGGCCAGAATTTTTTCTAAGTCTGACGCCTGGCCGAAAATGTTCAGTCTGATGCCTGCCTGAAATATTTCAAAGTCCCATGCTGGCCAGAATTTTTTCTAAGTCTGACGCCTGGCCGAAAATTTTCAAAGTCCCATGCTGGCCAGAATTTTTTCTAAGTCTGATGCCTGCCTGAAATATTTCAAAGTCCCATGCTGGCCAGAATTTTTTTGAAGTCTGACGCCTGGCTGAAAATTTTCAAAGTCCCATGCTGGCCAGAATTTTTTCTAAGTCTGAAGCCTGGTCGAAAATTTTCAAAGTCCCATGCTGGCCAGAATTTTTTCTAAGTCTGAAGCCTGGCCGAAAATTTTCAAAGTCTGACGCCTGCCTGAAATATTTCAAAGTCCCATGCTGGCCAGAATTTTTTCTAAGTCTGACGCCTGGCCGAAAATGTTCAAAGTCCCATGCTGGCCAGAATTTTTTCTAAGTCTGACGCCTGCCTGAAAATTTTCAAAGTCCCATGCTGGCCAGAATTTTTCTAAGTCTGACGCCTGGTCGAAAATTTTCAAAGTCCCATGCTGGCCAGAATTTTTTTGAAGTCTGACGCCTGGCTGAAAATTTTCAAAGTCCCATGCTGGCCAGAATTTTTTCTAAGTCTGACGCCTGGCTGAAAATTTTCAAAGTCCCATGCTGGCCAGAATTTTTCTAAGTCTGACGCCTGGTCGAAAATTTTCAAAGTCCCATGCTGGCCAGAATTTTTTTGAAGTCTGACGCCTGGCTGAAAATTTTCAAAGTCCCATGCTGGCCAGAATTTTTTCTAAGTCTGACGCCTGGTCGAAAATTTTCAAAGTCCCATGCTGGCCAGAATTTTTTCTAAGTCTGAAGCCTGGCCGAAAATTTTCAAAGTCTGACGCCTGCCTGAAATATTTCAAAGTCCCATGCTGGCCAGAATTTTTTCCAAGTCTGACGCCTGGCCGAAAATTTTCAAAGTCCCATGCTGGCCAGAATTTTTTTGAAGTCTGACGCCTGGCTGAAAATTTTCAAAGTCCCATGCTGGCCAGAATTTTTTCTAAGTCTGACGCCTGGTCGAAAATTTTCAAAGTCCCATGCTGGCCAGAATTTTTTTGAAGTCTGACGCCTGGCTGAAAATTTTCAAAGTCCCATGCTGGCCAGAATTTTTTCTAAGTCTGACGCCTGGTCGAAAATTTTCAAAGTCCCATGCTGGCCAGAATTTTTTCTAAGTCTGACGCCTGGTCGAAAATTTTCAAAGTCCCATGCTGGCCAGAATTTTTTCTAAGTCTGATGCCTGCCTGAAATATTTCAAAGTCCCATGCTGGCCAGAATTTTTTCTAAGTCTGACGCCTGGCCGAAAATGTTCAGTCTGATGCCTGCCTGAAATATTTCAAAGTCCCATGCTGGCCAGAATTTTTCTAAGTCTGACGCCTGGCCGAAAATTTTCAAAGTCCCATGCTGGCCAGAATTTTTTCTAAGTCTGATGCCTGCCTGAAATATTTCAAAGTCCCATGCTGGCCAGAATTTTTTCTAAGTCTGATGCCTGCCTGAAATATTTCAAAGTCCCATGCTGGCCAGAATTTTTTTCTAAGTCTGATGCCTGGCTGAAAATTTTCAAAGTCCCATGCTGGCCAGAATTTTTTCTAAGTCTGACGCCTGGCTGAAAATTTTCAAAGTCCCATGCTGGCCAGAATTTTTCTAAGTCTGACGCCTGGTCGAAAAATTTCAAAGTCCCATGCTGGCCATAATTTTTTTGAAGTCTGACGCCTGGCTGAAAATTTTCAAAGTCCCATGCTGGCCAGAATTTTTTCGAAGTCTGACGCCTGGCTGAAAATTTTCAAAGTCCCATGCTGGCCAGAATTTTTCTAAGTCTGACGCCTGGTCGAAAATTTTCAAAGTCCCATGCTGGCCAGAATTTTTTCGAAGTCTGACGCCTGGCTGAAAATTTTCAAAGTCCCATGCTGGCCAGAATTTTTTCTAAGTCTGACGCCTGGTCGAAAATTTTCAAAGTCCCATGCTGGCCAGAATTTTTTCTAAGTCTGACGCCTGGCCGAAAATTTTCAAAGTCCCATGCTGGCCAGAATTTTTTCTAAGTCTGACGCCTGGCTGAAAATTTTCAAAGTCCCATGCTGGCCAGAATTTTTCTAAGTCTGACGCCTGGTCGAAAAATTTCAAAGTCCCATGCTGGCCATAATTTTTTTGAAGTCTGACGCCTGGCTGAAAATTTTCAAAGTCCCATGCTGGCCAGAATTTTTTCGAAGTCTGACGCCTGGCTGAAAATTTTCAAAGTCCCATGCTGGCCAGAATTTTTCTAAGTCTGACGCCTGGCTGAAAATTTTCAAAGTCCCATGCTGGCCAGAATTTTTCTAAGTCTGACGCCTGGTCGAAAATTTTCAAAGTCCCATGCTGGCCAGAATTTTTTCGAAGTCTGACGCCTGGCTGAAAATTTTCAAAGTCCCATGCTGGCCAGAATTTTTTCTAAGTCTGACGCCTGGTCGAAAATTTTCAAAGTCCCATGCTGGCCAGAATTTTTTCTAAGTCTGAAGCCTGGCCGAAAATGTTCAAAGTCTGATGCCTGCCTGAAATATTTCAAAGTCCCATGCTGGCCAGAATTTTTTCTAAGTCTGATGCCTGCCTGAAATATTTCAAAGTCCCATGCTGGCCAGAATTTTTTCTAAGTCTGACGCCTGGCCGAAAATGTTCAGTCTGATGCCTGCCTGAAATATTTCAAAGTCCCATGCTGGCCAGAATTTTTTCTAAGTCTGACGCCTGGCCGAAAATTTTCAAAGTCCCATGCTGGCCAGAATTTTTTCTAAGTCTGATGCCTGCCTGAAATATTTCAAAGTCCCATGCTGGCCAGAATTTTTTTGAAGTCTGACGCCTGGCTGAAAATTTTCAAAGTCCCATGCTGGCCAGAATTTTTTCTAAGTCTGAAGCCTGGTCGAAAATTTTCAAAGTCCCATGCTGGCCAGAATTTTTTCTAAGTCTGAAGCCTGGCCGAAAATTTTCAAAGTCTGACGCCTGCCTGAAATATTTCAAAGTCCCATGCTGGCCAGAATTTTTTCTAAGTCTGACGCCTGGCCGAAAATTTTCAAAGTCCCATGCTGGCCAGAATTTTTTTGAAGTCTGACGCCTGGCTGAAAATTTTCAAAGTCCCATGCTGGCCAGAATTTTTTCTAAGTCTGACGCCTGGTCGAAAATTTTCAAAGTCCCATGCTGGCCAGAATTTTTTCTAAGTCTGACGCCTGGTCGAAAATTTTCAAAGTCCCATGCTGGCCAGAATTTTTTCTAAGTCTGACGCCTGGCCGAAAATGTTCAGTCTGATGCCTGCCTGAAATATTTCAAAGTCCCATGCTGGCCAGAATTTTTCTAAGTCTGACGCCTGGCCGAAAATTTTCAAAGTCCCATGCTGGCCAGAATTTTTTCTAAGTCTGATGCCTGCCTGAAATATTTCAAAGTCCCATGCTGGCCAGAATTTTTTCTAAGTCTGATGCCTGCCTGAAATATTTCAAAGTCCCATGCTGGCCAGAATTTTTTTCTAAGTCTGATGCCTGGCTGAAAATTTTCAAAGTCCCATGCTGGCCAGAATTTTTTCTAAGTCTGACGCCTGGCTGAAAATTTTCAAAGTCCCATGCTGGCCAGAATTTTTCTAAGTCTGACGCCTGGTCGAAAAATTTCAAAGTCCCATGCTGGCCATAATTTTTTTGAAGTCTGACGCCTGGCTGAAAATTTTCAAAGTCCCATGCTGGCCAGAATTTTTTCGAAGTCTGACGCCTGGCTGAAAATTTTCAAAGTCCCATGCTGGCCAGAATTTTTCTAAGTCTGACGCCTGGCTGAAAATTTTCAAAGTCCCATGCTGGCCAGAATTTTTCTAAGTCTGACGCCTGGTCGAAAATTTTCAAAGTCCCATGCTGGCCAGAATTTTTTCGAAGTCTGACGCCTGGCTGAAAATTTTCAAAGTCCCATGCTGGCCAGAATTTTTTCTAAGTCTGACGCCTGGTCGAAAATTTTCAAAGTCCCATGCTGGCCAGAATTTTTTCTAAGTCTGAAGCCTGGCCGAAAATGTTCAAAGTCTGATGCCTGCCTGAAATATTTCAAAGTCCCATGCTGGCCAGAATTTTTTCTAAGTCTGATGCCTGCCTGAAATATTTCAAAGTCCCATGCTGGCCAGAATTTTTTCTAAGTCTGACGCCTGGCCGAAAATGTTCAGTCTGATGCCTGCCTGAAATATTTCAAAGTCCCATGCTGGCCAGAATTTTTTCTAAGTCTGACGCCTGGCCGAAAATTTTCAAAGTCCCATGCTGGCCAGAATTTTTTCTAAGTCTGATGCCTGCCTGAAATATTTCAAAGTCCCATGCTGGCCAGAATTTTTTTGAAGTCTGACGCCTGGCTGAAAATTTTCAAAGTCCCATGCTGGCCAGAATTTTTTCTAAGTCTGAAGCCTGGTCGAAAATTTTCAAAGTCCCATGCTGGCCAGAATTTTTTCTAAGTCTGAAGCCTGGCCGAAAATTTTCAAAGTCTGACGCCTGCCTGAAATATTTCAAAGTCCCATGCTGGCCAGAATTTTTTCCAAGTCTGACGCCTGGCCGAAAATTTTCAAAGTCCCATGCTGGCCAGAATTTTTTTGAAGTCTGACGCCTGGCTGAAAATTTTCAAAGTCCCATGCTGGCCAGAATTTTTTCTAAGTCTGACGCCTGGTCGAAAATTTTCAAAGTCCCATGCTGGCCAGAATTTTTTTGAAGTCTGACGCCTGGCTGAAAATTTTCAAAGTCCCATGCTGGCCAGAATTTTTTCTAAGTCTGACGCCTGGTCGAAAATTTTCAAAGTCCCATGCTGGCCAGAATTTTTTCTAAGTCTGACGCCTGGTCGAAAATTTTCAAAGTCCCATGCTGGCCAGAATTTTTTCTAAGTCTGATGCCTGCCTGAAATATTTCAAAGTCCCATGCTGGCCAGAATTTTTTCTAAGTCTGACGCCTGGCCGAAAATTTTCAAAGTCCCATGCTGGCCAGAATTTTTTCTAAGTCTGATGCCTGCCTGAAATATTTCAAAGTCCCATGCTGGCCAGAATTTTTTCTAAGTCTGATGCCTGCCTGAAATATTTCAAAGTCCCATGCTGGCCAGAATTTTTTTCTAAGTCTGACGCCTGGCCGAAAATTTTCAAAGTCCCATGCTGGCCAGAATTTTTTCTAAGTCTGACGCCTGGCTGAAAATTTTCAAAGTCCCATGCTGGCCAGAATTTTTTCGAAGTCTGACGCCTGGCTGAAAATTTTCAAAGTCCCATGCTGGCCAGAATTTTTTCTAAGTCTGACGCCTGGTCGAAAATTTTCAAAGTCCCATGCTGGCCAGAATTTTTTCTAAGTCTGACGCCTGGTCGAAAATTTTCAAAGTCCCATGCTGGCCAGAATTTTTTCTAAGTCTGATGCCTGCCTGAAATATTTCAAAGTCCCATGCTGGCCAGAATTTTTTCTAAGTCTGACGCCTGGCCGAAAATGTTCAGTCTGATGCCTGCCTGAAATATTTCAAAGTCCCATGCTGGCCAGAATTTTTCTAAGTCTGACGCCTGGCCGAAAATTTTCAAAGTCCCATGCTGGCCAGAATTTTTTCTAAGTCTGATGCCTGCCTGAAATATTTCAAAGTCCCATGCTGGCCAGAATTTTTTCTAAGTCTGATGCCTGCCTGAAATATTTCAAAGTCCCATGCTGGCCAGAATTTTTTTCTAAGTCTGACGCCTGGCCGAAAATTTTCAAAGTCCCATGCTGGCCAGAATTTTTTCTAAGTCTGACGCCTGGCTGAAAATTTTCAAAGTCCCATGCTGGCCAGAATTTTTTCGAAGTCTGACGCCTGGCTGAAAATTTTCAAAGTCCCATGCTGGCCAGAATTTTTCTAAGTCTGACGCCTGCCCGAAAATTTTCAAAGTCCCATGCTGGCCATAATTTTTTTGAAGTCTGACGCCTGGTCGAAAATTTTCAAAGTCCCATGCTGGCCAGAATTTTTTCTAAGTCTGAAGCCTGGCCGAAAATGTTCAAAGTCTGATGCCTGCCTGACATATTTCAAAGTCCCATGCTGGCCAGAATTTTTTTCTAAGTCTGACGCCTGGCCGAAAATTTTCAAAGTCTGATGCCTGCCTGAAATATTTCAAAGTCCCATGCTGGCCAGAATTTTTTCTAAGTCTGACGCCTGGTCGAAAATTTTCAAAGTCCCATGCTGGCCAGAATTTTTTCTAAGTCTGACGCCTGGTTGAAAATTTTCAAAGTCCCATGCTGGCCAGAATTTTTTCTAAGTCTGACGCCTGGCCGAAAATGTTCAAAGTCTGACGCCTGCCTGAATTTTTTTCTAAGTCTGATGCCTGCCTGAAATATTTCAAAGTCCCATGCTGGCCAGAATTTTTTCTAAGTCTGACGCCTGGTCGAAAATTTTCAAAGTCCCATGCTGGCCAGAATTTTTTCTAAGTCTGAAGCCTGGCCGAAAATGTTCAAAGTCTGATGCCTGCCTGAAATATTTCAAAGTCCCATGCTGGCCAGAATTTTTTCTAAGTCTGACGCCTGGCCGAAAATGTTCAGTCTGACGCCTGCCTGAATTTTTTTCTAAGTCTGATGCCTGCCTGAAATATTTCAAAGTCCCATGCTGGCCAGAATTTTTTCTAAGTCTGACGCCTGGCCGAAAATTTTCAAAGTCCCATGCTGGCCAGAATTTTTTCTAAGTCTGACGCCTGGCTGAAAATTTTCAAAGTCCCATGCTGGCCAGAATTTTTCTAAGTCTGGCGCCTGGCCGAAAATATTCAAAGTCCCATGCTGGCCAGAATGTTTCTAAGTCTGGTGCCTGGCTGAAAATTTTCAAAGTCCCATGCTGGCCAGAATTTTTTCTAAGTCTGACGCCTGGTCGAAAATTTTCAAAGTCCCATGCTGGCCAGAATTTTTTCTAAGTCTGACGCCTGGCCGAAAATTTTCAAAGTCCCATGCTGGCCAGAATTTTTTCTAAGTCTGATGCCTGCCTGAAATATTTCAAAGTCCCATGCTGGCCAGAATTTTTTCTAAGTCTGACGCCTGGCCGAAAATTTTCAAAGTCCCATGCTGGCCAGAATTTTTTCTAAGTCTGACGCCTGGTCGAAAATTTTCAAAGTCCCATGCTGGCCAGAATTTTTTCTAAGTCTGACGCCTGGCCGAAAATTTTCAAAGTCCCATGCTGGCCAGAATTTTTTCTAAGTCTGATGCCTGCCTGAATTTTTTCAAAGTCCCACACCATTCATTTCAATAGCCTGGGTTACCAGGGTTGCAGTACCGCGGGCCACCATCGGGGGGCGCTGCAGATAGGGCACCCGGTTCCCTATCTGGGCACCTTTCCACCCAAACCGCAAAATGGAGTTGTCACGATTTCAGAAGGGAGCAATTTCAGACGTGACACCTCCAGGGCTGAACAAGGGAGGCTCGCCAGACTTATGTCCGACAAAGAGGAGTGTTGGGGCGGCCTCCTCGGGCAGACGACCCGCTCTCTGGCCTGGTTGTCAGATTTTTTCAAAGTCTGATGCCTGCCCGAAAATTTTCAAAGTCCCACGCTGGCCAGAATTTTTTCTAAGTCTGACGCCTGGTCGAAAATTTTCAAAGTCCCACGCTGGCCAGAATTTTTTCTAAGTCTGACGCCTGGCCGAAAATTTTCAAAGTCCCATGCTGGCCAGAATTTTTTCTAAGTCTGACGCCTGGCCGAAAATTTTCAAAGTCTGACGCCTGCCTGAAATATTTCAAAGTCCCATGCTGGCCAGAATTTTTTCTAAGTCTGACGCCTGGCCGAAAATGTTCAGTCTGATGCCTGCCTGAAATATTTCAAAGTCCCATGCTGGCCAGAATTTTTTCTAAGTCTGACGCCTGGCCGAAAATGTTCAGTCTGATGCCTGCCTGAAATATTTCAAAGTCCCATGCCGGCCAGAATTTTTTCTAAGTCTGACGCCTGGCTGAAAATTTTCAAAGTCCCATGCTGGCCAGAATTTTTTCTAAGTCTGACGCCTGGCTGAAAATTTTCAAAGTCCCATGCTGGCCAGAATTTTTCAAAGTCTGACGCCTGCCTGAAATATTTCAAAGTCCCATGCTGGCCAGAATTTTTTCTAAGTCTGACGCCTGGCCGAAAATGTTCAGTCTGATGCCTGCCTGAAATATTTCAAAGTCCCATGCTGGCCAGAATTTTTTCTAAGTCTGACGCCTGGCCGAAAATGTTCAGTCTGATGCCTGCCTGAAATATTTCAAAGTCCCATGCCGGCCAGAATTTTTTCTAAGTCTGACGCCTGGCTGAAAATTTTCAAAGTCCCATGCTGGCCAGAATTTTTTCTAAGTCTGACGCCTGGTCGAAAATTTTCAAAGTCCCATGCTGGCCAGAATTTTTTCTAAGTCTGAAGCCTGGCCGAAAATTTTCAAAGTCTGACGCCTGCCTGAAATATTTCAAAGTCCCATGCTGGCCAGAATTTTTTCCAAGTCTGACGCCTGGCCGAAAATTTTCAAAGTCCCATGCTGGCCAGAATTTTTTTGAAGTCTGACGCCTGGCTGAAAATTTTCAAAGTCCCATGCTGGCCAGAATTTTTTCTAAGTCTGACGCCTGGTCGAAAATTTTCAAAGTCCCATGCTGGCCAGAATTTTTTTGAAGTCTGACGCCTGGCTGAAAATTTTCAAAGTCCCATGCTGGCCAGAATTTTTTCTAAGTCTGACGCCTGGTCGAAAATTTTCAAAGTCCCATGCTGGCCAGAATTTTTTCTAAGTCTGACGCCTGGTCGAAAATTTTCAAAGTCCCATGCTGGCCAGAATTTTTTCTAAGTCTGAAGCCTGGCCGAAAATGTTCAAAGTCTGATGCCTGCCTGAAATATTTCAAAGTCCCATGCTGGCCAGAATTTTTTTCTAAGTCTGACGCCTGGCCGAAAATTTTCAAAGTCTGATGCCTGCCTGAAATATTTCAAAGTCCCATGCTGGCCAGAATTTTTTCTAAGTCTGACGCCTGGTCGAAAATTTTCAAAGTCCCATGCTGGCCAGAATTTTTTCTAAGTCTGACGCCTGGTCGAAAATTTTCAAAGTCCCATGCTGGCCAGAATTTTTTCTAAGTCTGAAGCCTGGCCGAAAATGTTCAAAGTCTGATGCCTGCCTGAAATATTTCAAAGTCCCATGCTGGCCAGAATTTTTTTCTAAGTCTGACGCCTGGCCGAAAATTTTCAAAGTCTGATGCCTGCCTGAAATATTTCAAAGTCCCATGCTGGCCAGAATTTTTTCTAAGTCTGACGCCTGGTCGAAAATTTTCAAAGTCCCATGCTGGCCAGAATTTTTTCTAAGTCTGACGCCTGGTTGAAAATTTTCAAAGTCCCATGCTGGCCAGAATTTTTTCTAAGTCTGACGCCTGGCCGAAAATGTTCAAAGTCTGACGCCTGCCTGAATTTTTTTCTAAGTCTGATGCCTGCCTGAAATATTTCAAAGTCCCATGCTGGCCAGAATTTTTTCTAAGTCTGACGCCTGGTCGAAAATTTTCAAAGTCCCATGCTGGCCAGAATTTTTTTGAAGTCTGACGCCTGGTCGAAAATTTTCAAAGTCCCATGCTGGCCAGAATTTTTTCTAAGTCTGAAGCCTGGCCGAAAATGTTCAAAGTCTGATGCCTGCCTGAAATATTTCAAAGTCCCATGCTGGCCAGAATTTTTTTCTAAGTCTGACGCCTGGCCGAAAATTTTCAAAGTCTGACGCCTGCCTGAAATATTTCAAAGTCCCATGCTGGCCAGAATTTTTTCTAAGTCTGACGCCTGGTCGAAAATTTTCAAAGTCCCATGCTGGCCAGAATTTTTTCTAAGTCTGATGCCTGGTCGAAAATTTTCAAAGTCCCATGCTGGCCAGAATTTTTTCTAAGTCTGACGCCTGGCCGAAAATGTTCAGTCTGACGCCTGCCTGAATTTTTTTCTAAGTCTGACGCCTGGCCGAAAATTTTCAAAGTCCCATGCTGGCCAGAATTTTTTCTAAGTCTGACGCCTGGCTGAAAATTTTCAAAGTCCCATGCTGGCCAGAATTTTTCTAAGTCTGGCGCCTGGCCGAAAATATTCAAAGTCCCATGCTGGCCAGAATGTTTCTAAGTCTGGTGCCTGGCTGAAAATTTTCAAAGTCCCATGCTGGCCAGAATTTTTTCTAAGTCTGACGCCTGGTCGAAAATTTTCAAAGTCCCATGCTGGCCAGAATTTTTTCTAAGTCTGACGCCTGGTCGAAAATTTTCAAAGTCCCATGCTGGCCAGAATTTTTTCTAAGTCTGAAGCCTGGCCGAAAATGTTCAAAGTCTGATGCCTGCCTGAAATATTTCAAAGTCCCATGCTGGCCAGAATTTTTTCTAAGTCTGATGCCTGCCTGAAATATTTCAAAGTCCCATGCTGGCCAGAATTTTTTCTAAGTCTGACGCCTGGCTGAAAATTTTCAAAGTCCCATGCTGGCCAGAATTTTTTCTAAGTCTGATGCCTGCCTGAAATATTTCAAAGTCCCATGCTGGCCAGAATTTTTTCTAAGTCTGACGCCTGGCCGAAAATGTTCAGTCTGATGCCTGCCTGAAATATTTCAAAGTCCCATGCTGGCCAGAATTTTTTCTAAGTCTGACGCTTGGCCAAAAATTTTCAAAGTCCCATGCTGGCCAGAATTTTTTCTAAGTCTGATGCCTGCCTGAAATATTTCAAAGTCCCAAGCAGGCCAGAATTTTTTCTAAGTCTGATGCTTGGCCCAAAATTTTCAAAGTCCCATGCTGGCCAGAATTTTTTCTAAGTCTGATGCCTGCCTGAAATATTTCAAAGTCCCACGCTGGCCAGAATTTTTTCTAAGTCTGACGCCTGGCCGAAAATTTTCAAAGTCCCATGCTGGCCAGAATTTTTTCTAAGTCTGATGCCTGCCTGAAATATTTCAAAGTCCCATGCTGGCCAGAATTTTTTCTAAGTCTGATGCCTGCCTGAAATATTTAAAAGTCCCATGCTGGCCAGAATTTTTTCTAAGTCTGACGCCTGGCCGAAAATTTTCAAAGTCTGACGCCTGCCTGAAATATTTCAAAGTCCCATGCTGGCCAGAATTTTTTCTAAGTCTGACGCCTGGCCGAAAATGTTCAAAGTCCCATGCTGGCCAGAATTTTTTCTAAGTCTGATGCCTGCCTGAAATATTTCAAAGTCCCATGCTGGCCAGAATTTTTTCTAAGTCTGACGCCTGGCCGAAAATTTTCAAAGTCCCATGCTGGCCAGAATTTTTTCTAAGTCTGACGCCTGCCTGAAAATTTTCAAAGTCCCATGCTGGCCAGAATTTTTCTAAGTCTGACGCCTGGTCGAAAATTTTCAAAGTCCCATGCTGGCCAGAATTTTTTTGAAGTCTGACGCCTGGCTGAAAATTTTCAAAGTCCCATGCTGGCCAGAATTTTTTCTAAGTCTGACGCCTGGCTGAAAATTTTCAAAGTCCCATGCTGGCCAGAATTTTTCTAAGTCTGACGCCTGGTCGAAAATTTTCAAAGTCCCATGCTGGCCAGAATTTTTTTGAAGTCTGACGCCTGGCTGAAAATTTTCAAAGTCCCATGCTGGCCAGAATTTTTTCTAAGTCTGACGCCTGGTCGAAAATTTTCAAAGTCCCATGCTGGCCAGAATTTTTTCTAAGTCTGAAGCCTGGCCGAAAATTTTCAAAGTCTGACGCCTGCCTGAAATATTTCAAAGTCCCATGCTGGCCAGAATTTTTTCCAAGTCTGACGCCTGGCCGAAAATTTTCAAAGTCCCATGCTGGCCAGAATTTTTTTGAAGTCTGACGCCTGGCTGAAAATTTTCAAAGTCCCATGCTGGCCAGAATTTTTTCTAAGTCTGACGCCTGGTCGAAAATTTTCAAAGTCCCATGCTGGCCAGAATTTTTTTGAAGTCTGACGCCTGGCTGAAAATTTTCAAAGTCCCATGCTGGCCAGAATTTTTTCTAAGTCTGACGCCTGGTCGAAAATTTTCAAAGTCCCATGCTGGCCAGAATTTTTTCTAAGTCTGACGCCTGGTCGAAAATTTTCAAAGTCCCATGCTGGCCAGAATTTTTTCTAAGTCTGATGCCTGCCTGAAATATTTCAAAGTCCCATGCTGGCCAGAATTTTTTCTAAGTCTGACGCCTGGCCGAAAATGTTCAGTCTGATGCCTGCCTGAAATATTTCAAAGTCCCATGCTGGCCAGAATTTTTCTAAGTCTGACGCCTGGCCGAAAATTTTCAAAGTCCCATGCTGGCCAGAATTTTTTCTAAGTCTGATGCCTGCCTGAAATATTTCAAAGTCCCATGCTGGCCAGAATTTTTTCTAAGTCTGATGCCTGCCTGAAATATTTCAAAGTCCCATGCTGGCCAGAATTTTTTTCTAAGTCTGATGCCTGGCTGAAAATTTTCAAAGTCCCATGCTGGCCAGAATTTTTTCTAAGTCTGACGCCTGGCTGAAAATTTTCAAAGTCCCATGCTGGCCAGAATTTTTCTAAGTCTGACGCCTGGTCGAAAAATTTCAAAGTCCCATGCTGGCCATAATTTTTTTGAAGTCTGACGCCTGGCTGAAAATTTTCAAAGTCCCATGCTGGCCAGAATTTTTTCGAAGTCTGACGCCTGGCTGAAAATTTTCAAAGTCCCATGCTGGCCAGAATTTTTCTAAGTCTGACGCCTGGCTGAAAATTTTCAAAGTCCCATGCTGGCCAGAATTTTTCTAAGTCTGACGCCTGGTCGAAAATTTTCAAAGTCCCATGCTGGCCAGAATTTTTTCGAAGTCTGACGCCTGGCTGAAAATTTTCAAAGTCCCATGCTGGCCAGAATTTTTTCTAAGTCTGACGCCTGGTCGAAAATTTTCAAAGTCCCATGCTGGCCAGAATTTTTTCTAAGTCTGAAGCCTGGCCGAAAATGTTCAAAGTCTGATGCCTGCCTGAAATATTTCAAAGTCCCATGCTGGCCAGAATTTTTTCTAAGTCTGATGCCTGCCTGAAATATTTCAAAGTCCCATGCTGGCCAGAATTTTTTCTAAGTCTGACGCCTGGCCGAAAATTTTCAAAGTCCCATGCTGGCCAGAATTTTTTCTAAGTCTGATGCCTGCCTGAAATATTTCAAAGTCCCATGCTGGCCAGAATTTTTTTGAAGTCTGACGCCTGGCTGAAAATTTTCAAAGTCCCATGCTGGCCAGAATTTTTTCTAAGTCTGAAGCCTGGTCGAAAATTTTCAAAGTCCCATGCTGGCCAGAATTTTTTCTAAGTCTGAAGCCTGGCCGAAAATTTTCAAAGTCTGACGCCTGCCTGAAATATTTCAAAGTCCCATGCTGGCCAGAATTTTTTCCAAGTCTGACGCCTGGCCGAAAATTTTCAAAGTCCCATGCTGGCCAGAATTTTTTTGAAGTCTGACGCCTGGCTGAAAATTTTCAAAGTCCCATGCTGGCCAGAATTTTTTCTAAGTCTGACGCCTGGTCGAAAATTTTCAAAGTCCCATGCTGGCCAGAATTTTTTTGAAGTCTGACGCCTGGCTGAAAATTTTCAAAGTCCCATGCTGGCCAGAATTTTTTCTAAGTCTGACGCCTGGTCGAAAATTTTCAAAGTCCCATGCTGGCCAGAATTTTTTCTAAGTCTGACGCCTGGTCGAAAATTTTCAAAGTCCCATGCTGGCCAGAATTTTTTCTAAGTCTGATGCCTGCCTGAAATATTTCAAAGTCCCATGCTGGCCAGAATTTTTTCTAAGTCTGACGCCTGGCCGAAAATTTTCAAAGTCCCATGCTGGCCAGAATTTTTTCTAAGTCTGATGCCTGCCTGAAATATTTCAAAGTCCCATGCTGGCCAGAATTTTTTCTAAGTCTGACGCCTGGCTGAAAATTTTCAAAGTCCCATGCTGGCCAGAATTTTTTCTAAGTCTGACGCCTGGTCGAAAATTTTCAAAGTCCCATGCTGGCCAGAATTTTTTCTAAGTCTGACGCCTGGTCGAAAATTTTCAAAGTCCCATGCTGGCCAGAATTTTTTCTAAGTCTGATGCCTGCCTGAAATATTTCAAAGTCCCATGCTGGCCAGAATTTTTTCTAAGTTGGACGCCTGGCCGAAAATGTTCAGTCTGATGCCTGCCTGAAATATTTCAAAGTCCCATGCTGGCCAGAATTTTTCTAAGTCTGACGCCTGGCCGAAAATTTTCAAAGTCCCATGCTGGCCAGAATTTTTTCTAAGTCTGATGCCTGCCTGAAATATTTCAAAGTCCCATGCTGGCCAGAATTTTTTCTAAGTCTGATGCCTGCCTGAAATATTTCAAAGTCCCATGCTGGCCAGAATTTTTTTCTAAGTCTGACGCCTGGCCGAAAATTTTCAAAGTCCCATGCTGGCCAGAATTTTTTCTAAGTCTGACGCCTGGCTGAAAATTTTCAAAGTCCCATGCTGGCCAGAATTTTTTCGAAGTCTGACGCCTGGCTGAAAATTTTCAAAGTCCCATGCTGGCCAGAATTTTTCTAAGTCTGACGCCTGGTCGAAAAATTTCAAAGTCCCATGCTGGCCATAATTTTTTTGAAGTCTGACGCCTGGCTGAAAATTTTCAAAGTCCCATGCTGGCCAGAATTTTTTCGAAGTCTGACGCCTGGCTGAAAATTTTCAAAGTCCCATGCTGGCCAGAATTTTTCTAAGTCTGACGCCTGGCTGAAAATTTTCAAAGTCCCATGCTGGCCAGAATTTTTCTAAGTCTGACGCCTGGTCGAAAATTTTCAAAGTCCCATGCTGGCCAGAATTTTTTCGAAGTCTGACGCCTGGCTGAAAATTTTCAAAGTCCCATGCTGGCCAGAATTTTTTCTAAGTCTGAAGCCTGGCCGAAAATGTTCAAAGTCTGATGCCTGCCTGAAATATTTCAAAGTCCCATGCTGGCCAGAATTTTTTCTAAGTCTGATGCCTGCCTGAAATATTTCAAAGTCCCATGCTGGCCAGAATTTTTTCTAAGTCTGACGCCTGGCCGAAAATGTTCAGTCTGATGCCTGCCTGAAATATTTCAAAGTCCCATGCTGGCCAGAATTTTTTCTAAGTCTGACGCCTGGCCGAAAATTTTCAAAGTCCCATGCTGGCCAGAATTTTTTCTAAGTCTGATGCCTGCCTAAAATATTTCAAAGTCCCATGCTGGCCAGAATTTTTTTGAAGTCTGACGCCTGGCTGAAAATTTTCAAAGTCCCATGCTGGCCAGAATTTTTTCTAAGTCTGACGCCTGGTCGAAATATTTCAAAGTCCCATGCTGGCCAGAATTTTTTCTAAGTCTGACGCCTGGCCGAAAATTTTCAAAGTCCCATGCTGGCCAGAATTTTTTCTAAGTCTGATGCCTGCCTGAAATATTTCAAAGTCCCATGCTGGCCAGAATTTTTTTGAAGTCTGACGCCTGGCTGAAAATTTTCAAAGTCCCATGCTGGCCAGAATTTTTTCTAAGTCTGAAGCCTGGTCGAAAATTTTCAAAGTCCCATGCTGGCCAGAATTTTTTCTAAGTCTGAAGCCTGGCCGAAAATTTTCAAAGTCTGACGCCTGCCTGAAATATTTCAAAGTCCCATGCTGGCCAGAATTTTTTCCAAGTCTGACGCCTGGCCGAAAATTTTCAAAGTCCCATGCTGGCCAGAATTTTTTTGAAGTCTGACGCCTGGCTGAAAATTTTCAAAGTCCCATGCTGGCCAGAATTTTTTCTAAGTCTGACGCCTGGTCGAAAATTTTCAAAGTCCCATGCTGGCCAGAATTTTTTTGAAGTCTGACGCCTGGCTGAAAATTTTCAAAGTCCCATGCTGGCCAGAATTTTTTCTAAGTCTGACGCCTGGTCGAAAATTTTCAAAGTCCCATGCTGGCCAGAATTTTTTCTAAGTCTGACGCCTGGTCGAAAATTTTCAAAGTCCCATGCTGGCCAGAATTTTTTCTAAGTCTGATGCCTGCCTGAAATATTTCAAAGTCCCATGCTGGCCAGAATTTTTTCTAAGTCTGACGCCTGGCCGAAAATTTTCAAAGTCCCATGCTGGCCAGAATTTTTTCTAAGTCTGATGCCTGCCTGAAATATTTCAAAGTCCCATGCTGGCCAGAATTTTTTCTAAGTCTGATGCCTGCCTGAAATATTTCAAAGTCCCATGCTGGCCAGAATTTTTTTCTAAGTCTGACGCCTGGCCGAAAATTTTCAAAGTCCCATGCTGGCCAGAATTTTTTCTAAGTCTGACGCCTGGCTGAAAATTTTCAAAGTCCCATGCTGGCCAGAATTTTTTCGAAGTCTGACGCCTGGCTGAAAATTTTCAAAGTCCCATGCTGGCCAGAATTTTTTCTAAGTCTGACGCCTGGTCGAAAATTTTCAAAGTCCCATGCTGGCCAGAATTTTTTCTAAGTCTGACGCCTGGTCGAAAATTTTCAAAGTCCCATGCTGGCCAGAATTTTTTCTAAGTCTGATGCCTGCCTGAAATATTTCAAAGTCCCATGCTGGCCAGAATTTTTTCTAAGTTGGACGCCTGGCCGAAAATGTTCAGTCTGATGCCTGCCTGAAATATTTCAAAGTCCCATGCTGGCCAGAATTTTTCTAAGTCTGACGCCTGGCCGAAAATTTTCAAAGTCCCATGCTGGCCAGAATTTTTTCTAAGTCTGATGCCTGCCTGAAATATTTCAAAGTCCCATGCTGGCCAGAATTTTTTCTAAGTCTGATGCCTGCCTGAAATATTTCAAAGTCCCATGCTGGCCAGAATTTTTTTCTAAGTCTGACGCCTGGCCGAAAATTTTCAAAGTCCCATGCTGGCCAGAATTTTTTCTAAGTCTGACGCCTGGCTGAAAATTTTCAAAGTCCCATGCTGGCCAGAATTTTTTCGAAGTCTGACGCCTGGCTGAAAATTTTCAAAGTCCCATGCTGGCCAGAATTTTTCTAAGTCTGACGCCTGGTCGAAAAATTTCAAAGTCCCATGCTGGCCATAATTTTTTTGAAGTCTGACGCCTGGCTGAAAATTTTCAAAGTCCCATGCTGGCCAGAATTTTTTCGAAGTCTGACGCCTGGCTGAAAATTTTCAAAGTCCCATGCTGGCCAGAATTTTTCTAAGTCTGACGCCTGGCTGAAAATTTTCAAAGTCCCATGCTGGCCAGAATTTTTCTAAGTCTGACGCCTGGTCGAAAATTTTCAAAGTCCCATGCTGGCCAGAATTTTTTCGAAGTCTGACGCCTGGCTGAAAATTTTCAAAGTCCCATGCTGGCCAGAATTTTTTCTAAGTCTGACGCCTGGTCGAAAATTTTCAAAGTCCCATGCTGGCCAGAATTTTTTCTAAGTCTGAAGCCTGGCCGAAAATGTTCAAAGTCTGATGCCTGCCTGAAATATTTCAAAGTCCCATGCTGGCCAGAATTTTTTCTAAGTCTGATGCCTGCCTGAAATATTTCAAAGTCCCATGCTGGCCAGAATTTTTTCTAAGTCTGACGCCTGGCCGAAAATGTTCAGTCTGATGCCTGCCTGAAATATTTCAAAGTCCCATGCTGGCCAGAATTTTTTCTAAGTCTGACGCCTGGCCGAAAATTTTCAAAGTCCCATGCTGGCCAGAATTTTTTCTAAGTCTGATGCCTGCCTAAAATATTTCAAAGTCCCATGCTGGCCAGAATTTTTTTGAAGTCTGACGCCTGGCTGAAAATTTTCAAAGTCCCATGCTGGCCAGAATTTTTTCTAAGTCTGACGCCTGGTCGAAAATTTTCAAAGTCCCATGCTGGCCAGAATTTTTTCTAAGTCTGACGCCTGGCCGAAAATTTTCAAAATCTGAAAATGTTCAAAGTCTGATGCCTGCCTGAAATATTTCAAAGTCCCATGCTGGCCAGAATTTTTTCTAAGTCTGATGCCTGGCCGAAAATTTTCAAAGTCTGACGCCTGCCTGAAATATTTCAAAGTCCCATGCTGGCCAGAATTTTTTCTAAGTCTGACGCCTGGCCGAAAATGTTCAGTCTGATGCCTGCCTGAAATATTTCAAAGTCCCATGCTGGCCAGAATTTTTTCTAAGTCTGAAGCCTGGCCGAAAATTTTCAAAGTCTGACGCCTGCCTGAAATATTTCAAAGTCCCATGCTGGCCAGAATTTTTTCTAAGTCTGACGCCTGGCCGAAAATGTTCAGTCTGATGCCTGCCTGAAATATTTCAAAGTCCCATGCTGGCCAGAATTTTTTCTAAGTCTGACGCCTGGCCGAAAATGTTCAGTCTGATGCCTGCCTGAAATATTTCAAAGTCCCATGCCGGCCAGAATTTTTTCTAAGTCTGACGCCTGGCTGAAAATTTTCAAAGTCCCATGCTGGCCAGAATTTTTTCTAAGTCTGACGCCTGGTCGAAAATTTTCAAAGTCCCATGCTGGCCAGAATTTTTTCTAAGTCTGAAGCCTGGCCGAAAATTTTCAAAGTCTGACGCCTGCCTGAAATATTTCAAAGTCCCATGCTGGCCAGAATTTTTTCTAAGTCTGACGCCTGGCCGAAAATGTTCAGTCTGATGCCTGCCTGAAATATTTCAAAGTCCCATGCTGGCCAGAATTTTTTCTAAGTCTGACGCCTGGCCGAAAATGTTCAGTCTGATGCCTGCCTGAAATATTTCAAAGTCCCATGCCGGCCAGAATTTTTTCTAAGTCTGACGCCTGGCTGAAAATTTTCAAAGTCCCATGCTGGCCAGAATTTTTTCTAAGTCTGACGCCTGGCTGAAATTTTTCAAAGTCCCATGCTGGCCAGAATTTTTCTAAGTCTGACGCCTGGTCGAAAATTTTCAAAGTCCCATGCTGGCCAGAATTTTTTCCAAGTCTGACGCCTGGCCGAAAATTTTCAAAGTCCCATGCTGGCCAGAATTTTTTTGAAGTCTGACGCCTGGCTGAAAATTTTCAAAGTCCCATGCTGGCCAGAATTTTTTCTAAGTCTGACGCCTGGTCGAAAATTTTCAAAGTCCCATGCTGGCCAGAATTTTTTCTAAGTCTGACGCCTGGCTGAAAATTTTCAAAGTCCCATGCTGGCCAGAATTTTTTCTAAGTCTGATGCCTGCCTGAAATATTTCAAAGTCCCAAGCAGGCCAGAATTTTTTCTAAGTCTGATGCTTGGCCCAAAATTTTCAAAGTCCCATGCTGGACAGAATTTTTTTCTAAGTCTGAAGCCTGCCTGAAATATTTCAAAGTCCCATGCTGGCCAGAATTTTTTCTAAGTCTGACGCCTGGTCGAAAATTTTCAAAGTCCCATGCTGGCCAGAATTTTTTCTAAGTCTGACGCCTGGTCGAAAATTTTCAAAGTCCCATGCTGGCCAGAATTTTTTCTAAGTCTGACGCCTTGCCGAAAATGTTCAAAGTCTGACGCCTGCCTGAATTTTTTCAAAGTCCCACACCATTCATTTCAATAGCCTGGGTTACCAGGGTTGCAGTACCGCGGGCCACCATCGGGGGGCGCTGCAGATAGGGCACCCGGTTCCCTATCTGGGCACCTTTCCACCCAAACCGCAAAATGGAGTTGTCACGATTTCAGAAGGGAGCAATTTCAGACGTGACACCTCCAGGGCTGAACAAGGGAGGCTCGCCAGACTTATGTCCGACAAAGAGGAGTGTTGGGGCGGCCTCCTCGGGCAGACGACCCGCTCTCTGGCCTGGTTGTCAGATTTTTTCAAAGTCTGATGCCTGCCCGAAAATTTTCAAAGTCCCATGCTGGCCAGAATTTTTTCTAAGTCTGACGCCTGGCTGAAAATTTTCAAAGTCCCATGCTGGCCAGAATTTTTTCTAAGTCTGATGCCTGCCTGAAATATTTCAAAGTCCCATGCTGGCCAGAATTTTTTCTAAGTCTGACGCCTGGCCGAAAATGTTCAGTCTGATGCCTGCCTGAAATATTTCAAAGTCCCATGCTGGCCAGAATTTTTTCTAAGTCTGACGCCTGGCCGAAAATTTTCAAAGTCCCATGCTGGCCAGAATTTTTTCTAAGTCTGATGCCTGCCTGAAATATTTCAAAGTCCCATGCTGGCCAGAATTTTTTCTAAGTCTGACGCCTGGCTGAAAATTTTCAAAGTCCCATGCTGGCCAGAATTTTTTCTAAGTCTGACGCCTGGTCGAAAATTTTCAAAGTCCCATGCTGGCCAGAATTTTTTCTAAGTCTGAAGCCTGGCCGAAAATTTTCAAAGTCTGACGCCTGCCTGAAATATTTCAAAGTCCCATGCTGGCCAGAATTTTTTCCAAGTCTGACGCCTGGCCGAAAATTTTCAAAGTCCCATGCTGGCCAGAATTTTTTCTAAGTCTGACGCCTGGTCGAAAATTTTCAAAGTCCCATTCTGGCCAGAATTTTTTTGAAGTCTGACGCCTGGCTGAAAATTTTCAAAGTCCCATGCTGGCCAGAATTTTTTCTAAGTCTGACGCCTGGTCGAAAATTTTCAAAGTCCCATGCTGGCCAGAATTTTTTCTAAGTCTGATGCCTGCCTGAAATATTTCAAAGTCCCATGCTGGCCAGAATTTTTTCTAAGTCTGACGCCTGGCTGAAAATTTTCAAAGTCCCATGCTGGCCAGAATTTTTCTAAGTCTGACGCCTGGTCGAAAATTTTCAAAGTCCCATGCTGGCCAGAATTTTTTTGAAGTCTGACGCCTGGCTGAAAATTTTCAAAGTCCCATGCTGGCCAGAATTTTTTCTAAGTCTGACGCCTGGTCGAAAATTTTCAAAGTCCCATGCTGGCCAGAATTTTTTCTAAGTCTGATGCCTGCCTGAAATATTTCAAAGTCCCATGCTGGCCAGAATTTTTTCTAAGTTGGACGCCTGGCCGAAAATGTTCAGTCTGATGCCTGCCTGAAATATTTCAAAGTCCCATGCTGGCCAGAATTTTTCTAAGTCTGACGCCTGGCCGAAAATTTTCAAAGTCCCATGCTGGCCAGAATTTTTTCTAAGTCTGATGCCTGCCTGAAATATTTCAAAGTCCCATGCTGGCCAGAATTTTTTCTAAGTCTGATGCCTGCCTGAAATATTTCAAAGTCCCATGCTGGCCAGAATTTTTTTCTAAGTCTGACGCCTGGCCGAAAATTTTCAAAGTCCCATGCTGGCCAGAATTTTTTCTAAGTCTGACGCCTGGCTGAAAATTTTCAAAGTCCCATGCTGGCCAGAATTTTTTCGAAGTCTGACGCCTGGCTGAAAATTTTCAAAGTCCCATGCTGGCCAGAATTTTTCTAAGTCTGACGCCTGGTCGAAAAATTTCAAAGTCCCATGCTGGCCATAATTTTTTTGAAGTCTGACGCCTGGCTGAAAATTTTCAAAGTCCCATGCTGGCCAGAATTTTTTCGAAGTCTGACGCCTGGCTGAAAATTTTCAAAGTCCCATGCTGGCCAGAATTTTTCTAAGTCTGACGCCTGGCTGAAAATTTTCAAAGTCCCATGCTGGCCAGAATTTTTCTAAGTCTGACGCCTGGTCGAAAATTTTCAAAGTCCCATGCTGGCCAGAATTTTTTCGAAGTCTGACGCCTGGCTGAAAATTTTCAAAGTCCCATGCTGGCCAGAATTTTTTCTAAGTCTGACGCCTGGTCGAAAATTTTCAAAGTCCCATGCTGGCCAGAATTTTTTCTAAGTCTGAAGCCTGGCCGAAAATGTTCAAAGTCTGATGCCTGCCTGAAATATTTCAAAGTCCCATGCTGGCCAGAATTTTTTCTAAGTCTGATGCCTGCCTGAAATATTTCAAAGTCCCATGCTGGCCAGAATTTTTTCTAAGTCTGACGCCTGGCCGAAAATGTTCAGTCTGATGCCTGCCTGAAATATTTCAAAGTCCCATGCTGGCCAGAATTTTTTCTAAGTCTGACGCCTGGCCGAAAATTTTCAAAGTCCCATGCTGGCCAGAATTTTTTCTAAGTCTGATGCCTGCCTGAAATATTTCAAAGTCCCATGCTGGCCAGAATTTTTTTGAAGTCTGACGCCTGGCTGAAAATTTTCAAAGTCCCATGCTGGCCAGAATTTTTTCTAAGTCTGACGCCTGGTCGAAAATTTTCAAAGTCCCATGCTGGCCAGAATTTTTTCTAAGTCTGACGCCTGGCCGAAAATTTTCAAAATCTGAAAATGTTCAAAGTCTGATGCCTGCCTGAAATATTTCAAAGTCCCATGCTGGCCAGAATTTTTTCTAAGTCTGATGCCTGGCCGAAAATTTTCAAAGTCTGACGCCTGCCTGAAATATTTCAAAGTCCCATGCTGGCCAGAATTTTTTCTAAGTCTGACGCCTGGCCGAAAATGTTCAGTCTGATGCCTGCCTGAAATATTTCAAAGTCCCATGCTGGCCAGAATTTTTTCTAAGTCTGAAGCCTGGCCGAAAATTTTCAAAGTCTGACGCCTGCCTGAAATATTTCAAAGTCCCATGCTGGCCAGAATTTTTTCTAAGTCTGACGCCTGGCCGAAAATGTTCAGTCTGATGCCTGCCTGAAATATTTCAAAGTCCCATGCTGGCCAGAATTTTTTCTAAGTCTGACGCCTGGCCGAAAATGTTCAGTCTGATGCCTGCCTGAAATATTTCAAAGTCCCATGCCGGCCAGAATTTTTTCTAAGTCTGACGCCTGGCTGAAAATTTTCAAAGTCCCATGCTGGCCAGAATTTTTTCTAAGTCTGACGCCTGGTCGAAAATTTTCAAAGTCCCATGCTGGCCAGAATTTTTTCTAAGTCTGAAGCCTGGCCGAAAATTTTCAAAGTCTGACGCCTGCCTGAAATATTTCAAAGTCCCATGCTGGCCAGAATTTTTTCTAAGTCTGACGCCTGGCCGAAAATGTTCAGTCTGATGCCTGCCTGAAATATTTCAAAGTCCCATGCTGGCCAGAATTTTTTCTAAGTCTGACGCCTGGCCGAAAATGTTCAGTCTGATGCCTGCCTGAAATATTTCAAAGTCCCATGCCGGCCAGAATTTTTTCTAAGTCTGACGCCTGGCTGAAAATTTTCAAAGTCCCATGCTGGCCAGAATTTTTTCTAAGTCTGACGCCTGGCTGAAATTTTTCAAAGTCCCATGCTGGCCAGAATTTTTCTAAGTCTGACGCCTGGTCGAAAATTTTCAAAGTCCCATGCTGGCCAGAATTTTTTCCAAGTCTGACGCCTGGCCGAAAATTTTCAAAGTCCCATGCTGGCCAGAATTTTTTTGAAGTCTGACGCCTGGCTGAAAATTTTCAAAGTCCCATGCTGGCCAGAATTTTTTCTAAGTCTGACGCCTGGTCGAAAATTTTCAAAGTCCCATGCTGGCCAGAATTTTTTCTAAGTCTGACGCCTGGCTGAAAATTTTCAAAGTCCCATGCTGGCCAGAATTTTTTCTAAGTCTGATGCCTGCCTGAAATATTTCAAAGTCCCAAGCAGGCCAGAATTTTTTCTAAGTCTGATGCTTGGCCCAAAATTTTCAAAGTCCCATGCTGGACAGAATTTTTTTCTAAGTCTGAAGCCTGCCTGAAATATTTCAAAGTCCCATGCTGGCCAGAATTTTTTCTAAGTCTGACGCCTGGTCGAAAATTTTCAAAGTCCCATGCTGGCCAGAATTTTTTCTAAGTCTGACGCCTGGTCGAAAATTTTCAAAGTCCCATGCTGGCCAGAATTTTTTCTAAGTCTGACGCCTTGCCGAAAATGTTCAAAGTCTGACGCCTGCCTGAATTTTTTCAAAGTCCCACACCATTCATTTCAATAGCCTGGGTTACCAGGGTTGCAGTACCGCGGGCCACCATCGGGGGGCGCTGCAGATAGGGCACCCGGTTCCCTATCTGGGCACCTTTCCACCCAAACCGCAAAATGGAGTTGTCACGATTTCAGAAGGGAGCAATTTCAGACGTGACACCTCCAGGGCTGAACAAGGGAGGCTCGCCAGACTTATGTCCGACAAAGAGGAGTGTTGGGGCGGCCTCCTCGGGCAGACGACCCGCTCTCTGGCCTGGTTGTCAGATTTTTTCAAAGTCTGATGCCTGCCCGAAAATTTTCAAAGTCCCATGCTGGCCAGAATTTTTTCTAAGTCTGACGCCTGGCTGAAAATTTTCAAAGTCCCATGCTGGCCAGAATTTTTTCTAAGTCTGATGCCTGCCTGAAATATTTCAAAGTCCCATGCTGGCCAGAATTTTTTCTAAGTCTGACGCCTGGCCGAAAATGTTCAGTCTGATGCCTGCCTGAAATATTTCAAAGTCCCATGCTGGCCAGAATTTTTTCTAAGTCTGACGCCTGGCCGAAAATTTTCAAAGTCCCATGCTGGCCAGAATTTTTTCTAAGTCTGATGCCTGCCTGAAATATTTCAAAGTCCCATGCTGGCCAGAATTTTTTCTAAGTCTGACGCCTGGCTGAAAATTTTCAAAGTCCCATGCTGGCCAGAATTTTTTCTAAGTCTGACGCCTGGTCGAAAATTTTCAAAGTCCCATGCTGGCCAGAATTTTTTCTAAGTCTGAAGCCTGGCCGAAAATTTTCAAAGTCTGACGCCTGCCTGAAATATTTCAAAGTCCCATGCTGGCCAGAATTTTTTCCAAGTCTGACGCCTGGCCGAAAATTTTCAAAGTCCCATGCTGGCCAGAATTTTTTCTAAGTCTGACGCCTGGTCGAAAATTTTCAAAGTCCCATTCTGGCCAGAATTTTTTTGAAGTCTGACGCCTGGCTGAAAATTTTCAAAGTCCCATGCTGGCCAGAATTTTTTCTAAGTCTGACGCCTGGTCGAAAATTTTCAAAGTCCCATGCTGGCCAGAATTTTTTCTAAGTCTGATGCCTGCCTGAAATATTTCAAAGTCCCATGCTGGCCAGAATTTTTTCTAAGTCTGACGCCTGGCTGAAAATTTTCAAAGTCCCATGCTGGCCAGAATTTTTCTAAGTCTGACGCCTGGTCGAAAATTTTCAAAGTCCCATGCTGGCCAGAATTTTTTTGAAGTCTGACGCCTGGCTGAAAATTTTCAAAGTCCCATGCTGGCCAGAATTTTTTCTAAGTCTGACGCCTGGTCGAAAATTTTCAAAGTCCCATGCTGGCCAGAATTTTTTCTAAGTCTGACGCCTGGTCGAAAATTTTCAAAGTCCCATGCTGGCCAGAATTTTTTCTAAGTCTGAAGCCTGGCCGAAAATGTTCAAAGTCTGATGCCTGCCTGAAATATTTCAAAGTCCCATGCTGGCCAGAATTTTTTCTAAGTCTGACGCCTGGCCGAAAATTTTCAAAGTCTGACGCCTGCCTGAATTTTTTCAAAGTCCCACACCATTCATTTCAATAGCCTGGGTTACCAGGGTTGCAGTACCGCGGGCCACCATCGGGGGGCGCTGCAGATAGGGCACCCGGTTCCCTATCTGGGCACCTTTCCACCCAAACCGCAAAATGGAGTTGTCACGATTTCAGAAGGGAGCAATTTCAGACGTGACACCTCCAGGGCTGAACAAGGGAGGCTCGCCAGACTTATGTCCGACAAAGAGGAGTGTTGGGGCGGCCTCCTCGGGCAGACGACCCGCTCTCTGGCCTGGTTGTCAGATTTTTTCAAAGTCTGATGCCTGCCCGAAAATTTTCAAAGTCCCACGCTGGCCAGAATTTTTTCTAAGTCTGACGCCTGGTCGAAAATTTTCAAAGTCCAACGCTGGCCAGAATTTTTTCTAAGTCTGACGCCTGGCCGAAAATTTTCAAAGTCCCATGCTGGCCAGAATTTTTTCTAAGTCTGATGCCTGGCTGAAAATGTTCAAAGTCCCATGTTGGCCAGAATTTTTTCTAAGTCTGACGCCTGCCTGAAATATTTCAAAGTCTCATGCTGGCCAGAATTTTTTCTAAGTCTGACGCCTGGCTGAAAATTTTCAAAGTCCCATGCTGGCCAGAATTTTTTCTAAGTCTGATGCCTGCCTGAAATATTTCAAAGTCCCATGCTGGCCAGAATTTTTTCTAAGTCTGACGCCTGGCCGAAAATGTTCAGTCTGATGCCTGCCTGAAATATTTCAAAGTCCCATGCTGGCCAGAATTTTTTCTAAGTCTGACGCCTGGTCGAAAATTTTCAAAGTCCCATGCTGGCCAGAATTTTTTCTAAGTCTGACGCCTGGTCGAAAATTTTCAAAGTCCCATGCTGGCCAGAATTTTTTCTAAGTCTGACGCCTGGCTGAAAATTTTCAAAGTCCCATGCTGGCCAGAATTTTTTCTAAGTCTGATGCCTGCCTGAAATATTTCAAAAAGTCCCATGCTGGCCAGAATTTTTTCTAAGTCTGACGCCTGGCCGAAAATTTTCAAAGTCCCATGCTGGCCAGAATTTTTTCTAAGTCTGATGCCTGCCTGAAATATTTCAAAGTCCCATGCTGGCCAGAATTTTTTCTAAGTCTGACGCCTGGCTGAAAATTTTCAAAGTCCCATGCTGGCCAGAATTTTTTCTAAGTCTGATGCCTGCCTGAAATATTTCAAAGTCCCATGCTGGCCAGAATTTTTTCTAAGTCTGACGCCTGGTCGAAAATTTTCAAAGTCCCATGCTGGCCAGAATTTTTTCGAAGTCTGACGCCTGGCTGAAAATTTTCAAAGTCCCATGCTGGCCAGAATTTTTTCTAAGTCTGAGGCCTGGTCGAAAATTTTCAAAGTCCCATGCTGGCCAGAATTTTTTCTAAGTCTGACGCCTGGTCGAAAATTTTCAAAGTCCCATGCTGGCCAGAATTTTTTCTAAGTCTGAAGCCTGGCCGAAAATGTTCAAAGTCTGATGCCTGCCTGAAATATTTCAAAGTCCCATGCTGGCAGGAATTTTTTCTAAGTCTGATGCCTGCCTGAAATATTTCAAAGTCCCATGCTGGCCAGAATTTTTTCTAAGTCTGACGCCTGGCCGAAAATGTTCAGTCTGATGCCTGCCTGAAATATTTCAAAGTCCCATGCTGGCCAGAATTTTTTTCTAAGTCTGACGCCTGGCCGAAAATTTTCAAAGTCCCATGCTGGCCAGAATTTTTTCTAAGTCTGATGCCTGCCTGAAATATTTCAAAGTCCCATGCTGGCCAGAATTTTTTCTAAGTCTGACGCCTGGCCGAAAATGTTCAGTCTGATGCCTGCCTGAAATATTTCAAAGTCCCATGCTGGCCAGAATTTTTTCTAAGTCTGACGCCTGGCTGAAAATTTTCAAAGTCCCATGCTGGCCAGAATTTTTCTAAGTCTGACGCCTGGTCGAAAATTTTCAAAGTCCCATGCTGGCCAGAATTTTTTCTAAGTCTGACGCCTGGTCGAAAATTTTCAAAGTCCCATGCTGGCCAGAATTTTTTCTAAGTCTGACGCCTGGTCGAAAATTTTCAAAGTCCCATGCTGGCCAGAATTTTTTCTAAGTCTGACGCCTGGCCGAAAATTTTCAAAGTCTGACGCCTGCCTGAAATATTTCAAAGTCCCATGCTGGCCAGAATTTTTTCTAAGTCTGACGCCTGGTCGAAAGTTTTCAAAGTCCCATGCTGGCCAGAATTTTTTCTAAGTCTGACGCCTGGCCGAAAATTTTCAAAGTCCCATGCTGGCCAGAATTTTTTCTAAGTCTGACGCCTGGCCGAAAATTTTCAAAGTCCCATGCTGGCCAGAATTTTTTCTAAGTCTGATGCCTGCCTGAAATATTTCAAAGTCCCATGCTGGCCAGAATTTTTTCTAAGTCTGACGCCTGGCTGAAAATTTTCAAAGTCCCATGCTGGCCAGAATTTTTTCTAAGTCTGATGCCTGCCTGAAATATTTCAAAGTCCCATGCTGGCCAGAATTTTTTCTAAGTCTGACGCCTGGCCGAAAATGTTCAGTCTGATGCCTGCCTGAAATATTTCAAAGTCCCATGCTGGCCAGAATTTTTTCTAAGTCTGACGCCTGGCCGAAAATTTTCTCAGTCCCATGCTGGCCAGAATTTTTTCTAAGTCTGATGCCTGCCTGAAATATTTCAAAGTCCCATGCTGGCCAGAATTTTTTCTAAGTCTGACGCCTGGCTGAAAATTTTCAAAGTCCCATGCTGGCCAGAATTTTTTCTAAGTCTGATGCCTGCCTGAAATATTTCAAAGTCCCATGCTGGCCAGAATTTTTTCTAAGTCTGACGCCTGGTCGAAAATTTTCAAAGTCCCATGCTGGCCAGAATTTTTTCGAAGTCTGACGCCTGGCTGAAAATTTTCAAAGTCCCATGCTGGCCAGAATTTTTTCTAAGTCTGACGCCTGGTCGAAAATTTTCAAAGTCCCATGCTGGCCAGAATTTTTTCTAAGTCTGAAGCCTGGCCGAAAATGTTCAAAGTCTGATGCCTGCCTGAAATATTTCAAAGTCCCATGCTGGCAAGAATTTTTTCTAAGTCTGATGCCTGCCTGAAATATTTCAAAGTCCCATGCTGGCCAGAATTTTTTCTAAGTCTGACGCCTGGCCGAAAATGTTCAGTCTGATGCCTGCCTGAAATATTTCAAAGTCCCATGCTGGCCAGAATTTTTTTCTAAGTCTGACGCCTGGCCGAAAATTTTCAAAGTCCCATGCTGGCCAGAATTTTTTCTAAGTCTGACGCCTGGTCGAAAATTTTCAAAGTCCCATTCTGGCCAGAATTTTTTTGAAGTCTGACGCCTGGCTGAAAATTTTCAAAGTCCCATGCTGGCCAGAATTTTTTCTAAGTCTGATGCCTGCCTGAAATATTTCAAAGTCCCATGCTGGCCAGAATTTTTTTCTAAGTCTGACGCCTGGCCGAAAATTTTCAAAGTCCCATGCTGGCCAGAATTTTTTCTAAGTCTGATGCCTGGCTGAAAATTTTCAAAGTCCCATGCTGGCCAGAATTTTTTCTAAGTCTGACGCCTGGCTGAAAATTTTCAAAGTCCCATGCTGGCCAGAATTTTTCTAAGTCTGACGCCTGGTCGAAAATTTTCAAAGTCCCATGCTGGCCAGAATTTTTTTGAAGTCTGACGCCTGGCTGAAAATTTTCAAAGTCCCATGCTGGCCAGAATTTTTTCTAAGTCTGACGCCTGGTCGAAAATTTTCAAAGTCCCATGCTGGCCAGAATTTTTTCTAAGTCTGACGCCTGGTCGAAAATTTTCAAAGTCCCATGCTGGCCAGAATTTTTTCTAAGTCTGAAGCCTGGCCGAAAATGTTCAAAGTCTGATGCCTGCCTGAAATATTTCAAAGTCCCATGCTGGCCAGAATTTTTTCTAAGTCTGACGCCTGGCCGAAAATTTTCAAAGTCTGACGCCTGCCTGAATTTTTTCAAAGTCCCACACCATTCATTTCAATAGCCTGGGTTACCAGGGTTGCAGTACCGCGGGCCACCATCGGGGGGCGCTGCAGATAGGGCACCCGGTTCCCTATCTGGGCACCTTTCCACCCAAACCGCAAAATGGAGTTGTCACGATTTCAGAAGGGAGCAATTTCAGACGTGACACCTCCAGGGCTGAACAAGGGAGGCTCGCCAGACTTATGTCCGACAAAGAGGAGTGTTGGGGCGGCCTCCTCGGGCAGACGACCCGCTCTCTGGCCTGGTTGTCAGATTTTTTCAAAGTCTGATGCCTGCCCGAAAATTTTCAAAGTCCCACGCTGGCCAGAATTTTTTCTAAGTCTGACGCCTGGTCGAAAATTTTCAAAGTCCAACGCTGGCCAGAATTTTTTCTAAGTCTGAAGCCTGGCCGAAAATTTTCAAAGTCCCATGCTGGCCAGAATTTTTTCTAAGTCTGACGCCTGGCTGAAAATGTTCAAAGTCCCATGTTGGCCAGAATTTTTTCTAAGTCTGATGCCTGCCTGAAATATTTCAAAGTCTCATGCTGGCCAGAATTTTTTCTAAGTCTGACGCCTGGCCGAAAATTTTCAAAGTCCCATGCTGGCCAGAATTTTTTCTAAGTCTGATGCCTGGCCGAAAATGTTCAAAGTCCCATGCTGGCCAGAATTTTTTCTAAGTCTGACGCCTGCCTGAAATATTTCAAAGTCCCATGCTGGCCAGAATTTTTTCTAAGTCTGACGCCTGGCTGAAAATTTTCAAAGTCCCATGCTGGCCAGAATTTTTTCTAAGTCTGACGCCTGCCTGAAATATTTCAAAGTCCCATGCTGGCCAGAATTTTTTCTAAGTCTGACGCCTGGCCGAAAATGTTCAGTCTGATGCCTGCCTGAAATATTTCAAAGTCCCATGCTGGCCAGAATTTTTTCTAAGTCTGACGCCTGGTCGAAAATTTTCAAAGTCCCATGCTGGCCAGAATTTTTTCTAAGTCTGATGCCTGCCTGAAATATTTCAAAGTCCCATGCTGGCCAGAATTTTTTCTAAGTCTGACGCCTGGCTGAAAATTTTCAAAGTCCCATGCTGGCCAGAATTTTTTCTAAGTCTGATGCCTGCCTGAAATATTTCAAAGTCCCATGCTGGCCAGAATTTTTTCTAAGTCTGACGCCTGGCCGAAAATTTTCAAAGTCCCATGCTGGCCAGAATTTTTTCTAAGTCTGATGCCTGCCTGAAATATTTCAAAGTCCCATGCTGGCCAGAATTTTTTCTAAGTCTGACGCCTGGCTGAAAATTTTCAAAGTCCCATGCTGGCCAGAATTTTTTCTAAGTCTGATGCCTGCCTGAAATATTTCAAAGTCCCATGCTGGCCAGAATTTTTTCTAAGTCTGACGCCTGGTCGAAAATTTTCAAAGTCCCATGCTGGCCAGAATTTTTTCGAAGTCTGACGCCTGGCTGAAAATTTTCAAAGTCCCATGCTGGCCAGAATTTTTTCTAAGTCTGACGCCTGGTCGAAAATTTTCAAAGTCCCATGCTGGCCAGAATTTTTTCTACGTCTGACGCCTGGTCGAAAATTTTCAAAGTCCCATGCTGGCCAGAATTTTTTCTAAGTCTGAAGCCTGGCCGAAAATGTTCAAAGTCTGATGCCTGCCTGAAATATTTCAAAGTCCCATGCTGGCAAGAATTTTTTCTAAGTCTGATGCCTGCCTGAAATATTTCAAAGTCCCATGCTGGCCAGAATTTTTTCTAAGTCTGACGCCTGGCCGAAAATGTTCAGTCTGATGCCTGCCTGAAATATTTCAAAGTCCCATGCTGGCCAGAATTTTTTTCTAAGTCTGACGCCTGGCCGAAAATTTTCAAAGTCCCATGCTGGCCAGAATTTTTTCTAAGTCTGATGCCTGCCTGAAATATTTCAAAGTCCCATGCTGGCCAGAATTTTTTCTAAGTCTGACGCCTGGCCGAAAATGTTCAGTCTGATGCCTGCCTGAAATATTTCAAAGTCCCATGCTGGCCAGAATTTTTTCTAAGTCTGACGCCTGGCTGAAAATTTTCAAAGTCCCATGCTGGCCAGAATTTTTTCTAAGTCTGATGCCTGCCTGAAATATTTCAAAGTCCCATGCTGGCCAGAATTTTTCTAAGTCTGACGCCTGGTCGAAAATTTTCAAAGTCCCATGCTGGCCAGAATTTTTTTGAAGTCTGACGCCTGGCTGAAAATTTTCAAAGTCCCATGCTGGCCAGAATTTTTTCTAAGTCTGATGCCTGGTCGAAAATTTTCAAAGTCCCATGCTGGCCAGAATTTTTTCTAAGTCTGACGCCTGGTCGAAAATTTTCAAAGTCCCATGCTGGCCAGAATTTTTTCTAAGTCTGACGCCTGGTCGAAAGTTTTCAAAGTCCCATGCTGGCCAGAATTTTTTCTAAGTCTGACGCCTGGTCGAAAATTTTCAAAGTCCCATGCTGGCCAGAATTTTTTCTAAGTCTGACGCCTGGCCGAAAATGTTCAAAGTCTGACGCCTGCCTGAATTTTTTCAAAGTCCCACACCATTCATTTCAATAGCCTGGGTTACCAGGGTTGCAGTACCGCGGGCCACCATCGGGGGGCGCTGCAGATAGGGCACCCGGTTCCCTATCTGGGCACCTTTCCACCCAAACCGCAAAATGGAGTTGTCACGATTTCAGAAGGGAGCAATTTCAGACGTGACACCTCCAGGGCTGAACAAGGGAGGCTCGCCAGACTTATGTCCGACAAAGAGGAGTGTTGGGGCGGCCTCCTCGGGCAGACGACCCGCTCTCTGGCCTGGTTGTCAGATTTTTTCAAAGTCTGATGCCTGCCCGAAAATTTTCAAAGTCCCACGCTGGCCAGAATTTTTTCTAAGTCTGACGCCTGGTCGAAAATTTTCAAAGTCCAACGCTGGCCAGAATTTTTTCTAAGTCTGACGCCTGGCCGAAAATTTTCAAAGTCCCATGCTGGCCAGAATTTTTTCTAAGTCTGACGCCTGGCTGAAAATGTTCAAAGTCCCATGTTGGCCAGAATTTTTTCTAAGTCTGATGCCTGCCTGAAATATTTCAAAGTCTCATGCTGGCCAGAATTTTTTCTAAGTCTGACGCCTGGCCGAAAATTTTCAAAGTCCCATGCTGGCCAGAATTTTTTCTAAGTCTGACGCCTGGCCGAAAATGTTCAAAGTCCCATGCTGGCCAGAATTTTTTCTAAGTCTGACGCCTGCCTGAAATATTTCAAAGTCCCATGCTGGCCAGAATTTTTTCTAAGTCTGACGCCTGGCTGAAAATGTTCAAAGTCCCATGTTGGCCAGAATTTTTTCTAAGTCTGATGCCTGCCTGAAATATTTCAAAGTCTCATGCTGGCCAGAATTTTTTCTAAGTCTGACGCCTGGCCGAAAATTTTCAAAGTCCCATGCTGGCCAGAATTTTTTCTAAGTCTGACGCCTGGCCGAAAATGTTCAAAGTCCCATGCTGGCCAGAATTTTTTCTAAGTCTGACGCCTGCCTGAAATATTTCAAAGTCCCATGCTGGCCAGAATTTTTTCTAAGTCTGACGCCTGGCTGAAAATTTTCAAAGTCCCATGCTGGCCAGAATTTTTTCTAAGTCTGACGCCTGGCCGAAAATGTTCAGTCTGATGCCTGCCTGAAATATTTCAAAGTCCCATGCTGGCCAGAATTTTTTTCTAAGTCTGACGCCTGGCCGAAAATTTTCAAAGTCCCATGCTGGCCAGAATTTTTTCTAAGTCTGATGCCTGCCTGAAATATTTCAAAGTCCCATGCTGGCCAGAATTTTTCTAAGTCTGACGCCTGGTCGAAAATTTTCAAAGTCCCATGCTGGCCAGAATTTTTTTGAAGTCTGACGCCTGGCTGAAAATTTTCAAAGTCCCATGCTGGCCAGAATTTTTTCTAAGTCTGACGCCTGGTCGAAAATTTTCAAAGTCCCATGCTGGCCAGAATTTTTTCTAAGTCTGACGCCTGGTCGAAAATTTTCAAAGTCCCATGCTGGCCAGAATTTTTTCTAAGTCTGAAGCCTGGCCGAAAATGTTCAAAGTCTGATGCCTGCCTGAAATATTTCAAAGTCCCATGCTGGCCAGAATTTTTTCTAAGTCTGACGCCTGGCCGAAAATTTTCAAAGTCTGACGCCTGCCTGAATTTTTTCAAAGTCCCACACCATTCATTTCAATAGCCTGGGTTACCAGGGTTGCAGTACCGCGGGCCACCATCGGGGGGCGCTGCAGATAGGGCACCCGGTTCCCTATCTGGGCACCTTTCCACCCAAACCGCAAAATGGAGTTGTCACGATTTCAGAAGGGAGCAATTTCAGACGTGACACCTCCAGGGCTGAACAAGGGAGGCTCGCCAGACTTATGTCCGACAAAGAGGAGTGTTGGGGCGGCCTCCTCGGGCAGACGACCCGCTCTCTGGCCTGGTTGTCAGATTTTTTCAAAGTCTGATGCCTGCCCGAAAATTTTCAAAGTCCCACGCTGGCCAGAATTTTTTCTAAGTCTGACGCCTGGTCGAAAATTTTCAAAGTCCAACGCTGGCCAGAATTTTTTCTAAGTCTGACGCCTGGCCGAAAATTTTCAAAGTCCCATGCTGGCCAGAATTTTTTCTAAGTCTGACGCCTGGCTGAAAATGTTCAAAGTCCCATGTTGGCCAGAATTTTTTCTAAGTCTGATGCCTGCCTGAAATATTTCAAAGTCTCATGCTGGCCAGAATTTTTTCTAAGTCTGACGCCTGGCCGAAAATTTTCAAAGTCCCATGCTGGCCAGAATTTTTTCTAAGTCTGACGCCTGGCCGAAAATGTTCAAAGTCCCATGCTGGCCAGAATTTTTTCTAAGTCTGACGCCTGCCTGAAATATTTCAAAGTCCCATGCTGGCCAGAATTTTTTCTAAGTCTGACGCCTGGCTGAAAATTTTCAAAGTCCCATGCTGGCCAGAATTTTTTCTAAGTCTGACGCCTGGTCGAAAATTTTCAAAGTCCCATGCTGGCCAGAATTTTTTCTAAGTCTGACGCCTGGTCGAAAATTTTCAAAGTCCCATGCTGGCCAGAATTTTTTCTAAGTCTGAAGCCTGGCCGAAAATGTTCAAAGTCTGATGCCTGCCTGAAATATTTCAAAGTCCCATACTGGCAAGAATTTTTTCTAAGTCTGATGCCTGCCTGAAATATTTCAAAGTCCCATGCTGGCCAGAATTTTTTCTAAGTCTGACGCCTGGCCGAAAATGTTCAGTCTGATGCCTGCCTGAAATATTTCAAAGTCCCATGCTGGCCAGAATTTTTTTCTAAGTCTGACGCCTGGCCGAAAATTTTCAAAGTCCCATGCTGGCCAGAATTTTTTCTAAGTCTGACGCCTGGCTGAAAATTTTCAAAGTCCCATGCTGGCCAGAATTTTTCTAAGTCTGACGCCTGGCCGAAAATTTTCAAAGTCCCATGCTGGCCAGAATTTTTTCTAAGTCTGACGCCTGGTCGAAAATTTTCAAAGTCCCATGCTGGCCAGAATTTTTTCTAAGTCTGACGCCTGGTCGAAAATTTTCAAAGTCCCATGCTGGCCAGAATTTTTTCTAAGTCTGAAGCCTGGCCGAAAATGTTCAAAGTCTGATGCCTGCCTGAAATATTTCAAAGTCCCATGCTGGCCAGAATTTTTTCTAAGTCTGATGCCTGGCCGAAAATTTTCAAAGTCTGACGCCTGCCTGAATTTTTTCAAAGTCCCACACCATTCATTTCAATAGCCTGGGTTACCAGGGTTGCAGTACCGCGGGCCACCATCGGGGGGCGCTGCAGATAGGGCACCCGGTTCCCTATCTGGGCACCTTTCCACCCAAACCGCAAAATGGAGTTGTCACGATTTCAGAAGGGAGCAATTTCAGACGTGACACCTCCAGGGCTGAACAAGGGAGGCTCGCCAGACTTATGTCCGACAAAGAGGAGTGTTGGGGCGGCCTCCTCGGGCAGACGACCCGCTCTCTGGCCTGGTTGTCAGATTTTTTCAAAGTCTGACGCCTGGTCGAAAATTTTCAAAGTCCAACGCTGGCCAGAATTTTTTCTAAGTCTGACGCCTGGCCGAAAATTTTCAAAGTCCCATGCTGGCCAGAATTTTTTCTAAGTCTGATGCCTGCCTGAAATATTTCAAAGTCCCATGCTGGCCAGAATTTTTCTAAGTCTGACGCCTGGTCGAAAATTTTCAAAGTCCCATGCTGGCCAGAATTTTTTTGAAGTCTGACGCCTGGCTGAAAATTTTCAAAGTCCCATGCTGGCCAGAATTTGTTCTAAGTCTGATGCCTGGTCGAAAATTTTCAAAGTCCCATGCTGGCCAGAATTTTTTCTAAGTCTGACGCCTGGTCGAAAATTTTCAAAGTCCCATGCTGGCCAGAATTTTTTCTAAGTCTGACGCCTGGTCGAAAGTTTTCAAAGTCCCATGCTGGCCAGAATTTTTTCTAAGTCTGACGCCTGGTCGAAAATTTTCAAAGTCCCATGCTGGCCAGAATTTTTTCTAAGTCTGACGCCTGGCCGAAAATGTTCAAAGTCTGACGCCTGCCTGAATTTTTTCAAAGTCCCACACCATTCATTTCAATAGCCTGGGTTACCAGGGTTGCAGTACCGCGGGCCACCATCGGGGGGCGCTGCAGATAGGGCACCCGGTTCCCTATATGGGCACCTTTCCACCCAAACCGCAAAATGGAGTTGTCACGATTTCAGAAGGGAGCAATTTCAGACGTGACACCTCCAGGGCTGAACAAGGGAGGCTCGCCAGACTTATGTCCGACAAAGAGGAGTGTTGGGGCGGCCTCCTCGGGCAGACGACCCGCTCTCTGGCCTGGTTGTCAGATTTTTTCAAAGTCTGATGCCTGCCCGAAAATTTTCAAAGTCCCACGCTGGCCAGAATTTTTTCTAAGTCTGACGCCTGGTCGAAAATTTTCAAAGTCCAACGCTGGCCAGAATTTTTTCTAAGTCTGACGCCTGGCCGAAAATTTTCAAAGTCCCATGCTGGCCAGAATTTTTTCTAAGTCTGACGCCTGGCTGAAAATGTTCAAAGTCCCATGTTGGCCAGAATTTTTTCTAAGTCTGATGCCTGCCTGAAATATTTCAAAGTCTCATGCTGGCCAGAATTTTTTCTAAGTCTGACGCCTGGCCGAAAATTTTCAAAGTCCCATGCTGGCCAGAATTTTTTCTAAGTCTGACGCCTGGCCGAAAATGTTCAAAGTCCCATGCTGGCCAGAATTTTTTCTAAGTCTGACGCCTGCCTGAAATATTTCAAAGTCCCATGCTGGCCAGAATTTTTTCTAAGTCTGACGCCTGGCTGAAAATTTTCAAAGTCCCATGCTGGCCAGAATTTTTTCTAAGTCTGACGCCTGGTCGAAAATTTTCAAAGTCCCATGCTGGCCAGAATTTTTTCTAAGTCTGACGCCTGGCCGAAAATGTTCAGTCTGATGCCTGCCTGAAATATTTCAAAGTCCCATGCTGGCCAGAATTTTTTTCTAAGTCTGACGCCTGGCCGAAAATTTTCAAAGTCCCATGCTGGCCAGAATTTTTTCTAAGTCTGATGCCTGCCTGAAATATTTCAAAGTCCCATGCTGGCCAGAATTTTTCTAAGTCTGACGCCTGGTCGAAAATTTTCAAAGTCCCATGCTGGCCAGAATTTTTTTGAAGTCTGACGCCTGGCTGAAAATTTTCAAAGTCCCATGCTGGCCAGAATTTTTTCTAAGTCTGACGCCTGGTCGAAAATTTTCAAAGTCCCATGCTGGCCAGAATTTTTTCTAAGTCTGATGCCTGCCTGAAATATTTCAAAGTCCCATGCTGGCCAGAATTTTTCTAAGTCTGACGCCTGGTCGAAAATTTTCAAAGTCCCATGCTGGCCAGAATTTTTTTGAAGTCTGACGCCTGGCTGAAAATTTTCAAAGTCCCATGCTGGCCAGAATTTTTTCTAAGTCTGACGCCTGGTCGAAAATTTTCAAAGTCCCATGCTGGCCAGAATTTTTTCTAAGTCTGACGCCTGGTCGAAAATTTTCAAAGTCCCATGCTGGCCAGAATTTTTTCTAAGTCTGAAGCCTGGCCGAAAATGTTCAAAGTCTGATGCCTGCCTGAAATATTTCAAAGTCCCATGCTGGCCAGAATTTTTTCTAAGTCTGACGCCTGGCCGAAAATTTTCAAAGTCTGACGCCTGCCTGAATTTTTTCAAAGTCCCACACCATTCATTTCAATAGCCTGGGTTACCAGGGTTGCAGTACCGCGGGCCACCATCGGGGGGCGCTGCAGATAGGGCACCCGGTTCCCTATCTGGGCACCTTTCCACCCAAACCGCAAAATGGAGTTGTCACGATTTCAGAAGGGAGCAATTTCAGACGTGACACCTCCAGGGCTGAACAAGGGAGGCTCGCCAGACTTATGTCCGACAAAGAGGAGTGTTGGGGCGGCCTCCTCGGGCAGACGACCCGCTCTCTGGCCTGGTTGTCAGATTTTTTCAAAGTCTGATGCCTGCCCGAAAATTTTCAAAGTCCCACGCTGGCCAGAATTTTTTCTAAGTCTGACGCCTGGTCGAAAATTTTCAAAGTCCAACGCTGGCCAGAATTTTTTCTAAGTCTGACGCCTGGCCGAAAATTTTCAAAGTCCCATGCTGGCCAGAATTTTTTCTAAGTCTGACGCCTGGCTGAAAATGTTCAAAGTCCCATGTTGGCCAGAATTTTTTCTAAGTCTGATGCCTGCCTGAAATATTTCAAAGTCTCATGCTGGCCAGAATTTTTTCTAAGTCTGACGCCTGGCCGAAAATTTTCAAAGTCCCATGCTGGCCAGAATTTTTTCTAAGTCTGACGCCTGGCCGAAAATGTTCAAAGTCCCATGCTGGCCAGAATTTTTTCTAAGTCTGACGCCTGCCTGAAATATTTCAAAGTCCCATGCTGGCCAGAATTTTTTCTAAGTCTGACGCCTGGCTGAAAATTTTCAAAGTCCCATGCTGGCCAGAATTTTTTCTAAGTCTGACGCCTGGTCGAAAATTTTCAAAGTCCCATGCTGGCCAGAATTTTTTCTAAGTCTGACGCCTGGTCGAAAATTTTCAAAGTCCCATGCTGGCCAGAATTTTTTCTAAGTCTGAAGCCTGGCCGAAAATGTTCAAAGTCTGATGCCTGCCTGAAATATTTCAAAGTCCCATGCTGGCAAGAATTTTTTCTAAGTCTGATGCCTGCCTGAAATATTTCAAAGTCCCATGCTGGCCAGAATTTTTTCTAAGTCTGACGCCTGGCCGAAAATGTTCAGTCTGATGCCTGCCTGAAATATTTCAAAGTCCCATGCTGGCCAGAATTTTTTTCTAAGTCTGACGCCTGGCCGAAAATTTTCAAAGTCCCATGCTGGCCAGAATTTTTTCTAAGTCTGACGCCTGGCTGAAAATTTTCAAAGTCCCATGCTGGCCAGAATTTTTCTAAGTCTGACGCCTGGTCGAAAATTTTCAAAGTCCCATGCTGGCCAGAATTTTTTTGAAGTCTGACGCCTGGCTGAAAATTTTCAAAGTCCCATGCTGGCCAGAATTTTTTCTAAGTCTGACGCCTGGTCGAAAATTTTCAAAGTCCCATGCTGGCCAGAATTTTTTCTAAGTCTGACGCCTGGTCGAAAATTTTCAAAGTCCCATGCTGGCCAGAATTTTTTCTAAGTCTGAAGCCTGGCCGAAAATGTTCAAAGTCTGATGCCTGCCTGAAATATTTCAAAGTCCCATGCTGGCCAGAATTTTTTCTAAGTCTGATGCCTGGCCGAAAATTTTCAAAGTCTGACGCCTGCCTGAATTTTTTCAAAGTCCCACACCATTCATTTCAATAGCCTGGGTTACCAGGGTTGCAGTACCGCGGGCCACCATCGGGGGGCGCTGCAGATAGGGCACCCGGTTCCCTATCTGGGCACCTTTCCACCCAAACCGCAAAATGGAGTTGTCACGATTTCAGAAGGGAGCAATTTCAGACGTGACACCTCCAGGGCTGAACAAGGGAGGCTCGCCAGACTTATGTCCGACAAAGAGGAGTGTTGGGGCGGCCTCCTCGGGCAGACGACCCGCTCTCTGGCCTGGTTGTCAGATTTTTTCAAAGTCTGATGCCTGCCCGAAAATTTTCAAAGTCCCACGCTGGCCAGAATTTTTTCTAAGTCTGACGCCTGGTCGAAAATTTTCAAAGTCCAACGCTGGCCAGAATTTTTTCTAAGTCTGACGCCTGGCCGAAAATTTTCAAAGTCCCATGCTGGCCAGAATTTTTTCTAAGTCTGACGCCTGGCTGAAAATGTTCAAAGTCCCATGTTGGCCAGAATTTTTTCTAAGTCTGATGCCTACCTGAAATATTTCAAAGTCTCATGCTGGCCAGAATTTTTTCTAAGTCTGACGCCTGGCCGAAAATTTTCAAAGTCCCATGCTGGCCAGAATTTTTTCTAAGTCTGATGCCTGGCCGAAAATGTTCAAAGTCCCATGCTGGCCAGAATTTTTTCTAAGTCTGACGCCTGCCTGAAATATTTCAAAGTCCCATGCTGGCCAGAATTTTTTCTAAGTCTGACGCCTGGCTGAAAATTTTCAAAGTCCCATGCTGGCCAGAATTTTTTCTAAGTCTGATGCCTGCCTGAAATATTTCAAAGTCCCATGCTGGCCAGAATTTTTTCTAAGTCTGACGCCTGGCCGAAAATGTTCAGTCTGATGCCTGCCTGAAATATTTCAAAGTCCCATGCTGGCCAGAATTTTTTCTAAGTCTGACGCCTGGTCGAAAATTTTCAAAGTCCCATGCTGGCCAGAATTTTTTCTAAGTCTGATGCCTGCCTGAAATATTTCAAAGTCCCATGCTGGCCAGAATTTTTTCTAAGTCTGACGCCTGGCTGAAAATTTTCAAAGTCCCATGCTGGCCAGAATTTTTTCTAAGTCTGATGCCTGCCTGAAATATTTCAAAGTCCCATGCTGGCCAGAATTTTTTCTAAGTCTGACGCCTGGCCGAAAATTTTCAAAGTCCCATGCTGGCCAGAATTTTTTCTAAGTCTGATGCCTGCCTGAAATATTTCAAAGTCCCATGCTGGCCAGAATTTTTTCTAAGTCTGACGCCTGGCTGAAAATTTTCAAAGTCCCATGCTGGCCAGAATTTTTTCTAAGTCTGACGCCTGGCCGAAAATGTTCAGTCTGATGCCTGCCTGAAATATTTCAAAGTCCCATGCTGGCCAGAATTTTTTTCTAAGTCTGACGCCTGGCCGAAAATTTTCAAAGTCCCATGCTGGCCAGAATTTTTTCTAAGTCTGACGCCTGGCTGAAAATTTTCAAAGTCCCATGCTGGCCAGAATTTTTCTAAGTCTGACGCCTGGTCGAAAATTTTCAAAGTCCCATGCTGGCCAGAATTTTTTTGAAGTCTGACGCCTGGCTGAAAATTTTCAAAGTCCCATGCTGGCCAGAATTTTTTCTAAGTCTGACGCCTGGTCGAAAATTTTCAAAGTCCCATGCTGGCCAGAATTTTTTCTAAGTCTGACGCCTGGTCGAAAATTTTCAAAGTCCCATGCTGGCCAGAATTTTTTCTAAGTCTGAAGCCTGGCCGAAAATGTTCAAAGTCTGATGCCTGCCTGAAATATTTCAAAGTCCCATGCTGGCCAGAATTTTTTCTAAGTCTGACGCCTGGCCGAAAATTTTCAAAGTCTGACGCCTGCCTGAATTTTTTCAAAGTCCCACACCATTCATTTCAATAGCCTGGGTTACCAGGGTTGCAGTACCGCGGGCCACCATCGGGGGGCGCTGCAGATAGGGCACCCGGTTCCCTATCTGGGCACCTTTCCACCCAAACCGCAAAATGGAGTTGTCACGATTTCAGAAGGGAGCAATTTCAGACGTGACACCTCCAGGGCTGAACAAGGGAGGCTCGCCAGACTTATGTCCGACAAAGAGGAGTGTTGGGGCGGCCTCCTCGGGCAGACGACCCGCTCTCTGGCCTGGTTGTCAGATTTTTTCAAAGTCTGATGCCTGCCCGAAAATTTTCAAAGTCCCATGCTGGCCAGAATTTTTTCTAAGTCTGACGCCTGGCTGAAAATTTTCAAAGTCCCATGCTGGCCAGAATTTTTTCTAAGTCTGATGCCTGCCTGAAATATTTCAAAGTCCCATGCTGGCCAGAATTTTTTCTAAGTCTGACGCCTGGTCGAAAATTTTCAAAGTCCCATGCTGGCCAGAATTTTTTCGAAGTCTGACGCCTGGCTGAAAATTTTCAAAGTCCCATGCTGGCCAGAATTTTTTCTAAGTCTGACGCCTGGTCGAAAATTTTCAAAGTCCCATGCTGGCCAGAATTTTTTCTAAGTCTGACGCCTGGTCGAAAATTTTCAAAGTCCCATGCTGGCCAGAATTTTTTCTAAGTCTGAAGCCTGGCCGAAAATGTTCAAAGTCTGATGCCTGCCTGAAATATTTCAAAGTCCCATGCTGGCAAGAATTTTTTCTAAGTCTGATGCCTGCCTGAAATATTTCAAAGTCCCATGCTGGCCAGAATTTTTTCTAAGTCTGACGCCTGGCCGAAAATGTTCAGTCTGATGCCTGCCTGAAATATTTCAAAGTCCCATGCTGGCCAGAATTTTTTTCTAAGTCTGACGCCTGGCCGAAAATTTTCAAAGTCCCATGCTGGCCAGAATTTTTTCTAAGTCTGATGCCTGCCTGAAATATTTCAAAGTCCCATGCTGGCCAGAATTTTTTCTAAGTCTGACGCCTGGCCGAAAATGTTCAGTCTGATGCCTGCCTGAAATATTTCAAAGTCCCATGCTGGCCAGAATTTTTTCTAAGTCTGACGCCTGGCTGAAAATTTTCAAAGTCCCATGCTGGCCAGAATTTTTTCTAAGTCTGATGCCTGCCTGAAATATTTCAAAGTCCCATGCTGGCCAGAATTTTTCTAAGTCTGACGCCTGGTCGAAAATTTTCAAAGTCCCATGCTGGCCAGAATTTTTTTGAAGTCTGACGCCTGGCCGAAAATTTTCAAAGTCCCATGCTGGCCAGAATTTTTTCTAAGTCTGATGCCTGCCTGAAATATTTCAAAGTCCCATGCTGGCCAGAATTTTTTCTAAGTCTGACGCCTGGCTGAAATATTTCAAAGTCCCATGCTGGCCAGAATTTTTTCTAAGTCTGACGCCTGGCCGAAAATGTTCAAAGTCTGACGCCTGCCTGAATTTTTTCAAAGTCCCACACCATTCATTTCAATAGCCTGGGTTACCAGGGTTGCAGTACCGCGGGCCACCATCGGGGGGCGCTGCAGATAGGGCACCCGGTTCCCTATCTGGGCACCTTTCCACCCAAACCGCAAAATGGAGTTGTCACGATTTCAGAAGGGAGCAATTTCAGACGTGACACCTCCAGGGCTGAACAAGGGAGGCTCGCCAGACTTATGTCCGACAAAGAGGAGTGTTGGGGCGGCCTCCTCGGGCAGACGACCCGCTCTCTGGCCTGGTTGTCAGATTTTTTCAAAGTCTGATGCCTGCCCGAAAATTTTCAAAGTCCCATGTTGGCCAGAATTTTTTCTAAGTCTGATGCCTGCCTGAAATATTTCAAAGTCCCATGCTGGCCAGAATTTTTTCTAAGTCTGATGCCTGCCTGAAATATTTCAAAGTCCCATGCTGGCCAGAATTTTTTCTAAGTCTGACGCCTGGCCGAAAATTTTCAAAGTCTGACGCCTGCCTGAAATATTTCAAAGTCCCATGCTGGCCAGAATTTTTTCTAAGTCTGACGCCTGGCCGAAAATGTTCAAAGTCCCATGCTGGCCAGAATTTTTTCTAAGTCTGATGCCTGCCTGAAATATTTCAAAGTCCCATGCTGGCCAGAATTTTTTCTAAGTCTGACGCCTGGCCGAAAATTTTCAAAGTCCCATGCTGGCCAGAATTTTTTCTAAGTCTGACGCCTGCCTGAAAATTTTCAAAGTCCCATGCTGGCCAGAATTTTTTCTAAGTCTGACGCCTGGCCGAAAATTTTCAAAGTCTGACGCCTGCCTGAAATATTTCAAAGTCCCATGCTGGCCAGAATTTTTTCTAAGTCTAACGCCTGGTCGAAAATTTTCAAAGTCCCATGCTGGCCAGAATTTTTCCTAAGTCTGACGCCTGGCCGAAAATTTTCAAAGTCCCATGCTGGCCAGAATTTTTTCTAAGTCTGATGCCTGCCTGAATTTTTTCAAAGTCCCACACCATTCATTTCAATAGCCTGGGTTACCAGGGTTGCAGTACCGCGGGCCACCATCGGGGGGCGCTGCAGATAGGGCACCCGGTTCCCTATCTGGGCACCTTTCCACCCAAACCGCAAAATGGAGTTGTCACGATTTCAGAAGGGAGCAATTTCAGACGTGACACCTCCAGGGCTGAACAAGGGAGGCTCGCCAGACTTATGTCCGACAAAGAGGAGTGTTGGGGCGGCCTCCTCGGGCAGACGACCCGCTCTCTGGCCTGGTTGTCAGATTTTTTCAAAGTCTGATGCCTGCCCGAAAATTTTCAAAGTCCCACGCTGGCCAGAATTTTTTCTAAGTCTGACGCCTGGTCGAAAATTTTCAAAGTCCCATGCTGGCCAGAATTTTTTCTAAGTCTGACGCCTGGTCGAAAATTTTCAAAGTCCCATGCTGGCCAGAATTTTTTCTAAGTCTGACGCCTGGCCGAAAATTTTCAAAATCTGAAAATGTTCAAAGTCTGATGCCTGCCTGAAATATTTCAAAGTCCCATGCTGGCCAGAATTTTTTCTAAGTCTGATGCCTGGCCGAAAATTTTCAAAGTCTGACGCCTGCCTGAAATATTTCAAAGTCCCATGCTGGCCAGAATTTTTTCTAAGTCTGACGCCTGGCCGAAAATTTTCAAAGTCCCATGCTGGCCAGAATTTTTTCTAAGTCTGATGCCTGCCTGAAATATTTCAAAGTCCCATGCTGGCCAGAATTTTTTCTAAGTCTGACGCCTGGCCGAAAATGTTCAGTCTGATGCCTGCCTGAAATATTTCAAAGTCCCATGCTGGCCAGAATTTTTTCTAAGTCTGATGCCTGCCTGAAATATTTAAAAGTCCCATGCTGGCCAGAATTTTTTCTAAGTCTGACGCCTGGTCGAAAGTTTTCAAAGTCCCATGCTGGCCAGAATTTTTTCTAAGTCTGACGCCTGGTCGAAAATTTTCAAAGTCCCATGCTGGCCAGAATTTTTTCTAAGTCTGACGCCTGGCCGAAAATGTTCAAAGTCTGACGCCTGCCTGAATTTTTTCAAAGTCCCACACCATTCATTTCAATAGCCTGGGTTACCAGGGTTGCAGTACCGCGGGCCACCATCGGGGGGCGCTGCAGATAGGGCACCCGGTTCCCTATCTGGGCACCTTTCCACCCAAACCGCAAAATGGAGTTGTCACGATTTCAGAAGGGAGCAATTTCAGACGTGACACCTCCAGGGCTGAACAAGGGAGGCTCGCCAGACTTATGTCCGACAAAGAGGAGTGTTGGGGCGGCCTCCTCGGGCAGACGACCCGCTCTCTGGCCTGGTTGTCAGATTTTTTCAAAGTCTGATGCCTGCCCGAAAATTTTCAAAGTCCCACGCTGGCCAGAATTTTTTCTAAGTCTGACGCCTGGTCGAAAATTTTCAAAGTCCCATGCTGGCCAGAATTTTTTCTAAGTCTGACGCCTGGTCGAAAATTTTCAAAGTCCCATGCTGGCCAGAATTTTTTCTAAGTCTGACGCCTGGCCGAAAATTTTCAAAATCTGAAAATGTTCAAAGTCTGATGCCTGCCTGAAATATTTCAAAGTCCCATGCTGGCCAGAATTTTTTCTAAGTCTGACGCCTGGGCGAAAATTTTCAAAGTCCCATGCTGGCCAGAATTTTTTCAAAGTCCCAAGCAGGCCAGAATTTTTTCTAAGTCTGACGCTTGGCCAAAAATTTTCAAAGTCCCATGCTGGCCAGAATTTTTTCTAAGTCTGATGCCTGCCTGAAATATTTCAAAGTCCCAAGCAGGCCAGAATTTTTTCTAAGTCTGACGCTTGGCCCAAAATTTTCAAAGTCCCATGCTGGCCAGAATTTTTTCTAAGTCTGACGCCTGGGCGAAAATTTTCAAAGTCCCATGCTGGCCAGAATTTTTTCTAAGTCTGACGCTTGGCCAAAGATTTTCAAAGTCCCATGCTGGTCAGAATTTTTTCAAAGTCCCATGCTGGCCAGAATTTTTTTCTAAGTCTGACGCCTGGCCGAAAATTTTCAAAGTCCCATGCTGGCCAGAATTCTTTCTAAGTCTGACGCTTGGCCAAAAATTTTCAAAGTCCCATGCTGGCCAGAATTTTTTCTAAGTTTGGTGCCTGGCCAGAATTTTCAAAGTCCCATGCTGGCCAGAATTTTTTCAAAGTCTGGTGCCTGGCCAGAATTTTTTCTAAGTCTGACGCCTGCCTGAAATATTTCAAAGTCCCATGCAGGCAAGAGTTTTTTCAAAGTCCCATGCTTGCCAGAATTTTTTCAAAGTCCCATGCTGGCCAGAATTTTTTCTAAGTCTGACGCCTGGGCGAAAATTTTCAAAGTCCCATGCTGGCCAGAATTTTTTCTAAGTCTGACGCCTCTCCGAAAATTTTCAGTCTGATGCTGGCCAGAATTTTTTCTAAGTCTGACGCCTCTCCGAAAATTTTCAAAGTTCCATGCAGGCCAGAATTTTTTCTAAGTCCCATGCTGTCCAGAATTTTTTCAAAGTCCCATGCTGGCCAGAATTTTTTCAAAGTCCCATGCTTGCCAGAATTTTTTCAAAATCCCAAGCAGGCCAGAATTTTTTCTAAGTCTGACGCTTGGCCAAAAATTTTCAAAGTCCCATGCTGGCCAGAATTTTTTCTAAGTCTGATGCCTGCCTGAAATATTTCAAAGTCCCATGCTGGCCAGAATTTTTTCAAAGTCCCAAGCAGGCCAGAATTTTTTCTAAGTCTGATGCTTGGCCGAAAATTTTCAAAGTCCCATGCTGGCCAGAATTTTTTCAAAGTCCCATGCTGGCCAGAATTTTTTCTAAGTCTGACGCCTGGCCGAAAATTTTCAAAGTCCCATGCTGGCCAGAATTTTTTCTAAGTCTGACGCCTGGCCGAAAATTTTCAAAGTCCCATGCTGGCCAGAATTTTTTCTAAGTCTGATGCCTGCCTGAAATATTTCAAAGTCCCATGCTGGCCAGAATTTTTTCTAAGTCTGACGCCTGCCTGAAATATTTCAAAGTCCCATGCTGGCCAGAATTTTTTCTAAGTCTGACGCCTGGTCGAAAATTTTCAAAGTCCCATGCTGGCCAGAATTTTTTTGAAGTCTGACGCCTGGCCGAAAATTTTCAAAGTCCCATGCTGGCCAGAATTTTTTCTAAGTCTGATGCCTGCCTGAAATATTTCAAAGTCCCATGCTGGCCAGAATTTTTTCTAAGTCTGACGCCTGGCTGAAATATTTCAAAGTCCCATGCTGGCCAGAATTTTTTCTAAGTCTGACGCCTGGCCGAAAATGTTCAAAGTCTGACGCCTGCCTGAATTTTTTCAAAGTCCCACACCATTCATTTCAATAGCCTGGGTTACCAGGGTTGCAGTACCGCGGGCCACCATCGGGGGGCGCTGCAGATAGGGCACCCGGTTCCCTATCTGGGCACCTTTCCACCCAAACCGCAAAATGGAGTTGTCACGATTTCAGAAGGGAGCAATTTCAGACGTGACACCTCCAGGGCTGAACAAGGGAGGCTCGCCAGACTTATGTCCGACAAAGAGGAGTGTTGGGGCGGCCTCCTCGGGCAGACGACCCGCTCTCTGGCCTGGTTGTCAGATTTTTTCAAAGTCTGATGCCTGCCCGAAAATTTTCAAAGTCCCATGTTGGCCAGAATTTTTTCTAAGTCTGATGCCTGCCTGAAATATTTCAAAGTCCCATGCTGGCCAGAATTTTTTCTAAGTCTGATGCCTGCCTGAAATATTTCAAAGTCCCATGCTGGCCAGAATTTTTTCTAAGTCTGACGCCTGGCCGAAAATTTTCAAAGTCTGACGCCTGCCTGAAATATTTCAAAGTCCCATGCTGGCCAGAATTTTTTCTAAGTCTGACGCCTGGCCGAAAATGTTCAAAGTCCCATGCTGGCCAGAATTTTTTCTAAGTCTGATGCCTGCCTGAAATATTTCAAAGTCCCATGCTGGCCAGAATTTTTTCTAAGTCTGACGCCTGGCCGAAAATTTTCAAAGTCCCATGCTGGCCAGAATTTTTTCTAAGTCTGACGCCTGCCTGAAAATTTTCAAAGTCCCATGCTGGCCAGAATTTTTTCTAAGTCTGACGCCTGGCCGAAAATTTTCAAAGTCTGACGCCTGCCTGAAATATTTCAAAGTCCCATGCTGGCCAGAATTTTTTCTAAGTCTAACGCCTGGTCGAAAATTTTCAAAGTCCCATGCTGGCCAGAATTTTTCCTAAGTCTGACGCCTGGCCGAAAATTTTCAAAGTCCCATGCTGGCCAGAATTTTTTCTAAGTCTGATGCCTGCCTGAATTTTTTCAAAGTCCCACACCATTCATTTCAATAGCCTGGGTTACCAGGGTTGCAGTACCGCGGGCCACCATCGGGGGGCGCTGCAGATAGGGCACCCGGTTCCCTATCTGGGCACCTTTCCACCCAAACCGCAAAATGGAGTTGTCACGATTTCAGAAGGGAGCAATTTCAGACGTGACACCTCCAGGGCTGAACAAGGGAGGCTCGCCAGACTTATGTCCGACAAAGAGGAGTGTTGGGGCGGCCTCCTCGGGCAGACGACCCGCTCTCTGGCCTGGTTGTCAGATTTTTTCAAAGTCTGATGCCTGCCCGAAAATTTTCAAAGTCCCACGCTGGCCAGAATTTTTTCTAAGTCTGACGCCTGGTCGAAAATTTTCAAAGTCCCATGCTGGCCAGAATTTTTTCTAAGTCTGACGCCTGGTCGAAAATTTTCAAAGTCCCATGCTGGCCAGAATTTTTTCTAAGTCTGACGCCTGGCCGAAAATTTTCAAAATCTGAAAATGTTCAAAGTCTGATGCCTGCCTGAAATATTTCAAAGTCCCATGCTGGCCAGAATTTTTTCTAAGTCTGATGCCTGGCCGAAAATTTTCAAAGTCTGACGCCTGCCTGAAATATTTCAAAGTCCCATGCTGGCCAGAATTTTTTCTAAGTCTGACGCCTGGCCGAAAATTTTCAAAGTCCCATGCTGGCCAGAATTTTTTCTAAGTCTGATGCCTGCCTGAAATATTTCAAAGTCCCATGCTGGCCAGAATTTTTTCTAAGTCTGACGCCTGGCCGAAAATGTTCAGTCTGATGCCTGCCTGAAATATTTCAAAGTCCCATGCTGGCCAGAATTTTTTCTAAGTCTGATGCCTGCCTGAAATATTTAAAAGTCCCATGCTGGCCAGAATTTTTTCTAAGTCTGACGCCTGGTCGAAAGTTTTCAAAGTCCCATGCTGGCCAGAATTTTTTCTAAGTCTGACGCCTGGTCGAAAATTTTCAAAGTCCCATGCTGGCCAGAATTTTTTCTAAGTCTGACGCCTGGCCGAAAATGTTCAAAGTCTGACGCCTGCCTGAATTTTTTCAAAGTCCCACACCATTCATTTCAATAGCCTGGGTTACCAGGGTTGCAGTACCGCGGGCCACCATCGGGGGGCGCTGCAGATAGGGCACCCGGTTCCCTATCTGGGCACCTTTCCACCCAAACCGCAAAATGGAGTTGTCACGATTTCAGAAGGGAGCAATTTCAGACGTGACACCTCCAGGGCTGAACAAGGGAGGCTCGCCAGACTTATGTCCGACAAAGAGGAGTGTTGGGGCGGCCTCCTCGGGCAGACGACCCGCTCTCTGGCCTGGTTGTCAGATTTTTTCAAAGTCTGATGCCTGCCCGAAAATTTTCAAAGTCCCACGCTGGCCAGAATTTTTTCTAAGTCTGACGCCTGGTCGAAAATTTTCAAAGTCCCATGCTGGCCAGAATTTTTTCTAAGTCTGACGCCTGGTCGAAAATTTTCAAAGTCCCATGCTGGCCAGAATTTTTTCTAAGTCTGACGCCTGGCCGAAAATTTTCAAAATCTGAAAATGTTCAAAGTCTGATGCCTGCCTGAAATATTTCAAAGTCCCATGCTGGCCAGAATTTTTTCTAAGTCTGACGCCTGGGCGAAAATTTTCAAAGTCCCATGCTGGCCAGAATTTTTTCAAAGTCCCAAGCAGGCCAGAATTTTTTCTAAGTCTGACGCTTGGCCAAAAATTTTCAAAGTCCCATGCTGGCCAGAATTTTTTCTAAGTCTGATGCCTGCCTGAAATATTTCAAAGTCCCAAGCAGGCCAGAATTTTTTCTAAGTCTGACGCTTGGCCCAAAATTTTCAAAGTCCCATGCTGGCCAGAATTTTTTCTAAGTCTGACGCCTGGGCGAAAATTTTCAAAGTCCCATGCTGGCCAGAATTTTTTCTAAGTCTGACGCTTGGCCAAAGATTTTCAAAGTCCCATGCTGGTCAGAATTTTTTCAAAGTCCCATGCTGGCCAGAATTTTTTTCTAAGTCTGACGCCTGGCCGAAAATTTTCAAAGTCCCATGCTGGCCAGAATTCTTTCTAAGTCTGACGCTTGGCCAAAAATTTTCAAAGTCCCATGCTGGCCAGAATTTTTTCTAAGTTTGGTGCCTGGCCAGAATTTTCAAAGTCCCATGCTGGCCAGAATTTTTTCAAAGTCTGGTGCCTGGCCAGAATTTTTTCTAAGTCTGACGCCTGCCTGAAATATTTCAAAGTCCCATGCAGGCAAGAGTTTTTTCAAAGTCCCATGCTTGCCAGAATTTTTTCAAAGTCCCATGCTGGCCAGAATTTTTTCTAAGTCTGACGCCTGGGCGAAAATTTTCAAAGTCCCATGCTGGCCAGAATTTTTTCTAAGTCTGACGCCTCTCCGAAAATTTTCAGTCTGATGCTGGCCAGAATTTTTTCTAAGTCTGACGCCTCTCCGAAAATTTTCAAAGTTCCATGCAGGCCAGAATTTTTTCTAAGTCCCATGCTGTCCAGAATTTTTTCAAAGTCCCATGCTGGCCAGAATTTTTTCAAAGTCCCATGCTTGCCAGAATTTTTTCAAAATCCCAAGCAGGCCAGAATTTTTTCTAAGTCTGACGCTTGGCCAAAAATTTTCAAAGTCCCATGCTGGCCAGAATTTTTTCTAAGTCTGATGCCTGCCTGAAATATTTCAAAGTCCCATGCTGGCCAGAATTTTTTCAAAGTCCCAAGCAGGCCAGAATTTTTTCTAAGTCTGATGCTTGGCCGAAAATTTTCAAAGTCCCATGCTGGCCAGAATTTTTTCAAAGTCCCATGCTGGCCAGAATTTTTTCTAAGTCTGACGCCTGGCCGAAAATTTTCAAAGTCCCATGCTGGCCAGAATTTTTTCTAAGTCTGACGCCTGGCCGAAAATTTTCAAAGTCCCATGCTGGCCAGAATTTTTTCTAAGTCTGATGCCTGCCTGAAATATTTCAAAGTCCCATGCTGGCCAGAATTTTTTCTAAGTCTGACGCCTGCCTGAAATATTTCAAAGTCCCATGCTGGCCAGAATTTTTTCTAAGTCTGATGCCTGGCTGAAAATTTTCAGTCTGACAACTGCATGAATTTTTTCAAAGTCCCAAACCATTCATTTCAATAGCCTGGGTTACCAGGGTTGCAGTACCGCCGGCCACCATCGGGAGGCGCTGCAGATAGGGCACCCGGTTCCCTATCTGGGGGCCTTTCCACCCAAACCGCAAAATGGAGTTGTCACGATTTCAGAAGGGAGCAATTTCAGACGTGACACCTCCAGGGCTGAACAAGGGAGGCTCACCAGACTTATGTCCGACAAAGAGGAGTGTTGGGGCGGCCTCCTCGGGCAGACGACGCGCTCTCTGGCCTGGTTGTCAGATTTTTTAAAAGTCTGACGCCTGCCCGAAATATTTCAAAGTCTCACGACTGCCCGAAATTTTTCAAAGTCTGACGCCTGCCCGAAATATTTTAAAGTCCCACGCTGGCCAGAATTTTTTCTCAGTCTGATGCAAGCCTAAAATATTTCAAAATCTGAAAATTTTCTGTCAGGCATCAGACTTTTTCAGACTCCGACATCCGTCCCACTCTGTCCCACTCTGTGGGACGGATGTCCCTAATGTTACCTTTTACGCCTTTTACAAGCTGTCATTCTGCGTTTGGCCACCAGAGGTTGACTTTACAACGATAAACCCTGACTTCTGATTGATAGTCTATTCTATACAACTGTTTTTACTTCCTTTACAGCTCTCTTTTTCATGTACCTGCTCAATGTTGACCTCTCTATTTCTTTCATTTGCCACTGATCTGATGGACTTTCCACTCTTGACTTCATTGACTGCTCTTCAAACGGTGTCGAGCCCCAACTTGTTTTTCTCTTATAGGTTCTCGGCATGCAACCTCTTTCTTTGCTTCTCTATACTGATTAAAATATGACAAACGCCTAGATACAAGGGGTGGCTCAACTTACCCAGTGGCTCTTCTCCCCCCCAATAATGGTGAGGCTCTCAGTCGCCTTATTGAACAAATGTCATTCATGACATGATTTGTCCAAAGCTACTAGTGACACCTGAGCTCTCAACAGTGTGCCGGAGCAACTAACGGTTAGCCAGTTAGCACGCAGACATTAATTTGCGCAAAAAGGAGCCTTGAGTGAAGTGCAATCATGGATTCTAACTAGGGCTAGACCGGCCGATTATTGGTGCTAATATTGGCCATTTAGATGCATATCGGTATCTGCCTTTAAAAAAAAAATAAAAAAATAAAATTGCGACTATCGATAAAAGGTCCATTTGAAACCTTTTTAATCCCAGGGAACTATTTGCTTAAATTTTCAGTTAATTTTATATGAGATGATGCTGCACCTTATTGTTTTTGTTCGACATTAAAACAAAGACGTGAAAGTTTAAGATTTCAGGTGTTTTGAAATTTTGGAAAAAAATATTGTAAGTATTTACTTTAAGTTTTCATTTAACTTTTTAAAGACTAACTGATAACCTTGGGAGCTCCATGAACATTTTTTTTCTTTTAGAAATTTAAAATAAAGTCTGTTGTTTAATAATATAAAAAAAATCTACATTTTGAAAAATCTGAAAGATTGTTCAATAAACATGTTTTAAGACATTACAACATAGCCAATATTTTTTCCTCCCTTTTTACTGAAAATGAATATTGGTTATTGGCCTCCTCGACTACTAATAATCGGCATTAGTATCGGCTCTGGAAAAAAAAACATATATCTCTCATTCTGACAATATTCCATATCGCTGCAGCCCCAAACGAAACCTCCGTCTGCTTCTACTCAGCCCACATCCGAGCTCCAACCCACTGAGCCCGTTTACGTCCGCAGGTAAGTCCCAACAATATTACGCAAACTACACAGCAGACATCAAACATACGTAGACACGTTTTTTGGTGACCTTTGCCCTCCAGAGTTTCGAGGTCCTCCAGCAGCCCGCCCGAGCGCAGCGAGCGGGCGTTTGTGAGCATGTACTCCAAGGACGCGCTGACGTCGGAAGCATCCGAGCTTTGCTTCGAGGAAGTGCAGGCGCGGTTGGACTTTCAGAAGAGGCAGCAGCAACGGGAGGCCGAGGAGCGATTGGGATATAAATGCGGAGGTGAGGGGTCATCGTCTTCACTGTCACCGCCTCCGCCGGCGTCTGACCCATGTCCCGTTGCCGCACGTGAAGCGGAGCATTTGGAGCGGAAGGATGATGAGGCTATTTCCAGGCTTCGGCACCAAGTCCACGAGATGAGCAGGAAGGTGGTCATCAGCTCCACAATGGTGATGATGATGATGATGATGAAGAACTGTGCCGCCCGACTTGCTTTTTCTTTTCCCTCTGCTGGCATCCAAACGTCTGCTTTTGCTTCCCCAGGTATGCCATCAAGGGCCCCAAGAAGGCTGGAGTGAAACACAATGCCAGGAGAACCTCAATGGTGATTTGCATGTGCACTAAAAGTCATGTTGATCCTACCAAAACCCAGAGTTTGAGCTTTCATGTGTACGTGTTTATGCATGACAGCAACACAGCAAAACGTGCACGTTTCCCACATTACTCCCAGCAACTCTCTGAGGTCCCAGCATGCCACTGCCATGCCGTCACACGTGACACCATCGCCCACCGTCAACACGCGCCAGGCCCTGGGTGAGCACCTTTTCTTTGCCAGACAAACATAAACAAAAAAAAACAAAAAACTCTCCCAAAACATAGTCTTGTTTAGTTGACTTGAACAGGGCCACTTATGCGTGTGTGTTTCAGATGTGATCATGGGAATGTTTCACGCTGGCCGAGGAACCCTCGAGTGACACGTCAGCGGTTGTCACCAGCGGGAAGCCATCGGATGATGCATACGGTAAGCGCCTCCTGTCGCTTCACGCCATCGTCTATCAGATAGGATCACTTGGAGCAAAGGAAAGGAAGTCTTAGACTAAAAGATTTTGGTAACTTGATCTTTTGGATGTTTAATGTTTGGATGACGGAGTATAGAATATTTGACTATATTGGGATCCTCAATACAGCCTATGTTCTGTACTTCTTGTAATAAATGTTTTATATCTTCTGCTGTGGGATCACTGAATCATGATTTGAAATATGAACATGTCGTGAAAGTATACAACAGTGCTTATACTGGCCAGGAGTGTGTTTGATGTCCTCCATTCAAATGGTCATGATGATGGATGAAGGAATTCGTGATTATGTTATTCTCTGCTTCCATTCACAAGGAAATGTAGTATTATGCAATGATGTGTATACAGATCATTGGTAGTTCTGAGAATTATAGACCATGTCAAAGGAGAAGAGGCTGGAATGGCATTTTAATGTGAAATGTGGCATCTGAAATTTCGGGGTCACACTGTGAGTTCACTGCTCCCATGATAGGTTTAAATGAGCAAAAATGCTGTCCTTTTGACTTTGTTGCTAATGCTAATAGAACTGAAGACATCTGCAGCTCATGCTATTTCACACGTGTTTCGTAACGAAGCGTAAGATCATAAGAATAATATTTTTACTATCTTCATCTAGTGAACTGTGAGCTTCTCTGGTCAAATTTGTACTGACTGTGACTTTAATGGAAATACATGCTAAAACAAATGCATGCTAAAAAAAAAAAATATATATATATATATATATATATATGACACCTGACCATCCTGACGATAAAGAGGCCTGTAAAGTTAGATCAACACAACAGATGCACTGACTGGATAGTAAAATGTCCGGCAGTCATAGACAAACACTGACATCTAGCGTTGGAAATGGAAACCCTTTCAAAGTACAACTCCATTCCATGAATAAAGATTTTGTTTCCTCTGCTCAATACACTCCTCTGTGCTAATGAAAGTGAGCAGAAGCAAATATGTAGTGAGAATATAATTAGATGTAATCATGATGATGATGACAATATAATAAAATGACACATTTTGAATGTTTATTGGACTCTTTGGAGCTTTCAAATACTCCCGTGGTTGAAGCAATGACCATCCTGAGCATCTCTGTATAATTTGACAGTAATGTTGAACTTGCCACCACCTTTTTCCCCTCCAGACACTTTTGCTCCTCCTTTGATTTGCTGTGCAGCCTGCGGACAAGGATCCGAATTCATCCATGGTGGCAGAGAGCCGTTCCGAGAACAGAGATGCAGTGTACGAAGCGGCGCTCACAATCTTACATAATGTCAACACAATTAGCAACATTAACTTCCAAAGGGTTCAAGTAATTTCAAAGGCAGCAGGCCAAAGTGCCTGACTGATTTAAAAAAAAAAAAAAAAAAAAAAAAAAAAGCTTCATGAGGGCAAGAGGAGAATGAGAGACAGGAAGAGACAGATAAAGGCAAATTAATGTTTTTATCGAGGCAGTCTGTGTACGATAATATGTATTATTATTATTATTGTTATTATTGTTATTATTATTATTATTATTATTATTATTGTTACTATTATTATTATTATTATTATTATTATTATTATTATTATTATTATTATTATTATTATTATATTGGGGGGGGGGGGTAGAAGAATGCTATTGGCGTGTCAAAAAGAAAATCCCGAGTAAACTGGGGCAAAAAAAGCACAATATTAAAATATATATATTTTAAATAATAATAATGAATCCGCGAACTTGTGGGTGCCAAACTGAGTATGTATCTGGTCCAGTTTTAAATTGTAATATCAGCATTCAGCACTAGGTGGCAAACATGTCTTAAGTCACACCTACATTTTTCTACTGCCCATATTACAACATGAGTATGGCTAATATATAATGTTAAAGTTAATGCAAGGCAAACATTAAAAATTTTAGTTGACTTTTGTGAGGAAAAAAAATGCACAAAAGGAATTCCTACACTTGCTGTTCTTGAATGGTATTTTTTATGCAAGCCCCTTTGCACTGCGCGGAAAAAAAAATGCAGTTTGTGGTTATTTTGTTGTTTGCTTCAAACCCTTTGTTGTTGGGTTAAGATTTCATCATACATGATATGAAAAATTAAATATAGAGCACGTATTTTTAACATATGCACATATTTTGTCCACATCAAAAATGGCATATTTTTTTTTCATACATCTGGTAGATCTAACCAGATGTATAAATAATTAAAAAAAAAAATTCCATTTGTTCGAGTCCAACTATCGTAGCAGCAAAGTCAGCCGTTTCCATAGATGTCCAGCAGTGGACGCCAAACGTTTATTTTTGTGTGCCAAAATCAATCCCACAATCCCCACACACCGGCGGTGGATGCATTTGAATGGTTCAAAAAACTTCTGAGACGCTACCGGACGTTCAAGAAGAGTTGGCCTTTTACAGTGTAACCAGTTTTTCGCGTTTTGGACTCATAGACGTCAAGAAGAATACATGCCACCGGACAAAATGCCTCGGTTGGTGTTTGAATGCGTTGTTTGAATCTCGTTAGTGACTCGTAAGTGTTGTTTGTGATAAAGTTGAAAGGCTAATCGGTCAGTTAGCTCACGCTTAGCATCCTAGCTAAGTTGCGTATGTTTCCTGGCTAAGCTCATTGCTAGCAGCTGCAGTTGGCTAGCTGCAGACTTTTTAAGTTAGTTAATACGGCGATGGATGTTACAAAATGGAGTGTCGGAAATGTTACTTAAGTAGATACCGCCGTGTTGTTGTTGTTAGCGAGGCTGGTAGAAGTATTTTATGGTAAGGGGGACATCTGCTCAGGTAGTGAAGCTAATGCTAATACTAGCAGCGTTGTTTTCTTTAGGCGTGTTGTTTTTGTTTGGACTCCCCCCTAATCTGGGTTGTAATGACTTAAAGTAAACTAATGGAACTGAAACCCACAACTGTAAGTCTTTGATTTGATATGTGACGCATTCCACTGTACTTTCTTTCTCCTTTATAGTGTACCTAAATTCTGACAAGTGGTAAGCTTTTCTATCGGCAATTCTCTAAGGTCAAGAAGGAAAAAGTCCAATGGCCTCTAGTCATCTCTGCATCTTTCAAACACCATGAAGCAGGTATGGAGCGTGTCCGCTTGTAGCATGCCTTATTGTGTAAACAGTGTGGTTGTTTAGAAATTCCTGATGGCAGTGACATAGTGCATTGTAGTGCAGTGGTATTGTTGCGGTAGAGACGTGGCCATAGTGGCCTCATCCCCTATCCTTCTGTTTTTAGGTGGATATTAGAAATAAGGACGAATTAGATAAGAAAAGGTGAGTCTTTGATCCATGTCTATAGGGATGTGTCACACAGTTAACCTCCTTTAGTCACTGGACCTTTAAAACACTTCTTTATGTTCTTGTATTGACTTAATAGTTCCGCCGATGATGTCAAATGCAACATGTTTTCCCCTATTAGCAGAATCCAAGTACAGAGTCCGGGCAAGGAAAAGAGGACCTCGCTTTGCAAGAGGAAGAGTTCTCTATCCCTGGAGGTGGGCTTGAAGCTGCACCGTAAAATATCCAATGTTGGTCAAGCCCGTAACCCCGGCATGGCCAATAAAGAAAATGAGGTGACATGCTCGGGTGTGCGAGGCAATCACTACAAAGCTGACTGCAGGCCTACTGTGAACGCCGCAGAGGCCTCTAAGATGGCAGGGCCCAGCTCCAAGTACAGTGACTTTACTGAGGTCAGCATACAAGTTGACGCTTCAAGTTGAGACCTTGGTTTGTGCTTTACTAACACCCTTTTCTACATCCGTAGCTGTCGAAGGACCACGAAGCAGTGTCTCACATCCTCTTTGGAAGGAATCTTCGACTTAAAGTGGCCTTAACGCTATGGCGAAGAAATGCCATTGAATTAGTGACATATCTAATCAAGTACATTTTCTATTAATACTGCACGTTTTGTTATCACTTAATGTTCATTGAAAGCTTACACCTATGCTCTATAATCCACAGAATTCAAGACAAAGAAGTGCTGCTTGACCTGTTACCTGTCATAACAAACGAGTGAGTCTCTTCAAATGTCTCAGGAGTGGTAAATATGCTTTGCAATGGAAACCCGTAAGGTCACCTAATGGAAATAGAATTTGTTCAAGGCTCAAACATTCACCGTCACAAAGCCTTTACATAAAAGGGGCCTTGATTTACGACAGTCTCAACATGCAGAACATCATTTCGAGCTTAAGAACTGAGTGCGTGATGTAATACGATGACGCGTGGCATAGTTGATGTTTTTCCATGCAATTGTTTGATCTTCATGACCTAGTAATGTTTTGCATGCAAATATCTACAATAATGACAATTAAAGGTTATGTACAGCACAAAATTTTACCCAGTTACCGCAATACTTTTTCATATTTATAACCTAGAAGTGCTTTCATACAAATGTTTACTGTAAATTTGTATTAAATCACCATTGTTTTTTTCGAAAATACACCCCGAATGTTGTATAGATTTTCCCTTAAAGGGATCGTTCGGATTTTTTAACATGAATCTCAATTTGATCCTCACCTCCAGTGTGTGCGATCAGGACTGACTTACCCCTGACAGCGTTCTGTGACACGCGTTCTGGTCCGGTGTTAGACGAGAGGAAAATAGTCCAGCAAGCTGGCTGGGGTGTCGGAAATAACGCGTTTTTCTTCTAAAAACTATTTGTTTTCAAAAGCGTGATACATTTCCATCACAATACTCCTTTCCTGAAAAAAGTCAGACGCCATTACCGCCAGCCACTACTTTTCTGTTCGTTCGTATCACTGCGCTGCGCCCTGTAGACAGCGAATTGACGCACTGCTGCCAGCTGATCCTTCCACTAGAAGTTGTTTGCCTTTTCGAAGGCGGAAGTATCAGCTAGCTGGCTGCAGTGCGTCGGTTAGCCCTCTACAGGGCGGCGCGCAGTGATACGAAGGAACAGAAAAGTAGTGGCTGGCGGTAATGGCGTCTGACTTTTTTCAGGAAAGGAGTATTGTGATGGAAATGTATCGCGCTTTTGAAAACAAATAGTTTTTAGAAGAAAAACGCTTTATTTCCGAGACCCCAGCCAGCTTGCTGGACTATTTTCCTCTCATCCAACACCGGACCAGAACGCGTGTCACAGAACGCTGTCAGGGGTAAGTCAGTGCTGATCGCACACACTGGAGGTGAGGATCAAATTGAGATTCATGTTAAAAAATCCGAACGATCCCTTTAAGTTATGTGTCCCAAAAAACGGAGCCCAGTGCAGGCAATACAAGGAAAATAAACCGTTGCGCTAATGGGAGGGAAGCGCACTCTGCCTCCGACAGTACACAAAAACAACGGAACGTCCGCTTAATAACTACATCTTAAAATGGCTTACCTTAACCAGAATCCCATGTCACATTGTAACCAAAGGCACAATCCTGGTGTCTTTTAAATCCTTGTTATGGAAACCAAGTTGACGGTACTGTACTTCCGGCTGAGGTTCTTCTTCATCTTCTTTAGAAGACGTACTACTTAAACCTTGTTTTCTGTCATTGATCAACATTTTACTAATTTGATCTTCCTGTTTTGTTTTGTCAGCCTTCAAACTGAAACATCATGTTTTTCAATTGGATGCTGTGTTGACCTTGCGCCCCAAGTCAAAGTGATTCTTTCCAGTCAATACGAAGAGTAAGTTGTCCAAAAATCAGATCCTGTGGTACGTCATTGTTCTGAAACCATAACTGATCTTCTATTGTTAAAATGTAATTATGTTTTGTCCTTTTATTAGACAGGTAATTGTGGGTTTACACTGGGTTCAGGCTGTCATCAGGAAATGGTGGCCAGACCTTTCAAAGACAGAGAAAAGACTGCGGGACAGTTTGGACAACAGGTGGGGAGCTGCGTGTTGTTCGGGACATTAAACAGACACAGAGATTAGTCTGTTTGCATCTTTTCAACAATTACAAATACTGATGAACAGTAAAATTAAAGGCTACAAGGGTAGTGCGAGCTGTACTTGCTTCGTGTAACTGGTCACTAGATAAGACCAGCATGTGATTACACTGCTCCCGAAGTAGATTAAGGTTACTTCCAGAGAAAAAGGCCAAAGTCAACACATGTTGCTGATTTTGTTTTTCATTTATTCCTTCCAGAAACATTGTAGTCTTGAAGCAGCGTCTAAGAGACTTGTGGAAGGATGGGGCCAGGCTATGTCTGATTTCAGGTTCTACTGGAGACCTGGCAAAGGTGAGGAAAACTCATTATTGGGTACCTCTTTGTGTGTTGACCAAAATGTTAGTTGGCATTTATCAGACCAAGTAAAGCTGTTAATCTTATTTAGATGCTCAATTTCCAGCTTAGGGAATCTGTCCTCTACTGCTCATAGCTCCCCCTAACATTAACAAAACAGGACATTGTAGAAGCCTGTCAAATTGTTGATCTTGTCCAAAATAAATACATGTTGGAACAACCCACATCCTGTTGCTGTAGCGTGTGCATAGCCAGCTAGCTATTAAGCCGACACTTGCTAATCCACAATTTCACAGTTGCCAGATGGTTGATATTAGCAGTATTTTACATTAAGACAAGTGAACTAATGTTGTCCCTGGTCTGAAATGTTTTAGGCCATTGAGGCGTATGTCCTTCAGCTCCCCTGACTCTTGTCCATGTAGCACTCCGAGGATGATGTGACCACTACTGCCGGATGCCGGCTGTGTTGTTGTATGGATGATGACATCCGACATGCGGACTGGATCATGGTTTTGTTCATCAAAACCCTTAAACTGAAAATAAACTTGACACATCAAAACAACTCGTTATCGCTGGAGACACTTACACAGGGCTGGGAAGCACATTTCTGCAGCAGAAGCACAGCGAGTGACTGCTTCACATTGAAGTGGACCGTCTCAGGAAAGGGGGACCGCCGTTGAGACTGGATTATATGTTGCTCTATGTAGTGCCAACATAGTGGTCTCTCACTACATACACCATGTGTCGCCATGGAATGCAAATGCACTTGGATTCGTGAATGGCCCGCTGTTTGGATGTTTTGAACCTGCGTTCGTTGGAATCAGGAACTTGAAGTTGCATCAGTCTTAAGTTATGAGTGTGCATCTTGTGTCCTCCATGTGTGTCATTTGAACTTGATGTCAAGCCAAGTTATTCTTTTAATCTTTTAAATAAATTTGACAAAAACATTTTTCTTTTTATTGTAGGACTTCCAAAAATGTTCATAATATTTTCTATGCACCCCCACGAGTCTAAACGTGCTATATGACCACCGTTTTTTGTTGTTAAATCTATCTCAGTGGGTGGTCATTTTGTTGATCAGAATAACTTCAGAACGGTTGCAAAGAACATATTGTGAAGACATTTTTTTGGGGGGGGGGATTTTGACTTACCTTTGAAGTGTGTCGTCCAAAATGAAACATTCCCCAAAAAAAGAGGGGAACTTTTTATTTATTTTAATGAACACAATCTGATGTTGTAAGGGTCATTTTACAAACACTTACGAAATAACATCGTGACTCTAGTACAGTACCTTTCAAAATAAGTGCCATTATCGCATCATCAAACAGGAAGTTCGTATCTTGAACAACAATGCTTTCCTCTCTGAAGTGACGTCATTGTTCATGCAGACAGACAGCTGATGTGCGGCTCCTTCCTCGAACAGTTTCATGTCGACGCGCTCGCCTTCTAAGCTAACTTTTATTTAATTTAGACGATTACAATCATGGGAAGAATACAGCTCTTATGGCTTTTCGTTCAGTCCGCGCTCGTCCTGGCTTCATGTCTCACCGATGTGGAAACCGGGCCTGGTGCAGGTGTATCCACTCAGACCACTGCAGATCGCTTTAAAATCGAGGGAAGGGCGATCGTTCCCGGTGTAAAAACGCAAGACTGGGTCTCCACGGCACGAGTTCTTGTCGACGGCGAAGACTACGTGGGCTTTTTGAGGTAAAATTCATTAACGGATCCACACGCTGGCTAGTGTGCAGCGTTAGCATTAGCGTGCTAGCTAGTTCACAATTCGACGTGAGCCGGTGTCTCGACCACACGACTCGTCCTTTCATGCTTTATTAGTTTATTGCAAAAGAACATTTGAACTAATTTGTCACTATCGACTCGTCTTTATCATATGGAACACTGTTTATGTTGTGGCGGTGTCAGGCCTGGCCATGTCCTTATGGCTAATGCTATAACATCTAGCAGAGAGTCGTTTGATTCTGGGAGATAAATATAATTTTATATGTAACGTAAAAGGAACGCTGATGGATATGCAGCGAATAGTTCATTTAAAGCAGCAAACCAGTACATTATTTTCGATTTACATATGACGTAATAGAAACGGACATTAAACTAACACAAATAGTCATGAAATGTTTTGGGGGTGTGTGGAGTTTTGCAAGTAATACTAGTAATAGTAGTATGTGATAAAATTGTTACGATAAGACACGTGACCCAAATGATGACACGTACTATAGAAAATGGATGGATGGGTTGACAATGTGACAAAGGTTATCTGTAAATCATACTTAAATTGATGTTACTCTTTTGTTGCAGAACTGATGGCAGCTTCGCGGTCAACGACGTCCCATCCGGGTCGTACGTTGTAGAAATTGTCACCCCAGGTTATCGATTTGAGCCGGTGCGTGTTGATATTACATCCAAGGGCAAAATGAGGTAAGTGCTTCCCATTAAACTCCTCTTTAGTTTCTTTTCAAATTTTGTTTCTTCACTCCTCACTTATGCGACTGTCCATTCTTCAACAGAGCACGACTTGTGAACTACATCAAAACTTCAGAAGTGATCCGCCAGCCATATCCTCTCCAAATCAGAGCGAGCGGCATTCACAGCTACTTCATGAAGAGGGAAACCTGGGGATGGACCGATTTCCTGATGAACCCCATGGTAAAATATGAAGTTATTGTTAGCAATCTGCGTATATAGCCATTCGCATTCACACTGTAATATTTTATATGTCCTGATGAGGGCGCTGTGGTTGTAGACTACTGCATTGTTTCTTGTTTAATTCTCTTACTTTGTTGCTCATGCAGGTTATGATGATGGTGTTGCCATTGCTGATCATCGTTCTGCTGCCCAAAGTGGTCAACACTAATGACCCAGAAATGAGAAAGGTAAGAAAAACCCTAAATATGTCACTTTTGAATTGAATATGTAACAATAAAAGTGAATGAGTACTAAGAATAGGGATTAGTCCACTAGTTATTTGGGTCAATTGTACTAATCCGCTGTCAGTTTACAACACAAAATTTGACTCTGTTGACTGTCTTAGCACAGAAGCAATGTAGTAAAACTATTTTCTTACATGACATCACAGGAAATGGAGCAATCCATGAACATGCTGAACCCCAACCCTGAGCTCCCGGACGTTTCTGAGCTCATGACGAAGCTCTTCTCCGGCTCCAAGGGTTCCAGCAAGGCGGGTGGGAGCAGCAAGGGCACCAGGCCGGCTGTCAAGAGGAGGTAGTACCTCATACGCATGGAAAAACATGTCAAGTTAATGGATGCAGGATTTTTCCACTGTCTTTTTTTTTTTTTTTTCCCCTGTTTTCATTGGGTCTATTGTACATGAACATATGTTAAATATTTAAAATCTACATTCTTTTGTTCATAAAGTTTTAACAAAAAATCCCTTCACTCGCAGTTTCTCTTCATTTGCTGCCAACATGTGATTCTAATCCTTATCAATGTTTTCTGTTGTAATCCTTTGGTGTGCTTTGCTGCTAATTCCGCTACCTGAATGACAGTATCTATACATAAGGAGAGATTTTTTTTTTTTTCTCAATGACTGTGAATGAAGATTAATTGAATTTTAAGACTGTTATTTAAAAACTTGGATGAATAAATTGCAACAGAATATTAAAGAAATGCTTCAATGTGGCTTGTGTGAAAGTTAGCCTATTTTGTGTGCATAAAAACTAATGAAAGAATATTCCTTTCACTTTAAATCATGTACATTTTGCTTCATAAATGTTTTTTTTTTCTAAATTGTTCAGCAATATAAGGTACACACGGAACCAAATTGAATTAAATCTTTTTTATTTATTTTTTTATTTTTTAAGTTTCTGGTATTTCAATTACATTAAAGTTAAGTCAAAAACTTTTTTTTTTTTTTTTTTTTTTTTACAATATGTTCTATGCAGACCCAATAGCAGGATATGAACACTATTCTAAATAATATATTTGTGGAATATGAATTACGCAGCAAAATCAACCACTTGCTGGTGACTGAAAATGACATCACAGTGCTGAGTGTGGTGTCATAATTAGTCGACAGGAAGTGGCAAAATGGCCACCCGCAGAGGCGGATAAAAACAGGTGGATTGTTACATAGTTCATATTACACAGATGCAATATTTGTCAGAACTGTTGTGTTTAGTGTATAAGGGGTGCATAAAACATTTTGTAAAGAAAAATTTTGGCTTGATTTACAATCATTTATAAATGATAAAGGCAACTGAAGCTTGTTTTTGGCCCTCCTGTGTTCTGTGGCGTTTGCATGTTCTCCCTGAGCTTGCATGGGTTATCTTGAGGTACTTCATGTTGAAGACAAGTAATATTGAAAAAAAAGATGTAGATATCACAATGAAATTTATTAAATGAGTAAATGTGTTAATCAAAACTGCCTTATAGTTGTCTTTTTTTTTTCTTTTTTTTTTGAGTGCAGAACACAGGCCACCGCTTTTTGTTTGTGTTCACAATATGCTAACAAATGTTGCTAAAATCCCTCAAAAATGGCCTCACTCCCACAGAAAGTAAAAACGTAAATTGCGACAGAATTAGTATTTCACTCTTACTGTTACACAGATTCACTGAACTGCACAGACAGATACCACAGATTGAATCACAACGTGTCATTTTACCTCTGAGCAGAACAGAAGGCACAGAGTTTGACATAACATCATCAAATGACGTAAAAGTGCAATTCTTTTTATATTACAGCACCGGACATCAATAGTAGAGAAATACTGCAAGCCAGGCATTACAGAAACTGCGCTTTATACAGTAGTTGTCTAGACAAGATCTCAACACCTGACATTTAATAGTTTTCTGTACTTTAATATGAATGTTGAGAACAAGTAATGCAGTAAACAACCTCATACTGTGTGTCGTATTTATATCACTGTTGAAAGCAATGCAGATCAAGAGATTAGCCCTTGGAACAAAATGTACTGCAGCCACTATGATTTAGGAAAGAAAAAAAAAAAAAGTCTATTGATACAAGTCGACCAAGTCATTAAACATTAATGACTCATTCCTGTTTGTGTTTTTTGTTGTTTGTTTGTTTGTTTTGTAAAGGAATTTCACATTTAAAGACATGCAGCTTTCATAATTCCATACACAAAAAAATGATCAGTGTCAGTTTGGGTGGCAAAGACGCTTAACTAAACAGCTGACACAAAATAAATTAATAAATAAATAAACGTGTCCCAATTTCTTTTCTGAATTCTGTAGTCCAGTAACTGTAGAACATTTTCTGACCAATGTGTATTTTACAAAAATAAATAAATAAATAATAATAATAATAATAATAATAAAATCACATGCAGCTCTTCATGCCGACCACACGATATACTATATTGGGAACAGCAACGTGATGACAAAAGCAACTAATGTGAGATGATACTGGCAGACATTAGTAAGTAGGGTGACCAGATTTTCAGAATTAAAAATCAAGTATACAATAAATTCTCACCAGGAACTCTTTATATCAAATTTAACCACTACTCAATCTGGTGACTGGTAGTCATCATATTACTTAAGCTAACTGTAAATGCTCATTTGGTTGACAACACTAAAGAAGTCCATGCACTCACCATTATCCAACTTTTTTTTTGCACTGTCCCAGAAATAGGCCACCAGACTACATGATTAGGCTAGTAGGACTACATTTCCCATGATTCTTAGACACGGAAGAAGGAAGTAGTTCTAGTGTTCCGGTATGATATAAACACGCCTCTTATGAGATGATGTAGTAGATTAGTAGTATGAATTGCTATGACAACTGTTTGTTTGTTTTTTTGACAATAATATGTTAGTAAGTCTAAATATGGTATTGTGGTTGATATTGCGTGAGTGGAATATGAATTAAGCAGCAAAATCCAGCCGTTTTATCCATCTCAGGGAACAGCCATTTTGCCAGTTGCTGTCAACTGAAGATGACATCAATGTTGCTCTGAGCAACTATGATGTCATCTTCAGTCGACAGCAAGTGGCAAAATGGCTTCCCCCAAGATGAAACCAAGGGAAAAAAACGGCTGGATTTTGCTTCATAAATCATATTCCAAAAATGTAATATTAATCAAAATGTCATGTTTAGACTAGTGAGATCACATAGAAATTGACTTTCACTTTAAACAGTGAAATCTGGTCACCCTAATGAATAGTCTACTGGTTCACATTACTATTGGATGATTCCCGACTTAATGCCGCGTTTCGTTTACATGCGCCCCGAACGGCGACCAGACCATGATGCAGTCAGCCGGATAGGCCCCAGCCAAATGGGCGACGCAGCCACGGTTAGCCATCAAGTCATTTTGTTGTTGACGTTCGCGTTCTGTCCACACCAGTACAGCTTATCCTCACCTCTCTTCCTCCTCCACTGGCACAGCAAAAGCATGCGGAAGGTCTTCTGAAAGGTCTTGTTGCACAGGGCGTAGCACATGGGGTTGACGGTGCTGTTGACGTAGCACAGCCAGTAGCCCAGGTGCCATAGGGACGTAGGTATGCACGTGGCGCAGAATGTGGAGATCAGCACCATGATGTTGTACGGAGTCCACGTAAGGATAAACGCCAGGAGAATGGCACTGAGGGTCTGGGCCGCCTTCTTCTCCTTCACCAGCACCATTCGCTTCCTCTTGGTGATCTGATTCTTCAGACCTGGGTCCATGGGCTTGGAGGTAGTGGAGGAGGAAGGTGAGCCATTTTTCTGCTCGGCTTCGGGGGGTTGAGGAGATGCGGGCGCAGGACTGCCTTTGTTACCCTTTGGAGCAGGTGTGAATTTATATGAAATGCACTTCTTACGGCTCTCCTTTGAGGGGGTTGAAAAATACTGATCTTCTGCGTAGTCCGTCACTTGGCCATTCTTATCGTTTTGACCGTTATCTCGTAAAGATCCTTTCGGGGTTTCGATCGAAATGTGATGCTCCTCCTCGTCGGATGACGAGTAGCTATTAAAGGAAACGGTTTGGTCGCCTTTCGCCCACACTTCATCTGACCTAATGGTGGTTTTTGTAGCGTTGCTTTGGTTCGAAGAGGACCAGGAGGCCTGGCTCCTTTCTTTCCTCTCTCTGGTGAAATGGAAGCAAGAGTGAATTATTTTTCTCTGCGGTTTAGCTCCCTCTGAGACATGATCGCTTGTGAGTCCTTGCAGTTCTGCCAGATCCTTTGTCCGTCTCTGTGTCTCCTTGTAGATCCTACAGTAGAGAATAGTCATGACAGAGACGGGGATGTAAAAAGCCGCGATGGCTGTCCCAAATGTGATCACTGGCTCTGTTAAAAACTGAATCTGGCATTGGTCCTCGGATTCCTTTTCTTCCCCGACAATGTACTTCCAACACAGAATTGGCGGTGCCCACAGGACAAACGATACCAGCCATGCAAGGCCTATCATGAAGGCGGCCCTTTTTGGAGTCCTCTTAGCCCTGTAAGTCAACGGCCTTGTGATGGAGAAATATCTGTCAAAGCTGATGACCAGTAAGTTCATAACAGAAGCGTTGCTGGCTACATAGTCCACAGCTAGCCAGAGATCACATGCGAGGCTGCCTAAGGACCAGTAACCCATCAGAATATATGTAGTGTACAAGTTCATGGAGAGCACTCCTATAATGAGGTCTGCAAAAGCCAAACTCAGCAGGTAATAGTTGTTGACGGTCTTCAGCTGGCTGTTGACTTTGAAGGATACCATGACCAAAACGTTACCAACTATCGTGATCAAGCTGACAATGGCAGAGACTGTTGCTATGGTGATAACTTCCCAAAGGCTATGTGGGGCAGACTGGATGTGCGTTGTGTTGTCAAACGTGCTGTTTGGAGGATCGACATCCATGATGGTGTGCTATTTGCCTTGGTTTTAGTTGAAAAATTAGTTCGAAGTTCTTCTCTACGGTTTCATGGAGAATAAAACATGACCTGTAAAATAGAAGGGAAATATCAGGACACAAAGATAAACAAAAAGAATTGTTTTCAGCTAAATTTTGTACAGTGTCTGGTAACAAGGGACAATTATTCAGAATTTTTCTCATTGTGTTAAATTGTCTGAAAAATTGTCTTTTCGCTCAAGCAATGTTTCTGTTGATGTAGGCCTAATACTTGAATGTTAACTTTCTCGCCTAATTATATAATTTATTTTATTGCCAAAAGTAAAACGAAACAACAGCAACAATAAAAAAAAAAAAAAAAAAAAAAAAAAAAAGCACCGATTAATCCCGGAACCTTTTCACATTGACTTGCGTGTTTGGCGGGGATACAATTCAATGTAACCCCCACACAAAACTTTTGGTCCTCCACTTAAAGCCGTCCGGTTGGCAAAGTGGGCTGTCATGGAAGGGAGACCAAACAGAGGCAGAGGGGGAGGCTGGAAACGAGGTGGCCACGGTGGAAATGACGGTGATAAATTTGGCGGTGATCACAGAGGCAGAGGCCGAGGAGGCTACCATCGCGGCCGGGGCAAAAAAGATCACCACCGCGGTCGTGGACGTGGACGTGGGGGAGATGAACGTGCAACGGAATTCCAACACTGGGTAAATGAGTCCGCTCTCCCAAACCTGCTTGAAAATCTCAAGTATGTTTTCATAATATCGCGTGTTGTATTCCTGAAAGATGTGGGGAAAGAATTACAAAAAATTCGGGTGCTTCTGTCTCATTCGGCCGACGTGACACTCATTTTAGAGGAATGCCAAATCGAGTTTTATTTATGTATTTATTTCATGAAATAGCAGCCTGTTAATTGTTATCACCGGGTGGTGCACTTCACTTAATGAGGTACACATGAACACCCATAATTTACACCTGCTTATTCTATCCAAGTTAAGCACTTTATTAGTGTTTTTTTGCCCTCAAACTCGTGGCCCGGGGGCCATTTGTGCCCCGAAGGATGATAGTTTGCGGCCTCATACTTGACGTAAAAGTTTACTGTCAATGTGAACCCTATGTTCTTTTGGTGTGTTGTTGTCCTGGTTTTTAATTTTATTTTATGTTGTTTTATTTTTTAATCTCTTATATAGCTCAGGCTCGTGACAACTTTTGGGGAAATGTAATTCTGAAGTAACTCCAAGCGTGTGTTTATTAACTCTTTGACTGCCAACAACGATAAATAATAATTAGTAAAATTCCGATGGATGGAATGCGATCTTTCATTTAGTAGCCATATTGTATATGTAGTAAAGGCAAACAATATTCTTTTTGCCTTGAAAGATGAGTTAAAATACGCGAACGTGTCTGGCACTGTGGATTTTTTTTGTATTATTTTTATAACGTGTGGCAGTCAGAGTTTTAAATTAAAGAAACATTTTTTTTTTTTAAAAAGACCCACCAACCAAAACTTGCCGTGAGGAAAAGTGTTGGCGGCGAGAACATCCAATTTCAAGATAACTGAGAAGCACTGGTCTAGCTAGAATGTGCTAATCTGAAGTGCAAGGCGGTATGTAGCAACGTCAGCCCTTTGCTGACATTATGTTAATTGAAACAAAAACTTCTTTCAATACCGTACACCTCAGCTTCTGCTAATAATCACATTGGTCTTCATAATGCGGCGGAGAGGCAATACAGGAAATCTTGCCAGCTTGTGTAGTTTGATCAAGGCTAAATAATCAAACACTTGAATTATGTACACATTTGTTCACTCAGCGCTTGAATAGCATCCATGGGCCTTGTTTGCCTTGAAAATGACACTAGACCGAGAGGGTTCTTCATTTCCTCTGGCAGCTTCTGTCAACTGATTCCCCTGTTGTTGTAATCGCAGTCAGAAAAGAAACAATAGGGGCCCAGTAATTGCAATCAAAGAAATCTCCTTTGGGATTTATGGGCTCCTTGATTGCAATCATATAAAAATACCCCTTAGGGCTTCTCTTATAAGCCTGTGGTCTTCTGTCATATTTCAGGAAAACAGGCACGGCTGACTTTGTGGCAAGACGAAAACTAAAACTGCTACAGTTTAGGTAGAAATACAATTTTTCTTTAAAATGGCCGATGCCAATATGTGTCGAAATGCCGAATATTGGTGCCGATAATTGGTCTATCCCTACTATACACAACTGTCAATATTATTATGCTTCCCACTTGGGAGTCCTGACTTGGAATAGTTAATATCAGTTAGTGGTTGTGTATACAATTATTTTTCAAGTGTAAAGATGCAATTTTAAAGTTTAAAATGTGTATGTGAATCCTGATATTGGAACTCGCCCATCCCTCGTATGAATAACTGCAGGTGGATACAAAGCTTAATTGTAATTTCTACCATCTAAGAACATTTAATTATTCTCCCTGATCTATAGTGTAACATGAATCCCTTATTTCTCATTTGCATAATTCATCAGAACCAAGTTGAGGAGGACTGTCATGAAGAGGGTCACAGGAGCGTTTTCTCCAGGAGGAAATTGGAGTCCAACTGGGACCGTTACGAGGACTCGGAGAAGGAGGCAACCCCTGACAATATGCCCACCATAAGAGGAACTGACTACCATGTGCTTCTGGGCTCTGCAGGTAAGAAATACAAATTTGGACAGAAAATAAAACATTGGATTAAAAGATTACTGGATTGTGTATTTATGTTGTATTTGCTTCCCTGGATAAATAAATGGAAATTGTCCCTCTGTCAAATATTCCACTGAGTCTGAGTGGGCTTGTCTAAGGTTGACTCACTAATCCCAATTAGTGAAAAGGAAATGTGTGTTGTCTTAAGGGACCCTTTTAATTGCCTTGTGGACACTCCTTTCAGATGGATGCAAAAAACATTGATCATAGTTCTTTGCAGTCTTCAGTTTTGTCTGATTTATTTTGTTATTAAGTACTAGTATGTGAGAAATAAAGCCTTCTGTAGGAATTTAATTCTTTTTAAATCATTTTTTTTAAATCACTTGTCTCTCCTTTTTGTGTGCCTCAATTTATCGTGAGGAGTGCGATGACCTAAAACCTCAATCTGATTTTCAGGCCAAGTTGCCTCTGATTTGCATAACTATTTGTGACCAAAGTTATTTTCGGTGTCATCTCACCACAGCTGTGACCTAAACTTTTGTAGCTGTGAGCTCAAGTTTGATTCCTTCTATGTAAATGGGTATGGAGCTCTTTTACCAATGTATTGAGGATGTGATAAATCATAATAAATCGACTTGTGCATGTTTATCTCAAGTGTGCTTTTCAAAGGCGCAAAGGCGCCAACTGTAGTAAAGCATTAAGGGGTCAAAATGCCATGTGCCGCTGTAACTTGCCAATTCTTATGACTGTTAGTGGTTCCATTTTATCTTACAATTATTAATTTGATTGATCACATTGGGATAAATACTGTATGAATTAAACTATCAGTTTTAATTCCTATTGTGGCTCACATGAGGTTCTGGAAAATGTGATATATTGTGATGGGCTCACTCTAAGTGGCCCTTTGATTAATTACGCCCCCTCCTCCCTGATCTGGGAAAAAAATAATAATAAAAATTATGAACCCAAACAATTTGTCAAAAACGCTGATAAATATGCATTCTATGTTTTCTGTGACAAAATGGGTTGAAGAAAAGTCTTGAAAATAGCAAAATTGAAAAAAATACTGCGCTTATAACTGGTCTTATACGACAACATGAGTAGGTCTCACCATTTTTGGCAGATTTGGAATGATATGCAGGACAAACACTTCAGTAATATAAAAGCTTTGAGTGAGTTATTTTTTTGTGAAAAAATGCACATAATGAGATTGTTTGCAGTTTTGTGCCACCCTTGAATGGTCTTTTTTTTAATTTTTTTATTTTTTATTTTTTATTTTTATTTTTTTATTTTTTTATACAGGACAGCCCTTTGCACAAATTAGTCTGTGGTTAATTTATTTGCTTCAGACCCTTTGTTGTTGGGTTAGGATTGTGGATTTTTTTTTTATACGTGCATTGAGAAATGTATTATGGAAAATAAACTATATAGTGCATGTATTTTGTCTATTTAAAATGTCAGTTTTGTCATACATCTGGTAAGGAAGTGCGTGGTCCTATGTAGCACCGAGGAAAAATTACGGTCCCCTCCAGCATTTAAGTTGCACATCCCTGATATAAACATATTTATGGATTTTAAGATATTTTACAAACGACTCCCATTGGTAGTCAATTATGGAGTATCTCAGCTAAGTATGAGCTCAGCTGTCTTTGTGCATTTTTAGTTTCGCACTATTTTTATAGTTTGAAGAGTGTTCCAATGATGCGTCAAACTCTGACTTTCTCTTGTAGCGCACATGGCAAAGGTGCTCTCGCGACTTGCGCAGCTCAGTATCTCTTGTCTGTTTTTTTGTGTGTTTTTTTTGCCCACATTGTCAGATTAGTCATACTGTACAAGAGGCCAATGCTCTCTAGAGGATACTTAATTGTACGTGGGAGGCAATGTTTTTCTAGCCAATTACGGGAGCCCTGAAATCAGGAATCCAGCATCAACGCATCCTTTTGCAGCTTTATGATAATACAGAACACAAATGAACCAGCACGTTTTGCATCGGAGTTGTAGAAATGGAGGCGTGATCGGTTTATTTTTTTTCCCACTCAGCAGAAAGTCCAAGTCATAAGGTGACTCCGTTCCTTGCAAGTTTTTCACACGTGCAGATATTATGTATTTCCGGCTACGCATGGCCTTGAGCCACGTTTTGCAACCTTTGCGATTCATCTTGCCGTGTGTTTGAGATACAAATTCCCCAGATGCTCAGGTTGTATATGCAGTAGGACGTAGGCATTATATTTGTTTTAAGTTGCATTAAAGCCAGCACCAAAAAGTATTACATTAAATTTGCTGATACCTGTAGAAACCCTGCTTATCTAATCTTACTGTCTTTTATATTTAGCTCCTTTTAATGTTGTCTTTTAGTTGAGCTTTTATCTTATTTTGTTGTCTTTTAGCTTTTAGCTCCAGTGTTTCCTCATGGGGGGGCTTCCTAGCCGGGACAGGTTGGCTAGCGTTTTCAAACAGTGGGTCCTCCCGGTCGATCTGGGTCGGATGTCTCTTTAAGGCAGTGGTCATGGGCTCACTGTCATCTCTCTCAGTGTGGATGAGCTCCCCTTGGGTGCTTTTCCTCACATGGTTTCTCTGTGCCCCTGGTATGGCCAGGATTAAGTGCATAACTCTTACTTTGACATGATTCCAAATGTGGTATGGTTATCCTAAAAAAAAAATGTTTCTGAATTAAATGTAAGTTTTGGAATCACATAATATGCTGTAGACCTTACACCTGGTGCATGAAGTCAAAAATGTTCAAGGGAGTTATATAATCTACGTTTATATAACCCTATATTGCGGCTTTTGATAAGAAAGGAATTGGATGCCCTTTCTTTGACAGTTATATATTTGTTTTATTTGCATTGAATGTGTTTTTTGACTTCAGTTTTGTGTTTCCTCATAATGGATGTAGCACCTGCTGCTGGCCCTAACACTTAACGTACTTTTTATCATTGCACTGTGACTTACTCTGCTTTTATCCACTTCCAAAGATTCACAAAGGGATGTTGTAAACCATTTTCATGGCTTCCCTAAGGCTGCGGCTATTATCAAGAAAGCAACCTTGACGATACTGCTACTTGAAAATTTTCAAGGTCTTTTGAAAATAGATTTTGTGCAGAAAGGTTTCTGTTGCCTGAAGAAGCAGTCATGTACCGCAGGAGCTTTCTGTTCCACTGCGATTGTTAAATTAAAACGCATTATTCTGTGTGACGTCTGGCGGAGATAATTGCCATCAACTGTTTTGTATCCCTGAGGCGTTTTTTTTTTTTTTTTTTTTTTTTTAAAAAACCTCCTCAGGTTTCTGTCCGATCATTGCTGGGGGTTGATTGCGCTGTTGCTATGGGGAACGCACATGTTGCCATCCTTTTTGTTTGAGGCGTGTCATGTCTTCATGAGTGGGGGAGATTGACTGACTGGGACCTAGTTATTTACATCCTAATGCGTTCGTCTATCTATACACATTAGCACGAGGATCAATCCTACTCCCCCGCAGCCGTAGTTTACCGAGGCCTCTAATGGACACCTATCAAGGCTCAATCATAATGAGACAAACGGAAATTGCATTAGCACGTTGGTGGTTCACCTAACTAGATACTTTTCCTAACTGATATGAATAGCAGCAATCATGCCTTAATTTATACGTTCCGGTGTTGTTATGGATACTTCATTGGATGTTGCTGTAAGGCCCAGTCGGAACACTCGGTCACCTTTCCTGCTTTTGCTGATGATAGTGAAGCCAGTGGAAGAAGGCGTGAGGCTAAAAACAGCAGTTTTGATCATAGACACTTCAACTACCATCCTACAGAAGAGTCTACATGTGGTCATCTTTAAATACTTCCTACCAATGGTTCACTCAGGGGCAGCATTGTGTACTCTGCAGTTGTCTTTATTTATATATATATATATATATATATATATATTCAATTTAGGTTTTTTTGCGTTCAGTTTTTCGCTGTTGAAAAGAGATAATTAAAAAACACATTTACAATGGATGTCAACACACTTGTTTGTTTATATCTGTGTGTGTAGATGTGTAGACTTTTTATACTAACTGTATGCACATTTAAAGAGCTTAAATAAGTGGATTTCATTGTTGTAGATTTTTTTTGCTAACTAAATACATTTTAAAGAAAACATTCAAATACCAATAAAGGCGTCAAAATTAATGGATTGATCGACAACTATTTTAATAATCGTGTAATCGTTCAGAGCCATTGTTTAACTTAAAATTGTCAAAATCCTGTTATTTCCACTCAACGCGACTCAATATTTATAGAAATAATCACTATATTAAAACACATTTGCACCCTTACAGTTTTCCTTATAATTCATGGGTGGAAGTACGGTGACATGATGCATTTGGTCTCCCGCCCACATATATATTTTTTTTAATGACACTTAAAATGTAATCAGCTCAGTTCTCATAACTCCCGCTCCACAATAGACATGCAAGACACTGATACACACATTGTTTAAAGACGTCCAAGGATAAGGATCATGTTTATAACATGAAGTTCCCATTTCTAAATCGACAGTTCAAATTCCTATTTTACATTTTATACAATTGTCACTCAAAATACTTTAACCCCAGCTGCTCATTCAACAATTAATATTTTAGAAAGTTTAATTTAAATTTTTTATTTATCAGACTGTTAAGCGTGTGGAAAGTGCTCATGTGCTTAATTTCCTGTCATAAAATCCACTTCAAACACAATACATACTCACCCCTCGTGGCTTTTCCGGCAAAACACAATCCTCCTGCATTAAACGGGTGCTTGGGCAGTTCTTTGATATTGTCGATTTTGTTTTTTTTCTTTACTCCTTCCGCCTGGCAGAGTTTCTGACTCCCTACGGCTTTTTGCCTCTCCCACTGTTGCGCTTTGATTCCCTCTCTGAGGATTTGCTTCACACCTTCCCTCGCTGGCTCTTTGGCCCCCTCCCATGCTCCCTCTCGCTGACTTTGTTCATCCTCGCTCGCCTCTCCAACGAGGTGAAAAACACAGTTGTCAAATACCGGTCGTCCCAACTTCGCACATCCTCATCAGTTGCCAAGGAGCTTCAATATCGTGCCGTAACGTGCTTGAAGTCTATTTCTGGGATGAGATGCAACAGCTGTTTTCTGCAGCGAGGGGCCACGTCGGTACTGGTCAATCCTTTCCTCCGTAAAATTGTCCTTTATAGTCACAAGACAAATCAGTTGAAGAATGAATATGTGTCAGTCTTCTTTCTCCTTAGGAAATCATTTTTCACTCACCCTGCAAAGTTTTATTAACTCCATTGTCGCTCCTCAATGCTGCAATTATGGCACTTGTTCACATGCAAAGATAATTTCAAATACTCCTGTGTTCAGCCAAATTGCTAATTTTCCAGTATTAGAGACAAAGCCCACGCGTCTGATAGCCTCATCCTGTACCAGGGTACTGAGCAACATGGAAGAGGATGGAGGAAAAAGGTGAGGAGGTGGTGGAGTAGAAGTAGTACAGTGAAGCATATGGGGGCGGAGTCTGAGGAGGAGTCAGTGTGGATATCTCCACAAAAGAACTACATTTTGCTTACACATGTGCATAAAATAGGGATATATATATACTATTTACGTGAGATTAGTAATTAATTTAGTCATTGTTCCCCTATAAAAAAAAAAATAAAAAATCTCTTGTAAATGTCTTATTTGCAGGAAACCATTCATGTTTAGTTCCTCAAAAATCTGATTCTTTACGGAGAAGAATATTAAATAACAAGTCAGGAAACCATTCATGTTTAGTTCCTCAAAAATCTGATTCTTTACGGAGAAGAATATTAAATAACAACTCCTGCAAACACAATAGTGACCTTGCAGTGGTCACTGCTCGGGCCCTAACCAGAGCTGCGAGCAGGTATATAAGTCTGGCCATGTTGGGGTACTTGCTCAACTCAACTCAACTTTATTTATAAAGCGCTTTAAGAACAGGCGTTGCTGACAAAGTGCTGTACATAAACAAACATCAGTTTTGCGGTAAACAAGAACAAAGCAAACATTTTGAAGCGCGAATTTTAAATGATTATGAATGTTTTGGCAGACATTATGTGTGCGCAAAGGTTCATGAGGTTTAGATTGTCAAAACAGCACATCGCCACTGCAACAGCATGCAACGAAATAAAAAGCTTTCGATAACATTCCATCGTGAACACTCTTTGGATGCAACATGTAAAGTATGAAGACGATTGGATACATTCTGTAGGAATTGGATAGGATATGACCTCTATAAAGTCCAAAAAAAGGGTGCAAATTACAAAAGTAAATGTAAATGGAGAACTTCCTAAACTCAAGATCCTTCACCCTGTTGTTGGCCCAGTTTTTGAGATGGTACAGCCCAAATTTGAAATCAATCGGGTTAACCGTCTAGGACAAGACATACCACTCCCACATGGTGTCTGTTCGATTTTTTTTATTATTATTTTTTTTAAGAACCGTCATCTCGTTTCATCTAAGCACATTCTGCCATCCAGACTTCAAACACGCCCACCGCACGTACTGGTTTTGTGCGTGCAATGTGCTAAGAAGCATGACTCACTGAAGTCTGCGGTTCCTGGATGATGATGGAGTTTATCTGAGACATATGAATGCTATTCGAAATCTATTTGGAAACATATCACCCTTTAAATGTGAAATTAAATCCCGTAGCTGATGTGGAAATAAATAAAAACATTGCTATACAAGTAATTAAATATTCGTTTTTTTTTTCTCATTACCACAAATATCTAAAAGTTATATTTTAAGTTCGACTGCAACTTTCTGATTATAACCTTCATGCATCATCCTTTTCAATGAAATTAGACCTTCAACCATCTTATCAAAGGTTGCTGCCTGTAAAAAGAAAAAGTAATTTACTGACATTCCTGACAGTCTTCATCAAAACTAAAGAAATTGCATTTAGAGTTTGGAACATTTCCTTAGAAATACAGGCGAGGCCGTGACAATTAAGACCTCCGTGTGTCGTGAAACTTGATTCTGGATGCATGACGGCAAAACATTTTGGCATTACAAGTTTGAAAGACATTACTTTTAGAGTCTTCATTTTTCTTAAGCAGTAACAGTATTATATTTGAATAACTGCCAATAATTAAAATGTATCATTGTGTCAATTGTATCATGTATCAATCATTAAAATGAATTGATTTTCAAATGGAAATTCAATGGATATGTTTTTACCGTTGTTGATCAAAATGAAAAGTACACAAAAATTATATACTGGTAGTTTAAATGAAAACGTATCAAACTTATTAATTATTCTGATGCTGTTTTTTTCTTCTTCTTCTTCTTCGTCTTCTTCTTCCTCTTCTTCTTCGTCTTCTTCTTCTTCAAGCAAATCATCACAGTAAGATATCCTCTGCTGTCTGGTTAATGGGACCTCATGCTGATATGAAAAATTCATGCCCAGAATTAGTAACAGTACTAATAGCGGTCTCTTAATGTGGATCCTTGTTCACTGGTCTAAAACTCCTCAAAGTGTTTGCATCCTTGTGTACCTTTGGGGATCGTCGCGATGGCTGTGAGGTGACCAACTAATCTGGCAGTCCAAGACTATAGTAGTATTAATGGCCGAGTTTGACTTGGAAACTGTATCATTTTATAGACCATAGTGAGCAAGCAAACCGTGAAGCTTTAGAGAAAGTAACCTGGATTCAACAGTGAAATACAGTATTTGTACAATAGACATGGAATTATAGGTCCAACGATTAACCGGTTATCAAATTCATTAATGATTATTTTTGGTAATCACTGCAAAACTGCATACCTCTTACAACATTACCGTTGTGAATGACCTGACTCAGCAGCTTCCATGTACAGGTTAAATAAAAGTGGTCCAAGGACTGAACCCTGCGGGATTCCAGTCCGCATATTGCTTTGGTTGCCCTTGTTGCTCTTGTCTGCTGCCAGGTCGGCATTGCGACTTGAGTTCTGTACTTGATTGACTTTCCTAAATAAATAAAGGCTACGTAAAAATAACAAACAATTGAAAGATGCCTGGTTGGATGCACTGTCTACACCCACACACACCTTTTACTATTTTATAAGAAACAAATGTTATATTTTGAAAAATCATTGGTGAGAGACATTGCTTTCACAAGAAAAATAATGTAGAGTTGTTTTGTTTGTTTCTTCATTGTTTAGGATGTAATTGAAGAAGGTTGATTGTTTAGTTATTTTCAACAGATAATGGAATAATGGTGTCAGCTTTTTGTAATTTCCAGACGCCGATTATTTCAAATCAATGCATTTTCGAATGAAAATCAAAACGAGTCATTCAGTGGCAGGATTCTTATACCTCAATTAAAGGTAATTGCTTTGTGCGATTCAAATCTCCCACATTGATGCTCCCTATTATGTGATAAATAACAGCAGTCACGCCAAGAGCAGCCTTGAGTTGTCACATTTTATTCTCCTGATGATTTTCCATTTATGCCTGTGACTTTTGATACTTCCTGTAGCTGGACCAATATTTATATTTGACATGGACCCAAAGTGCAGACAGGAGCAGTGGCAATTTGTCAGACCGAGATAAATGATGGCCATTTAAAAGGCAGAAATGCGGACAAGGTTGACTGTTGGCTTTTGTTCCCTTTTGAGGATCATTTTATGCTCACAGATAAGTCTGGTTTCATGTGCTAAAAATCAATATGTGGCGATCAAAGATATTGTTCGCGACCATCACAAATTAATGCTTTGGAAGCAGCGGAGACGCCAGTAAAATGTGGCCTCCCGATGGACTTATTGACTGCAGTTTGCTGATTTTGAGACATCTCCTCTAATTTGACAGCGTGTGCAGCTTACACTCACACGCATTGTGTAGGGTTATTATTGTCTCTAGTGTACATTGTGCTTTTTTTGTGGATTTCAATGACTGTTAAAGGTGTAAAAGGTTTGTGTGGAAATAATTGTGTTGGGGAGAAATTTATTTTTTTTTACTGCCACACGTTATTAAAAAACAAAACAAAAAAAACCCCAGAATATTGTGTGCTTTGACTACATATCCAATGTGGGTACCAAATGAAAGATTGCATTCCGTTCTTTCATTCGAAAAAAAAAGTATGTTTCTACTTTATTTCGTTCTTTAGTGACCACCATTTGAAAATAGGTAATTTGAGTGACATTGAGCGAAAATTGAAAAGATAAGGAGAAAACAAGCTTTTTTGTGAAAAGATACATTTTCTCCACAACAGTAACTTTGACACTAATATTTTTTGTTTAGTGAGGCTCTGTGAATTAGGCTTAATGTGACAAAGGCTTTGATCATTCACATCATCCTTGAAAATGTTCTATTTCATCAGATTCCGTAGTGTTCCATTGTAATTCCGTACACCGGCAGCCCATTGAAAAGAGATACAATACTTGTATCTGCTGGCCATAGTTGGAGTGTTTTTGATTCCACAACCCATTGACCAGGACAAAAAAGGAGGAAAAAAAAAAAAAAAAAAAAAACTTAGTTCACGTCATTTAAGATTTATGGCGGCATATATCGTGATTTTACTAAACGCTATTAAACGTTTTTGGCGGTCAAAGAGTTAATAATAGAGTCAGCGTTTAAAGCCATCGTTTAACTTAAAAATTGTTTTTGTGTGTGTATTCGTTTGACTCTGACATTGACTTGTTTTCTTTGGTGTTGCAAATAAACAGTCTGAGGAAATTGGTCGCCCAAGTGAAGGGGGGGTTGATGAAATATCGAAGCCTTCTGGTAGTTTAGTGCTTGTTCAAGGCAAAGTACCAAGTCTTTATTTAGCTGTCAGTGGGTGCATTGTTCTTATTCCGTCTCCTTTGAGTGTGAGAAGAAACACTGATAATCTGTTGTCTCTTTTTACAAATGTGTTGTTTTTAAGTTGGGAAAAATATACTGTTGCAGTTCACAAGTTCATTTTTTATAAATAACTTGCCTTCTTTCTGGGTTTGGCTTCCATCCATTCATTTTCAATACTATTTGACTGGACCATTTATTGATAAAGACGTTTGAACGTATTGGTAAAATGTAGCCCTCATGCTAGAAACAAGTAAACCAGTGAAACTGGAGTAAATTATTTGGTTTCACGGCCAGCCAAATAAACCCAAATAATAATTAAAAAAAAAATGCATTCAATTAATTTCAAGCAGTGCATCATTTTGATTCTTTTTGTGTAGAAACATCCAACAGAAACTATTTTTTGGATGTCAAATTCTCAGATTAAATTAGGTTAGAAGGAATCCTCTGAGTTCTTTCGTCTGACCTCGAATAGTCTGCACACTAATAACACACATTCCTAATGAGAATAAAGCCTCAAGTGAATTGAGGTCCCTCTGATATGACTTTGACATAAACACAATCACCATTAAAAGTAAACAGCTTCAGCTCTCTTTATTTCCCCGCCTGGTTTACTCAGGACTTTAATTGCAATTAGCACAAGCAGTGATTTATCGATGTGTACAGGGTTTTCAGCACCATGTCTTGTTGTTCTAATTGGTTTAGTTAAAAAGGCGTGACAGGGAAGCTGCTGGGGCTACTGTGGCGCCAAGTCACTCATTGTAGTTTTTTTTTTTTTTTTTTTTCCTGTCATTTCCCCGCATGTTCCATCAGGTAAAGCAATCAAAACATATCAGTTGGGGATTTGTCATGGCGGCTGAGGCATTCAGACATGTTTATCTTAACCTTCAGCTTTATTATAGATTGCACATTTTATTCCTCACGGTTTTCATGTGCTATTCTATCCACATTTTTTCACAGTAATTTTCCTAATTTTAACAATTTTTAAAAATCACAAATGCATATATTGTTATTCACCTGGATTCCAATTATTTTTTTCTCCCCCTCTAATTTCTACATTAATTCCAACTATCTGTTCATCTTATCCATACTGCATTTTTTTTTTAAATTTCAAATATTTTTTTTTGTATTTGTTTTTCTCCTGTTTATTTATTTTATCTTTTTTTTTTTTTTTTTTTTTTTGTATTTTTTATTTTTTTTTTAAACGATGCAAAAAAATTTCAACTTTTAATCGTTAATCGTTGGGCTTATCCCAACCACAAAATGTTTTCAAACTATCAAAATAAATGCTAAAAATGTTAAATATTTTAATTTTTCCTCCTGTAAGTTCTACATGTATTGACCGATTCAAACCATTCTAACTTTAAACTGTTCAGCTCTTGTGATTCCTTGTCATTCAACATTTCACAGCTTTTCATTCAGCCTCTCAATCTTCACATGCAATTCTCATTTGACTTTAATCTCCGCACACCTCCCTGAGCCATTGTCTTTTTGGAAATTTGACAGAAGATTCTTGTTGCCATGGCTATGTCGGTGCCTACTGACTACCTGAGTTGATATTTCCATGGAAAGAGGTTCAGGGTGTCGGAGGGATTCTATAGTGTAGGAGGGAGGTTGTTCAACAGTCACCAACGGAGCAGGAAAAGAATGAGAATTCGGGACTGAAGTGAAGAGATATTAAGCAGAGAAGTAGAAGAGTAGACGCGGGACTTCGATGCTGAGTTTTTTTGTCTTTTTTTTTAATTTTCCATCCTGCCGCAGATTTCCCATTTGCACCCTTACACAAACCAGTTTCAATTTGTTTCATAAGATTAAAAAAAAGCAAGAGAAATGAGCCTCTGTATCTGGAGACTTATACTGCAACCTAGAGTGTCTCGATTAACATCAAAGTGGCGATAAGGGAATTTCTGTGACACGGTTAGACACATTTCATTCACTTCATGGACTGTCTGAGAAATGAGGTTGAGTTTTGATGACTCGCTTTCTGATTGCATTTGTAGATGACGGTACTGAGATCTCAGACTAAACATTGAGTGGCTCTGCAATCACTTTTTTATTTTTGGAGCCAGTTTATCCAATTTGCTCGTTATGTAAGCCTTACACATTTATTAATTTTGTGTTCAGTTGTATATTTGTTATCGAGAAGTCCAGTTCACATGACGTCACAATGACATCACGATGACTGGTATTAGTGCATGACTCGGTTAGTGACGCACAAGCATGTTTTAAGGCGGTTTACTTTAGTCAAGAATAAAAGCATAGAACAGGAATGCTATGTTGACTGTCATGTTGCTAGCTTAACAGCATTCTTTATACAATAGTTGTCATTTGAGTATTGTTTTTATTTATCCTTTTTGGGTCCACTTGACAATCTTTATCTTGCTTATTCTGTTAAAACTGCTCTTCTCTTACAACTATAAATCTTGTACACCAGCATCTGGTCATTGACTTCAACCCTCCGTCAAATAATGCTGACATTCTTCAGCCTTTGTAACCTTGAAAATGGTTCTTTTCACACGCCATCCTTCTCTCTGCCAGAGACCAAAAGCCCTCCCGCAGAGTCTCCTTTTTCACCCCCATCACTCCCCGTACGGCAAAGCAGTCAAGGACAACTGCAGATGGGCCCGAGCGCCACACATGAAAGCAGCACGTCTGCAATATTCAGCACACCGGGAAGGCTGCGACCGACGACCGCGCTTGCCATTCTGTCAGGTCTCCAGCTGAGCCACCATCTGTGTTTGTCAGACTGACCTGTGTCCACTGTTTGTGACTAAGCCCTGATGGTACACCTGCCGACTGTTTAACATTAGTGTGGCCTTGTTTTGGAGCAAGGGGACACAATCATTAGTTTTTGGCTTAGTCTTATTTTCTTGTCCTCATTGTTCAAGTCAACCACCTGTTAGTGTTGTAGTCAAGACCACACCAACGGAGACCCAAGACATTTTCAAGACTAGAGAGTATTGAGACCAAGACAAAAAAAAAGACTTTTAGTTGTTGAGACTGAGACAAAACCAATACTTTTGGAGGTCAAGAAGACCGAGACAAGACAAAGACTTTTGGAGGTCGAGATGGAGACAAGACAAAGACTTTTGGAGGTCGAGACCGAGACAAAACCAAGACTTTTGGAGGTCGAGACCGAGACAAAACCAAGACTTTTGGAGGTCGAGACAAAACCAAGACTTTTGGAGGTCGAGACAAAACCAAGACTTTTGGAGGTCGAGACCGAGACAAGACCAAGACTTTTGGAGGTCGAGACCGAGACAAGACCAAGACTTTTGGAGGTCGAGACCGAGACAAGACCAAGACTTTTGGAGGTCGAGACCGAGACAAGACCAAGACTTTTGGAGGTCGAGACAGAGACAAATGGCAAATGGCACTTCAATTATATAGCGCTTTTCCACTTTACAAGGCCCTCAAAGCGCTTTACATTTTGCCTACCTATTCACCTACTGATGACGCAGCATCAGGAGCAATTGGGGGTTAAGTATCTTGCTCAAGGATGCTTCGACGTGGTCATAATGGCATGGGATCGAACCCACAACCTCTGGGTTGGGAGACGAACACCATACCACTGAGCCTACGCCACCCCCAAGACCAAGACTTTTGGAGGTCGAGACCGAGACAAGACCAAGACTTTTAGAGGTCGAGACAGAGACAAGTCAGAGACTTTTGGAGGTTTAGACTGAGACTATAGTTATCAAAGAAAAATCACAAAAAAAAAAAAAAAAAAACAGAACAAAATGTCAAGTATCCCACCCAACATTACATTTACAACAAAAACAAATCCTTCTCCATTGTTTATGAAATAGTGCTGTGAAACAAATACAGTCTAAGCAAATTTGTTGTTTCACTTCTGATCACTGTTGTACTGGCCTGGTCTTGACCGGCCTTGATAAAAAAAATAATAAATAAATAATAATAACAATAAAAAAAAAAAAATCTCAAGCCCGCCCTATCCGAGACCGATACAAGATTTTGTCTCAAGACCACTTTTTAAAGGTCTACAACTCTACCACCTGTACCTCCTTAGTTGTTAAAATCATGCTGACCATCTAATCTATCTACTCTGTTAATTATGTGCTTCTTGTGTTTGGAAATACCAGTAAACACAATTTTAGTTCTGAATGAGGTTGATTTTATCAGATGCAGCGCAGTGCGGCTCTTTCATGATGAACACAGGAGTTTATTGGTCAATTTTTCACTCATCGTTCCCTGTAGGCTGTTGACTTTACAGAACATTGGATGTGTCTAGGTGTACTTAATAGTAGGTGAGTCACTTTGTGTCTCAAGGGGCAACAATAACAACAATGGGATTTGATTTTTAAGGTGTGCAATCTGAGGCGAGAACTTACACATAAATGTACTTGTTTCATAAAATGTTTTTCTTATCCTTTCATTTGTCTTTATGGCACCTACAAAGATAGACGTGCCATTGCTTAATGACCTCAATCAAAGACAGAGGTGTAGTATTTGGTTGTGATGGGTTATTATCTTTTGAAATCCCAAATTGTTACTGATCCTAAAATACAGGTAAACCTTAAAGGTTGAACATGATCTGTTCTGGGACATAGGTCAACCTAACCACCAGTTTTTAGACTTTACAATAATGACAATTGTAGATTTCCCCCTTTTATCTTACAATACATTTGCTTCTGTAATGACTTCCTCTTCAATTTTCCCAGCCACCTGTTTACTGGACATGAAATTACACACTCCTGCATGGATGTGGAGATGAGCGCAATTATAACGAGAGCTTTGAAGAGCCCTTCAGACCCGACGGCCAGCGCGCGTGCTTGTTTCGCAGTCCTTGTGGGTGCCGCGTTCCAGCATGTCCATTCGCACCCCGTTCACCATTGGCGCTAAAAAGATGTTAACAAGTTGGGTCTTCCTGATGAACATGCTTCTGTAACTGTCCGACTTGTTGACAACACAACCTCGGTGCTTGTGCGCCTCCGAGAGCCCTCAGCGGGCCTGTTTTGGAAGCAAAATGGCGACGCATGTTGGTTCTGATTCTTGACTGTTTACACAACACCATTGATTGCTTTGCAAAGGGTGACTATGTCAACGCGGATGTTGTCGTTTCTTTATATGGAAATGAACAAATGCATCATGCAGAGTTTGCTCTGTAAATGGCTGAAGTGTTCAATCAAATGCTCTTTATTTGTCATTCTCAGGGGATTGCTTCACTCAGTTCCGCTTTTCTGAAGAAAAAGACTGGGAGAAGGACACATTTTCATCCAGTCAGGTAAATCTATACTCTGCTTTGTTTGTTTTCAGAACCATTGATAAGATATGCTTCATATTTTGGAACATTATTGACTCAATATATTCAGTTCTGTATCCATGTTCATGCCATAGTGATTGGAAGGATTATGATGCAGGCAATTATTATTTCCCACCTGGAATGCATTTGGATATTTTGTATTTGGTTATTGTCAAAGGACTAAAGGATGGATGAAAATCACCTAATCAACCAATTTCCTCAGGCATGATTACATATTAATTGGTGATTGAAGGGTGTGAGAAAATCAGGAAGATGTGCAGTAAAATACAATGTAGCTGTATTTTTGTTTAGACATCAATGTGCAATATCTGCGAGTTTTTGTTAGAGGTTGAACTGTTTTTTTTTGTGTTTTTTTTTGTTTTGTTTGTTTTCTTGTGTGTGTGTGTGTGTGGGGAGGTGTGCGCGTGTGGGGGTGTGTTCTGTGCGTGTGGGGGTGTGTGTATGTGTGTGGAGTTAACCGTTTTGATTAGATATGTTGTTCGGACGTCTTGGTGAAGTTTTTCGGACATCTTGGTCAAGTTGTTCGAACGTCTGTAAAGCCAATTAATCATCTTTGTAGTTGTTCCAACGTCTTCATAAAGTACTGTGGTTGTCTCTGTAAAGACGTTGGAACATATTGGTAAAATGTAGGCTAAATGCTAAAGTTAAAAATGATATTTTCCCCCAAAATGCTGAAGGGTACTGACAATTGTGGCATTATGGGAAAAAATGCTATGTTTTTAACAATTAGCCTACATTTTACGTTGACTTTTATCAACATGTTCAAGCGCCTATCATTATATTAGAACGACTTTACTAATCGTTATTAAATGTATTTGGCGGTTATAGAGTTAAGAACAGAGCGCTTGGCTTGAAGAGTTCCGTTATTTAGAAGCACACCGCTAAAATTAACAATTAGCTAGCTACTATTAGATTAGCACAATTGGTCACATTTGTCACCTCCTAACTTTAAATTGTATTACTATGTAAGCCCTCTGACTGGGCGGCATTAAACATTTAAATCAATTTGATTTTCATCTACTCTCATCATCCAACAGTGCTAGCTGCTATGCTCAAAGCTAGCACACTGCAATGAGGACGTCTTCATTGTATTAACCACGAGTTAGGAAGATGTATTCAAAATGTACTTTACTATCTTATAGTTTTTTGTTGTAGATGTCTGCCATGTTTGTGGACCTCCCAGCTTTGGCCCAGAGTCTTGAACAAGTGCCTCTTCATCAGAGACTCAACCTGGAAGCGGAGCTAGTTCAGGTAGCATGTTAAACAGCACACAAGAGCTTTCAAATCATTATGTGTTCCTCCCCTTTGTGCAGGATTAATGACATTGGAGAACAGAGACTCACACTGAGATTAAAAGTTTTATGAGAAGACAACAAAAGAAATCAATAGAAATAAATCGTTTGGACAAGGATTAGTTGAACTCCGTCTTGGAAGCACACTGAGGATTTTAAAGGTTAAACCACTTAAGATTACTTCTGCTGTTGGAAGACTTCTACATTCAAATGTTGCCAATAACCGCAGACACAAATGAGGATTTTAATTGCTTATTTGTTTTTACAATTGAAAAAGCTCAATGTGATGCAGAGGCTTCACAACCTTGTAGAATATTAAACCTTACAGAGCGTTAAAAGACATCTGTGTGAAAATATGGTGGTCACGTTTTTTTTTATTTTTATTTTTTATTTTTTTTATTTCAGCTTTCAACACCAGTCAACCTGCCCACATTGACGTTGGCCCCCAAACAGGAGATGCCCAAGCTGTCCTCATTCACAGCGTCGTCCATACCCTCAAAAGACCCTAGCACCGCACTTAATACCACCGAGACTTTAAACCCCTCTGCCAGCTCTGACTTTCAGGCTCCCTCGAGTGCCGTTACGCCCTCGGCGGACGAAGTGGATGAAGAGCTGGACCAGCTGCTCACTTTAGCGAAACCGCTGTGTCCTGTCTCAGGAGGCCAGTCTGTCAACGTTGAGAGCGCTGCTGTGATGAAAGGTTAGCAGCACTATGTATGATAATAAGTTTAGTCCATTATGCAGATGCGTATTTCATTGCATTTGCTTGCACAACTACAAAGAAATATTAGTTGATTAAATAATTAAACACATGTTATATGATGGCAGAATCTCATAATGTTCTGAACTCCCGGTATATTTTCACTGTGAAATGAGAAGAGTATAGACACCCAAAATGGAGGTCTGCATGGGTTTAGCTCAATTCCCCATAGTGGATTGCTTGTCCAGACATGCTAAAAATGCTGTCATTCAGTATGCTCTAAGTCAGGGGTGGGCAACTGGCAGCCAAACTTGAAGGAAAAAAAAAAAAAAAAAATCTTTTCTTTTTTCTTTTAATACAAACCTCCAAAAATTATTTTTAAAAAAACAAACAAAAAAAAAAACGCTGATAAACGTTCAATATTTGTTTTCCATGAAAAATGGGGGCAGTTGGGAGGGGAAAAAATACAGGGAAAAAAAAAACCTTGGAAAAATTCAAAATATGAACAAATATTGTGGGAAAATAGCTGTGTTTTTTTTTGTTTGTTTTTTTAAACATGGATTTAAAAGCATTCACACTTACGTTTACAGCTGTATTAGAAGTGTATGCAGCAATATGCCGCTTCACCATGTTTGCTTTGATCTTTGGACTCCGCTAGCAGGAACCCAAAGTGGATATTAGGCGTTTTTCCACTGCTGGAACTTTTGGAGAACTTTTCAGTTTACCTTGGTAAAATTCAGTTTAAGGGCGTTTTTCCACCAACAACAATTACCAGGGTAATTAAATTCCCCAGGGGGCATCCAAGTACTATCTCAGCAGCAGGGTCTTGCTGAGCCAGGTAGGAACTTTGAGGGGGCGGGCTGCAATGACCACGGCTGAATTTGGGGGCATTGTTTTTACATTGGTTGGACTCAATCAAACTCATTTGAATTAATTACCGAGAACTCGAAGACGCTGTGGAAACACAATTCTAAATTCCCTGATGAACTTTTACAACTAAGAACCCTTTACCCAGAACTCAAAGTTCCTGGTCTTGTTGGTGGAAAAACAGCTAATGGTCCTCACTAATACGATCAAAATGACATTTGTTCTGTACTTAGTAGGGGTGTTCAGAAAAACAAATTCTGCGATATATCGCAATATTACAGCGTGCAATTCTTGTATCGATTTCAATATGCAGCCGAATCGATGTTTAAACATCAGTTTTTGATGGAAATATTCAACAAAAAGTCTGACTTAGGGTTTGGGTTCCCACTTTAAGCATGGAAGAATGTTATATTAATGGAACATTAAGCCTTAATATTTTTATTTTAATGCTGTTGAAACATGAAACAGATTGCAACCTGTTTGTTAAATAGTATTGAAGTTTCAGTTAAATACATTATCATACAAATTTGACAGTGTACATGTACAAGTTTACTGATTAGTATTTTATAAATTTGAGTTAAACCGATTTACAGATTTGTTTTGGGATTAATGGGTATCAAATCGAATCGTGACCTATGAATCGTGATACTGATCGAGACGCCAGATACTTGGCAATTCAGTTTCACACCCCTCGTACTTAGACTTTCTGTCCTTGTTTGGCTGGACTTTGGACTGAATCAAGAGTGTCTCTGCTGGTTTTAGTCTAGTTGACTCTAATTTATAACAATTACTGTTATTGTGCTCATTGCTTATCTTTTAGCTTCTTGTCCTGGTGGGAACAAAACTTTCACTGATGTCTTTCAATACGCAGATTGTGACGCAGTGGCTGATGTAACAATAGAAGAGAAGATGGAGGAGCCCAAAGAAAACCAAATCACACCCCCTGAGTCCGTGTCTGTCAAGCAGAAAATGACTGAGGAGGACCTGGAGGACTGGTTGGACAGTATGATCTCTTGACCGTCACAGAGATGTAGATTATGGGGAAAAACCTGGACCAGTGGAAAACACCAATACACGCATGGTATCTAGTAGTCACACTGTTTCCTTTTGACCTTTGGGGTCGGGTTGGGGGGTATTTTATTTTACTGATGTCTGATGAAAGCGCTAAATACTGTAAATATGTGTACAGTAAGTTGTCAGCTCGGTTATAAAGTGCTCCCTTCGTGAGTGAAACTCGAATTTACACTTTCACTTCTTCACAAGGTTTTGTTTATTTGTGAACAAGTAGCACCTCACTTAGTGGCCCTAGCGCTGCCCCTGGTTGTCATGGTAACAAACGGTTTCAAATAGAGGGGGAGGGGGGGGGGGGGGGCATGGACAATGCCTCTCAAGTAAATGAGTGTTCGTGTTTACAGCAAGTGTCCTCTTGGACTGCTCCGCTGTCTATCAGTATTATAAGAGAAATAACCAGGTAGGTCACTATTAAAAAAAAGTGATAAGTCATGTTTTATTGCCTCAGTTAACTTTATTCATTCCCGGCCTCTCATTCAAATAAATGCAAAACTACTACATGTGTGTATAATGTAAATTTCCATAAAACAGCAGCTGATTTGGCATCAATGTGTTATTTTGTCATTTTCTGTTTGGCTCTTCTATTGTGGAAATAAGTACAGACAGGCAAGATAAAACAAACTGAGCAACATTTACACATCTAGATTTTATATAACAAATGTTTTTTTTTTATTTTTCTTTAACACAAAAGCCACAAAATTAGCATAAGCGTGACCACTGTTTGTGTCAAGAGGGACGAGTGTCTTTTTTTTTTTTTTTTTGCATAGTTTCTCAAAAGGCACTTTGGCATTTAAAGTGTATCATAAAGTGACAAGTCATGTTTACAACAGGTTTCTTTAAAGGCAGATACGAGGTCTCATTTCTGTGTCAGCGGTGATCCAAAATAGTTGTCAAGTTTCACGTGTCAAACAATTCAGGTTGAGCAGGTGAAAAGGCGAGAAAACACTGCATAAAAGAGGCGTCATGCTACATTTCTCAACATGTTTTCCGATGTTCACAGTCTGCGTCAGTTCGAACAAAGTCACCAGATAAGGCGGCCATCTTTAGCCCAACTGGTCCTCGTATTGCTTCCGGAAACAGTCTCCGGTCGGGAAGAAGTCCCAGCATCTTTCCTGGTACATCTTCCACACATACGACTCCTGGAGGGAAAAGGACAACGGTAATTTGTAGTGCTGTCACGATATCTAAACATCACAATACGATAATTAACACGATATTGCGGGGAGGTTGCCGATATAAAAAAAGCTCACTGTTTGAACCAATAAAAAAAGCTAATATTTATAAAAAAGAAAAATCCAAAAAACAAATTGTAGGTGGCCAAAAAATGCCTAATCAAAATTAAACTGCACAAATAAACTGACCACCAGAGGGTGGTGGAATTGTACAAATGGAAAACAATCTGACCTCTTTAACAGATGAACTGCTTTTATTATCGTGACATGAAACCCTTATCGTGGCAATTTTAATGTTGCCGTTATTTCATCCCTAGTAATTTTTAGTGTAGCTTTAGAAGTTGCGTTTGAAACTCTGTCAGTGGATATTTGTTTACACAGTTTCTTGCGTGACAATGATGGCCTAATGGTTAGGGGTTATAGCGGCAACTGTTGCTGTGGCATTTTCCTGCAGTTGTTTTTAATATCCGTGTTAAGTCTGGAAATCGCCCAATTAGTATTTATGGCTTCAAGCCATCTCACGCGCCACTGCTTAAATGTTTATGATCCACAGTTAGACCTTCCTTGTCATTAAATGATTTCCTTTATAGCGCTTTGGCTGCGCAACTTTTATTATTGTGACTAATAAGAACATTGTGTAGCGTCACTTTAATATTCCAAAATGGATTCCATTTCAGTAAAATGATATGTTCACGTTTATATGGAGCAGACGGCATCACATTATGATTCCATTGAATTAGTTGAGTGTTTGGAAATGAGAAATAAAATCTGATCTGCGGTTTTAGTGACATGCAGCTGTGATGTGAAAACAGCTTAGTGTAGCTATCACTGATTTTTGTCTCGCCTGTTTTGTTGCAGCGTTGAGAATTTCTGCTAAATGACAATAAAACATCTTTCAAGGAGGCCAACAACAAGGTAAAGGCAACAAAGTCAGCCAACCCACGCATTGTTTCCTCCTCCTGCAAAGCTCGACTTATGCAACCCATCAAGTGGGCTGAAACAAGTGAAACCTACTAACTGAAGGGTCAGAAACATCAATGTCTTTCTTCATCTTCAATGTTTTCTTTCTTCATGTCCCGTTTCGTATGCGCGAGTTCAAATATTCCGTCCAGTTATCGTCACGTACCTGGCCTGTGTGTTCTGTCTCATCCTTGTTAATCAGGTACATCAGGAAGAATCTGCAGAGGGGAAGTGCAGTTGGAAGAGTTGAATATCGGACACGTTCAAGGCTTAAAACAATAAATTATTTGATTTTTTTTCTTTGCAGCACTCACAGGTAGTTTGCAAGGTTGTGCTCCTGTAAGGTGTGAGTTTCAAAACCGTGAGGTGTCCGATCAAAGTAGTCGTTCCCGATGCCACAGATGAAGCATTTGGTCTGAAAGGAATAAAAATGAGATCTTCAGAAATTTCCTGATGTCATGACCAATCAATACTCATATTTTCCGTCGGCCACGTTTTCCCTCTGTGGTGAGGTTTACCTTGGTTTTAAGAAGCCGAAGTTTCAATAAACGCTGAGACTGGTTGACCGGTAAAGAGTTGCTCTTCTCTTTTTTGAGGGGACGTCAATATGATTGGCTTTTTTTTTCCCCTTCTTTGCGAGCAGTAAAACGAGGAGGCGGGAGGAGAGCGCAAGTGCCAGTGGGTACCAACTAGCCCCAAGGATAACATGAGTAGCCTAGTTCTAAAATAGCTCACCAGTGATGGGACACTGTGACTTACTAAGAAGAATTAAAACAGAAGAAAAATGGTAACATTTATTTATTGACACTTAACATTGTATGTTTCTTATGTGCTAAATATTCTTTATTTGTTTTAAAATAAAATAGTACAAAATTATTATTATTATTATTTTTAAAAAGAGGTAGTTTTAGAGCTGTAATTTTAATACAAAGATATTTTGGCTCACGGTTATATTGGCAGAATCTAATATCAGCCTTCACTGTGAAACATTAGAAATGTATAATAGTCCTATTATCACATATCCACAACAATTTGATAACTAGTTTGAAATCAGAAGCCAGTAAAAAAAAATAATTGCAATTTTGGTATTTTGGCATCAAACGAAGTTGACGCACATGATTTGACTTTGCGAGCCACCTAAAAATGATATGGCGGGCCAGATCTGTTCGGTTTACATGAGGAGACTCACCTCCCAGGAATATAATCAGCACATTGTGGACTAGTTCCCATGTCAGAGTTAATGGTAAGTCCAAATTTGTGAGCTTTACTATACAGCAGTAATCTTCAGTGCTGCTAATTGTGATGCCGAAATGATTTTCACTGTTTCTGTACAAGTGACAACAGTATTCCATTCTATTCAATTCTATTATGTGCAACCTTGGAGTGTGCACTGTTTGGTGCACTGCATCAATTAATATTTCAGCTAGCTTTTTATTAGCTGCAGAGAGCAGTGAAATGCATCATATGGACAAAGCCTCTTTTGGGACCATCCTCTTTTACTCAAATTATGTAGTCAGGTTTTGGTCCAGACCCTCTTGACACTAATCACTTCTTACCTCCATGTCCTCCTTCACTTGCTCCTGCTGGTCTCTCAGCTCACCGAAAGCATCGATGATCAAACCTGCAGGAGGTTGCAACAGTCATTGATCACGAAACGCGAGTCGTCGGGGGGAAGGGCAAGCCGACATACCCTGAATGATGGCCAGCAAGATGACGATGACAAAGAAGAAGAAGGTGATGTCAAAAAGGATGCGGTAGAGCTCGTATGGGTCTCCAGCTGGGTCCTCCAACTCGTCTCCGATCCCACCCCCAGCTCTTACGCCCACGTACATGTGGAACAGATAGCACTGTTGCAAGGAAGCAAATGAAAACAGGAAATGTGAAAGAAGAAGGTAAGGTAACATATTTTTCTTTATTAGTTAGGCAAGTCTGCATACTTTGCTACCATTCAAACACAAAAGCCCAATTAATGTTCTTTTAAATGTGGTCTTGCTCAAGGCTGCTGTGATTTATTTATTTATTTTTCCATAAAAGCTCATTTTCTGCAAGTATTTTAAATTCAGGTTTAGCAAGGTAGCGGCCCCTCATACCGTCATCATGTCGTCACACTTCATGTCAGGCTCATCTTCGTCTTCGCTCTTATTGTAGAACCGCCGGAAAAAGTTGAAGGCCACCACAGTGTAAAGATACACAACCACTGCCAGCAGGCCCACGGTCAGCACCAACTAAGAGAACGACAAGAGGACTTGATAAAACCGATGTTTACCAAGCTTGAATGAGACAAGGCGCAAAAATGTGATATTTCTAGTGTCATGTCATCATTTTTTTAAAGTTGAAACTACAGGCTGATTAAGAAAGCTGCTCAACATTAGATCAGCCAGAGCTTTAATTCTTTCCTGCGGCTCCCCCTGCTGGTGACAACACTTACTTGTTTGCCATTGTGTGTGACTGAAGACAGGATGGTACGGAGAGTCTTGAAGCCCATGGCAATGTCCAACAAATGGGCGGCAAAGAAGAAGTTGTTGAAGTGTCCAAAAATGGACATGATGGTGTACCAGATCAGATACAGGAAAGACTGGAAAATGAAAAATGCTTAATGTTATTTATCTTTTTCGTATTCAAATTGACCATGTGACCTAATAACGTGACTACGGACTTACTAAGGAACACATTTGTTCTATTATATACTTACATTGTCAGTCAAAACCACTCCCAATTTCCAAATGTGGTATTTGGTGTCAATGGAGCTGAGCCTGTAAACAGAAGCACAAAAGTGGTCTTCTAATGGCATTAAAACACAAGCCAATCCAAAAGTAACAAAAATGAAACAGGACATCATGCATTTACTGTAAAATTGTCATCTAGTTTTTTTGTTTAAATAAAACTGCAAGACCAATATGCGACGGCAAATGAAGTCTCTTAGTGTAAATGTGTAAGTACGTAAATATCTGAAAGAAGTGACATAAATGTTTAAAAAAAATAAATAAAAAATTTGACGAACTAGCGCTTAAAACCGTAAAAATGTGCAAAAGGCGTTCATAAATCAGCAGCTGTGTTCATACCAGGAGAGCAGGGAAGCTTCCTTCTCGACAGTCTCCACCGTGGGATCAAAGTCCAGAGCACTCTTATCCAGGCCTAAGAGCTCGGCGATCCGCTCGGCTCCGTATAAGTCCCCATACTTGTTGATTACCTACATGCACGCAGAGAGAAGAGAGAGCTGACAAGGATTTTTATCTTTGTTTGACTTGAATTGTATTATTACTATTTTTAAAATATGATTTATTCAGGTGTAACTCAACTAACTATTAGTGATAGACCGAAATGTTTTTTTTTTTTTTTTCAGGGCATATGCCGATACCGATTATTAGTCGTCAAGGAGGCCGATAACTGATATTTCAAGCCGATATTCATTTGCAGTAAAAAGAGAAAATAGCATAAAAAAATAAAATAAAAAATTACCCTCTCTTTTAATTTTAAACATATAAACAATAGACAGCTTTGTTTAATTAAAAATTTTAACAGAAATTGTAGAACTTGTAGGGAACTTACAGGGTCATCAGCATGTGTTAAGCTAAATTTAAAACTAAGCAAATAAATAAATAAATAGTTTTCTACTGTAGTTTTCCAAAATTTCAACATAATTTCTAAATGTATTTTTTTTCTTGTTTTTTTTTTATATAAATTAAAAAGTCTTGGAGTCCCAGTGACCCAGTGTTACTTTGCAGTGAATAAATAAATAAATAGTTTTCTACTGTAAATAAAGTTTTCCAAAATTTCAACATAATTTCTAAATGTATTTTTTTTTATATAAATTAAAGTGTTGCGACTTCCCAGTGTCAGCAGTGACAAATGTTTGCAAAATCAAATGTATCTAATTTTGGGCTTTCGTCAGGGTTCAAAAGATCTTCGCAGACAGTGACAAATTGTCTGAACATGTTTGAAATGTCTTTTGCAAGTAAGGTAAAAAGTGTCTGTGAACATCTTGCAAATCCTGATGAAAACACAAAATTTGCTACGTTCGCAAGCATTCACTGCTAGATTCAATTTCAGCTTTATTGGCGTTCAGATTTGTAAAAAGGCCGATGCCGATATTTGTCAACATGCCAAATATCAGCACCGATAATCAGCCCGGTCGATAATCGGTCTACCCCTACTAACTTTCCTTTTTCATTTTTCTTGTACCGTTATGTTGCCTTTTCTGGCGGCTCAATTGAACTTAGGTTAGATATCATTTCATCTGTATTTAGATGGATTTATGTTGACAAAATAATCCTAAAAATGGCCAGAAAAAAAAAAAAAAAACTATAAAATATGATGATGTACATGTGGGCAAACTTGTTGTAAACCAATACATGATGTTGACACTCACCTTGCGCTTAATGAACTTGTCCCAGTAGTTACTGGGAAAAGACCTACAAGATAAAACGGGAAAAGTTTATGATTAGTTAGTAATTAGAATCCTTATATTTGAAGTTATGCTGATGTAAAAAGTCGCACTAATGCATCCTGTGAATTTGTGATGTCTCATGCCGTGAGACTCTGATGTGGTTTGACTTACGGGGTATTGATAACTAGTCGATCCCACTGGCCCTTGATGTCCTCATCCGACGGTTGCTCAGTGATGTAAAGACCATCAAACTCCAGCTTCCTGGCTATCTCCTTCTCTCGCTTGAACACCACCAAAGGAACCTAAAGTTTAAACAATAGTGGTCACACAAAAAAAAAGGGCCAGGAATTTTTCATTGTGAAAACCATCAGAGCTACATATTATTGTTAAAAAAAAAAAACTGTCGGACACCAAACTGTTAGTGAGCCAACATCCATTCCAGAATCGAAACGATGCTTTGTGAAGATGCCCACCTTCAGGCAGTAATATCCCACCAAACACACGAGGGAGATGACGGTGTGAAATATGGCCAGGAAGCGCAAGGTTGGCAACATGTAGCCGGTGCTCTCTTGGAGAACAAACTCATCCATGTCAAATAGTGTGTCCTCGTCATCCTCCTCCCACTGGTTTTCATCATCTCCCTCTTCCTCTGCAGTCACCTAAATAATAATTAAAAAAATATTAAACTTATCAATGACATTGATATTCTTATGAAATTGTATTTTTTATTTCTCCCTTTCCAATGTTGGTAGCCCTCCTGTTGTTTGTTTCTTAACTATGTTCATGGGTTAATGTGAACCATTCTAATATTTAATCATTAAATCAATCAATCAATTCAATCACATAATGCAATGTTTTTAATACCAATATTTAGACCATCGAAAGTCCAACCTATTTTTTTTTTCTTGTAGATTTTTGTCATCTCGACCTGCAAGATAATAGGAGGGTTAAATGAGGTAAGATTTTTTTTTTTTCTGTTTACCTTGTAGAAGAGGAGAATGAAGTTGATGGCGAAACACACAAACAGAGCCAGGAAACGCAGATTGTAGAAGTTGCGAGCCAGATAATTCTGTCAAGATACATTTGAGAACAAACATGAGACCCACTCTAACATTGTAAAAATAAGAAAATGGTTTCACGTAACAATGGAAATGTGCTCAAACTCAGATGTGACTTGATGTTCCAACATAGCGGCATACCACAGAGATGACTGGAGAAGCTAAAAATACGAACTTTTCCAATTCAACCTCAAAAAGCACAAGCACCAAAGCAGGTTGATGAATAGTATTTGGTGCATGTCTGTCATTTCGTCTGCACAACGCCATCTTCTCTCGCACTTCCAGTTCACGATTCAGATTAGGCGCATCTCCGTCGTTAGCACCCCGCCCCCCGGGGGGTTCTCCCGGGACGAATTTTGTACCAGAGTCCATCCCTGTACCAAACTAAAACCTTTTTTACACAGCCCCATATTCACTCACATTATGGTGGTTATTTTTTTAGTCAGATGGCATCTTAGTAGGTGTTTGAAACCTCCTATGATGCGCTATGTGGGGACTAAATATCTGGGGTCTTACCAGAATTTTGGTCAGGTAGACATCAAGCGTGGAAAAGACTTTGGACATGAAGGCAGGAGAAGCTTCTTTGGCTCGACTTGATTTTGTTTTGGGCTTCTCCTCGGTCGCTGGCTCGCTGGCTTCCTCTTCCTTAGGTTGGTCCTCCTTCTCCTGGTTCTCTGTGCTATGTTGGTCGTTGCTGTTATAATCTGACACCATTTCAAATTTTTCTCACTTAAATACTCACTCTGCTTTCTCGGGTTCACTCTCAGGGGATTCATCAGCCTTGGCAGCAGTTTTCTACATGACAGAGAAACTCAGTCAGGTTTCCATCCAATTGTTTCGAATTTTTAAAGCAATTTTACTGAAAATGCGCGTTTCCATTTATTCTTCTTTGCAAATATTAAGAGGGGACTCCGCAGCTGTAGGTGGCAGTATACACTATAGAGATGTGATCCCCATCAGTAATTTAAAAGAAGAACAGGAAGCGACTGCGCCATGCTCTGACGCTGTATGAGTTTGCTTTTGTAATTATTGATCAACTATAGCGTTTCTTTGCTGTTTTACATCTAAAATTGCATTAACATTTGCTTCCATAATTATTTCCAAAAAGATATGCTTCATCGTCCCCACAAACATATCTTACTTTTTGGTCCGCCATTGTTTTGTGACTACAAACGTACATACAACGTAATATCCGGTCAAAACGTGTGACGTGTATCCGCTCTTGTCAAAACCTGTTTCCATAGCCAAATTTCACATTTTCCTTTTTTTTTTTTTTTTTTTTTTGATACGCTTCAAAATCCACCCCTCCAAGCGTAAAACCTGTTTTGAGAATTTTGGGCCATTTTTCAAATTTCTAGCATTTCAATTCATTTTTATTTTCGCATTTCTTGAAAATTCAAATAAAAATGGGTGGATAGAAACCTAACTACTGATTTTATGATTTTCAGTCAATGAAGAATGATTAGTTGGTGTCAACAAACCTTGTGGTCCGTGGTGGAGGTCTCACCGTTGAGTTCAGAGACATCCCCCAGTCCGTGCTCCACAAGCTTCCCGCATTCCCTCTTGGGTACGTTCAGCATGTCCAACATAATGTCAACCTCTATTATGTCCGCCGCTGGAACTGTGGTCGCGTCACAACTTCCCGAAGACTCTATGGCCTCTAATTTCTCTCCGTCAGTGACATCTCCGTGGATGCCAAACTGAGTGGGATCAGGCATGTTTCCGAGGATATCTGTCACTTTCATGTTCTTGGCCCCTTCGACCAAGCCGCCGCCGAACATGGAAGACCAGATGATGTGGAAGAAACCAAATATAAAGCTACCGATTCCTTTAAAGACGCCTGTGAAGAGCATCCAGAAGAAGGAGAAGAAGCATGTGATCATCTCCCTTATGCTCAGCTTCTTGAGTTTCCTGAGATTCTTGCGGATGTTTTTAACAGAGACGATCTGGCGTACGTGATGCAACCTCTTCCTGACTGATCGGCACGCAGACGTGAAAGCAGAGGCGGACTCTGAGGAGTCGTCTTCTCCGGCCAGTTCATCCAGGATGGTGAATCCCTCCTCCTCTTCCTCCTCCTCCAGTTGTTCCACAACATCTGGTTCGGAGATCTGCGAGGCCAGTTGCATCTCAAAAATGGTGTCCTCACAGAAATTGACAAACATCTCCATCTTCTCGCTCTCGCCCCCCTCATTGACCACGTCGAAGATGAATTGGCGTTTAGACTCTTTGACTTGCGGCTTCTCCCACTGCTCCCGGCTCGATTCGCTGATCTCAAAATAGACCCGCTCGATGCGCTTTGCGCTGCCGTTGATTTCGATGCGCCCCAGGTAAGGCTCGAAGTAGCTTAGCACGCTCTCGGCCAGATCCAAGAAGGTGGCGAGTCGGTTGTCGTGCGGCATGTGCTCAGACAGGTTCGTCAGTAACACGGCCACGTTGAAACCGATGTCTTTGGCTGGTTCGTGGAATCGCTCCACAAACTCCTTGTAGTTGAACATGTCGTTCTCATCGGCCTCCGCGCAGGAGAGTAGGAAGTCAATCTCCGATTGGCTGTACTGCTTTTGGCTCTCCATTGATTTCTGGAAGTCTTTCTTTGAGATGACGCCCTTGCACTCGGGGTCGTACTCCTTGAAATTTTCTGACGTTGTCAGGTCCTTCAGTTTGAGGAACATATCAAAGAATTTCAGGATCATCTCAACGTTGTTGGAAGACTCCACCAGGGTGTCAACCATCTGCTTCCCGATTGTTCCATTCACAACATTACCTAGGAAGGTAACAGACACGTGCATGAACTGCACCACCTAACCAACAATTCAAGCCACAAAAGTGTCAATCCGTTACCTTCTAGCAGAGACAGCAGCATGACAACCATGTCCTTCTGCAAATCCATGAGTTCCTTCAGCAGTTCAATCTGACTGGCATCCTACGGGGACATAGAAGAGCATGTCTTAAAGTGTCCTCAAAAAAACTATTAGAAAAGTGCCAACGTGACGGAACCCGGCTGAACTAACAGCCCAAGATTTGTATGCATATCAGTTTCCCCTGCAAATGTTCCAGACATATCATCTCATTGCCGTGGAGACAACCTTGATGGTCACTGTGGAAAAACTGCCTGGAGGAGGGTGGATAAGGGAGCCCAGCATCCAGCCATTCTTTTTGGGAGCAAGCCAGCAACTATTTGGTCTGACCAGTGGGGCATCAATTAGCCAAATTAGCAGTCACTTCTTCAAGATGAGATGCCCAGCTACTCATTTGGCAGCCATTTTGCGACAACAGTTTTTGGGGTTAATAAGAAGATTGCTGTTGCGTACCTGAGACAGTTTCATCTGCATGTTGGCAAAAACATGCAAGAAGCCCACGACTGCGTCCCACAATCTGCTGTGAGCGAGACTCTGCTGGTTCCCAAGACAAGGGCCCTGGAAGAGATGCAAGATATACATCATATACATCATAATTAAGGTATTTTTATTTCCAATTATATTTGTTACCTGGATATATTCAGTCAGCGAGTTGAATATCTGCTTGGCTACAGATAACGCTTTGGAGAAGTTCACTTTGCCGGTTTCATCAATGATGTCTTTGCCCGAGTAGTACCAGTAGAAGTCACTGATTGATTCCTAAAAATGAAGATATTAACTGCACCCCATGAATATGATACATTTTACAATAATAATGAAGATACTCCCGCGTCTGTTTACTTTAGTTGTGCTATTAACCCACCTGAAGCCGAAGCAAGTAGTCAACAGTGCTGATAATAATGTTGACCGTGGTTGTGTTTCCAGTTTGAGTTCTCAGGAAGTTCTGGAAGTCTTAATGGGAAGAAATTTGTATTATGTTTTTAATTGGGTTATTCAAAGTAATATTTTTTTTAAAAAAGCCCCCTCAACTGTGATAAATTCAACTTACCCCCATTGTGCCCCTCGCATAGAAGTTGCAAAAACCGGAACAGATCTTTTGTAAACTCGTCATTCAGTAACACCTTGGAACCTTTTAAAGAAAAGATGGTGTTGATTATTTACTTCAATAGAATGTCTTTTTTTTTTTTACTTATAAAATCATTTCTTCCTGAGAAGCGATGCGTACAAAGCAAGCAGCAGCGATTGGTTACATATTCAAAAATGATGTTAAAGCTTCTTTAGATTGCAGGTTGAAAGCTGAATCCAAAGTAACAAAATCTGTTGACGTGAAATTAAAGTGAAACACTACGCCATTTCCATAAGCGAGAGGAAGCCTGATAACTTTGACATGCAGGCCTGGATAGGGCTTGACGACTGATTCATCTTTTCGGATCAGAGCTGAGAACACACAAAGATACAAACATTCACTTCAAATTCAGATCAGATCATCCAGCCAACAATGCTACGTGTATTAAGATACATTTCGTAAAGCCAAAAGAGCCATCTTGGTGAACTAGGCCCAAAGTGGAAGAGTGCACATCCTTTGGATTAACCCATCCTTATAATTAAGAGCTGTTTGTAATAGGAAATGTTAAAATGGTAGAAATGGGAACAGAAATAACGCAAAGTTTAAGAAATGGCATCAAAGCATCATTCCTTCGGCATGCATTAGGTGAGTATCGGTAGTGCTCAAGCGTTATGGAGACATTCATTATGAAGCATATGAAGATGCTTTTAATGAGTTAATTACCCCGCTCGGTGTGGACTGCCATCGATGTTTTTTTTTTTTTTGTAATGACAGGAAAGAGACAAACAATATATGAAGACATATGTAAAAGAGAGGACAGTGGATACAATACAAAGAAGTATGAAGAATACATTGGAGGAACACAGCCATGCAGTTACGACCTACATTTGGTAAATCTGCCTCGTGAGAAAAGAAATTGTCATCATAACAGAGACACAAGGAAGTAACAGTGAATTGTTAAATTACAAGACTGAATAATGAAAGACTCACATAGATGTAAAAACATCAAGTGAAGAGTGTCTGTGTTGTAAGTTGGAGAGAAAAGCAACTTTTTTTTTTTTTTTTGTCTTTTAAGACCATTTTTTATGGTTGAAAATCAATTACATCCACTTTACAACACTTACAGAAGCTCCTACTGGATCATGGTCGCAGCAGGCCCATGCAAAGGAAACTTCTTCTTTTTTTCTCTCTCTCTCTCTAACCACCTGCACCTTTTTTTTTTTTTTTTTTTTTTTTTTTTTTTTTTTTTTTTTAGGTTGCAGTTAATGACGTTCATCAGGTCGTCTTCTTTTTTTTTAAACTCTTCCTGCCATTAATGTTAACGGAAATCCCAACGAGTACTGCCATCAACGTTAATTAACGTCAACTGTGTTTTCTTTTTCAATGGGCAGCGCAACGTATTGGGCAGGTCTGGTTTTATCAATGAGCTGAAAAAAACAAACAAAAAACAAACAAACAAACACCCACTTACTATGGTCAGCAGATGGCCCGGATTGTATCTCTTTTCAATGGGGTCCCATGTATCAAATCAAATGAAAACATGGCGGATATTCGGAAATAAAATGTTTTCCGGGACGACATTAATGATCAAAGAGTTTGTCACATTAAATCTAATTCACAAAGCGTCACTAAGCAAAAAATATCAGCATAAAAGTCACTGTTCTGCAGAAAATGTACCTTTTCACAAAAAGCTTGTTTTATCCTTATTTTTTCTATTGTAGCTTGGTAAAGAACGGAATAAGGTACAATCATACTTTTTTAAATTTTTTATTTATTTATTTATTTATTCATTTGAATGAGAAAAGGGAATCCAATCTTCCATATGGCATCCACCATGTTTATGTAGTCATAGCATACAGTATTCTGTTTGCGTTGAAAGATGGGTGAAAATGCTCTAAATCGTCTTTTTGGTTAGCGTTTGGCAGTCAAAGAGTTAGACAAATAAGGTTTGTATTTACCTTTTGATGGTCTACAGCAACCCCGGTTCATATCCGGGTCATGGCACCAAAGGTAAAGACAAATCTTGTTTGTAAGGCTGATGTTTACGCCATCACTGTCATGTGTGAGTTCTCAAACTATCTAAACTCTTATAAAAGGTATGCCAATCAGTATCAGATCACTTTCACTTCCCTGCAATGTCCCCAGACAACCTAGAATGACCGCGAGTGCACTGAAAACCATGATGCCACTTCCTCAGACGTGAATGTTGATTTGAATACTGCTACAATGTATTCTTACTATGTTCAATTACAGTACAGATCAGTCGTTACTTTAAAAGTGCTTATTTTTTTCTCAAAAAAGAAAAATAAAGTGCTCATTTTAGATCACACACCTTTTGTGCCGACCCTCTGCAAAGCACCAATATTAGGAACTGACTGAATTTGAAAATTGAATTTAAAATCATACATCAATCAGGACTCACTTGAACCTTCTTCTGTCACCATGCCGAGTCCTTCTGCTTTATTCTGCCTCTCAAATGCATTCAAGTCCAGGACGCTAGCAGAAAGAAATTCGCAAGTTACACACTCGAGTACATCCATCGTGTAAATAATGCAACGCAACTATACCTGCACGACTGCATCAGTCCTGAGAGGCTCTTGAAAAAGCCCGCATCTCTTTTCTCTTTCAAGTAATCGAGCATTTTCTGGGGGAAGGGTCAAAGTGAATACGGTTCCAGGAAGAATGCTCCTCATACAATATGTATGTCAATACATATAGACGCACTCACTTGCTGAACTTGCACGTTGCCGCCGTTTAAGATGGAAATGCCGAGTTTGAGGGTACAAGTCACCATGGGGCCCAGGTGTCCTGATGAAAAAGACGTTATGAAAAGGGCTTTTAATATAAAGAAAGAAATAAATGGCCTGCGGTGTTTACCTTTGCTAGCGCTAATCATCTGCAACACCATTTCAGCTGCCCCGCGAGCGTGAAGCCTGGCCTGTTGATACAAAATCTTCTGCTTTTCCATCTCCTTTTCCTGGTGCCCATTAGACAGACACGTTGGCAGATGCTATTCACTGCATTTTTGTCAATTGCGCACCTCAAACGTCTTCTCTTTCTCTTCTTCATCTTCCTCTTCCTCATCCTCTGCACAGCTCTGAGAACACAAAGATGTCCATTCAAAGCCGTTTTTTAATGTTATTTTCTGATTTGCTTTCTAGATGAATATAAGAGGCCGACCTTTGCCATCATATCAGCGTATGCGATATACAAAGGATCTTCCTCTAAGTGACTGAAAAGAGAATTTACGGTAAGCAAATTGAAACATAAACTTCCTGAAATGTTCTTTCCATGACAGCACCTTCTTTCCGTCAGAGCATTGTGGCTAAAATGGAGAATGAGTTGGTGTAGCGGGTCTGGCTGGACATCAGCCTCCTCTTCTTCATCCTCTTCCACGATTTTCATGGGAGTTTTCTGCATAGTCCAAAAGGTGCAAACAATGAGCCCTGGCATCATGTCAACTCGCCACTAATCATTATTTTTATCCTATCACCTCAAATTGTGTTCAATGTTGGACAATTGAACACTGAAATGATTCATGCAGATGCAGTGTGTCATGTCTCGATGGATTGTGGGAAGGACAAGATGAGTAAAGAGGGGTTGACAAACACATGCATGTTATAGCAAACAGCCATCTGGTGATTTGGGCAATGAACTTGATAACGTCCTAAATAGCTAACTGTTGAAACTAACTGGAAAACAACCGGACAAACTCAAATTAGATCAGTGTCTCATTGTGTTACGCCTCGATAGGCATACCGGCGTATTCTATAGCAAGCCCCCGGCGCATCTGGAGATTTTAGACTCATTAAAATCTGGTCTAAGTGGTGAAACAGGTGGGATAACACAATGTCTGCTGGACTCCGAAGAAATTCATAAATATACAAAAAATATAATTCAAAAACGTGACAGCTGTAGAAATCAATTCATTGAATTATTGTCATTTGCATTTTTTTTCCCCTCAATATATTTATGGAATTTTTGTAAATGCAAAAATGGCAAAACTACAAGAAAGAAAGGTACAAATATTTTTAAAAATCAAAAGTATTTAAAAACATTTTTAATAACACCCCTGGTCACACGGCACAACTATTAGGAGTGGGTCGATTCATACACGGATGCATACAGTCAAGATCTGTGTGCGTTTCGACTAGTGTTGTTCCGATAGCGATATTTGTATTAAAACAGTGGTATCGGTGAATACTAACAAGTAACATGCTGATACTAGGGGTGTTAAAAAAAAAAAAAAAAAAATCGATTCGGCGATATATCGCGATACTACATCGCGCGATTCTCGAATCGATTCAATAATCGGCAGAATCGATTTTCTTTTTTTTTTTTTTTTTTTTTTTTTTTTTTTTTTTTTTTTTTTTTTTTTTTTTTTAGGATTCACACCTTGAGCATGGAAGAATGTTATATGAACGGAACATTAAGCCTTAATATTTTATTTTAATGCTGTTCAAACATGAAACAGATTACAACCTCTATAAGACTGAAATTTCAGAAAAATAATACATTTTCATATAAATCTTACACTCTACAAGCTTACTGATTAGTATTTTCTAAATTTGAATGAAAAAAAATCGCAAAAATCGACTTATAAATTCGTATCGGGATTAATCGGTATCGAATCGAATCGTGACCTGTGAATCGTGATACGAATCGAATCGTCAGGTACTAGGCAATTCACACCCCTAGCTGATACCATTAATTCCAACGCTAATATAGGACTTTGGATGCAGCATCTTGTGTCTTGCTCGTGCACGACATTCACTGATATGTGACATGATCACTGCATCACTGTATGCCAGTCTAAGATATTCTATTGGCCCTTGAGTGCTCTGAACCAATGGCAGGACAGCTTTTTCATGTTGAGAAAACAAAACAAAACTCGGGTATCAATATGGTATCGGCATCGGCTGATACTGCAAAGCTGGGTATCAGAATCGGTATTGGAACAACACTAGTTTCGACCTCCCTCAATTTAAAGGGGAGCCGCTTTGATTAGCCGGTAGTCGGCTGCGTTCCATTCCACAACGACGCAGTCAAGAAATATCAAAAGAGAGGAAATTCCACCCATTGCGCTGTCTACGAAAATAAGGCCCTTTAGGATAATTATCATGATATTGAGATCCTCCACACATCGGTTTATGTGCCACTTCATCTGACCATTAGCATGGTTTTTAAACATAAAAGGGCCAAAACATGCCTTGTGAAAATTTAACTGCACTAAAAAAAGAAAACTAGCCACCAGAGGGAGCTAGAACACAAATGGAAATCAACCCGACCTTTTTGACAGATGTGCATCTCTTAATATTGTAACATGACGACGACGATATATTGTGGCAGTTTTAATATCGCAATATGCCGATATTGCCGGTATCGTTACATCCCAAATAGAGTATTGACAAATATCCTGAGTTTTGATGACTATCCAGTTTTGATCGGATCTCAAGTGTGAAATGTGAAATCTTCGCATTGCGGCGCAAGCATGCCACTGACGTCACGTCCACAGAGCCTACTTTTTCACCACCTTCACACTACAGACTTACAGAGAACAGCCAAAAAATGGGTTGGATCCAGATCTGACAAGCCAACAACATAGAGCGACGGCGTCTAGCGAGCGGCCCTCCTTACCACTGCCGTCAGAATGGCATAGCCTGGCTTTCTACAGCTGTGCGCACCAGAGCCGGAACCAGAACCACTGTGCCTCCTGAGTCCATCATGCAGCCTTTGACCTCGAGCCCATCTCTGTTTGAAGGCTTTGGCGCACCTAGGACGGGGTGCCCTCGATGCTTTGGGCCAGGTCCCCGCCCAGGTGCGCTCCCAAGACTCAACGGGCACAGAGCTAAAGATGCGATCGGCGATTGGCGGGGCTGGCAGAGGGGTGCCAACGCAGGGCACGCGTGGGGCGGGCGGGGGCCGCCCAGTACTTACTGCCAGATCCTGAACTAGCTTTTCCTCAAAGGAGTACTCCTCTGCCTCTATCCATATTCTCTGATAGGCCGGGATGAAGAGGTTGATAGCACGATGCCTGGGAAAGGGGAGGGGAGGGAGGTGTTAGGGAGGAATGGAGGGGAGTGGGGGAAGGAGGTAAAGTGGTATTAGGGTGGTGACGTTTTGGAGGCGATAGGAAGGAGCGATGTAAGGGGGGAAGGAGAGGTTCCACAATAGTGCGTCTCAGGCAGGGTGGTGGGGGACCCACTGGCTTTTCTGACTGGTCACAGGTTTGATCAACTGAAATGCAAACTAGTGATAGACCGATGTGGTTTTTCAAGGCCAATACAATACCGATTCTAATAACCGATATTTCAAGCCGATATTCATTTGCAGTAAAAGAAAAAAAAAGAAGAAAATATTGGTGTTAAAATAAAATTTAAAAAAAACGTATTCTTTTAATTTAAAAAACAAAACTATATATATATATATATATATATATATATTTTTTTTTTAAATTACAGTGTTCCCTCTTTTATCCTAGGTTCATCTTTCACGGCCTTGCTGTTTCATGGGTTTTTTACAGCATGTTTTTTTTTATTTTTTATTTATTTTATTTTTTTTACACGTGGTTTTTGGTTTGTTTATTTATTTGGTCTTTGCGCAGCTATATCGCTCTAACACTACATCCGACCGGGGACATGCAGGCATCCACGGATTCGTCTCAGCGAGACCTTTCCCGTCGCTCCACAGCATTGCATTCCGGAGATATTAAATATGTACTGTGCTGTATAACAAGTCAATTTAAAGAAACACACTGTTAATGGAAGCATTTACTAAACAATTACTGTACATTAAAAAAAAAAAAATGTTGAATTATTAAAAAAAAAAATCATTCATAATAAACTAAAAATCATACCAAAATTAAAAAATATCGTAAATAAAAAAAAAAAAATATATATATATATATATACTGTGCTGTATACTGTATTAAGTAAATTAAAAAGACATACTTTTAATGGGGAAAAAATGAAGGTAAATGAAAAAAGAACATGATGAATGAAAAAGCATTTATAATAAAGTAAAAATCATACCAAAATGAATAAACAAACGAAAGAATATATATAATTAACGTTATTTTTATTTTATTTTATTTTTTATTTTTCACTTAACACCCGCGATAAACGAGAGAACACCGTATAGCAAAAATTGCAGGGAGCTTCCAGGGTCATCAGCATGTGTTAAGCTAATTAAAATTTGCTACGTTTGCAAGCATTCACCGCTCAGTGAGATACCAGCTTTATCGGCCTTCAGATTCGTAAAATAATATGATAATCGGTCTATCCCTAATGCAAACTATAAGACTGGTTAACAGAATATACAAATGTGCTCTGAATCTGAACAAACAAAAAGGGAAAAAATTAAGAAAACATCAACTGCGATAAGCAAATATTAGCCTACTTCTCGCACAATATTGTTCAATGTCTGACTGTAGTTGACCAATCAGAAGCAACAGTGCTGAAAGACTTGTCTGCTTGGCGCATATCTGTCTGGTTGATGGAAGGGGAGGAGGAAGGTTGAACAGATGAAACGTTGGCCCCGTCGTTTCACTTTACCGTCAGCAGCGAGAACAAGCGGTCAAAGCTGTAGGCTTTGAATGCCCTTTCCAGCCAAACCTCCCGATAGCCATTCAGGAAGTAATTATTATTTTTGTATCTGAGGGAGGGATGAGGCAGTATTATGCAAGAAAACAACACAGAGGAGATCATGTCATTAGGGAGGTGATGAGGTTTTACATGGCCACACAATGTCCAATCTCCCGTCGGTAATACTTGGGGATTGCTTGTTATTTAAAGTTAGCCTGAGAAGAAACAAATCTTCATTTAAATTCATTCATTCATGTCAATATTGAAATGACTGAAGATGCTTACCTAGGCAGATTATAAAGAGGGGCCATTCGGAAGCAGGCCACCACAGCCCGTTTACGTTGTTTGGACAGCAGCTTCTGCCACACACACTTTTTATTCCTTAAAGGTTGCTCCACCTGTACAGCAACAACAGTGACATTAATTCTACTGCAACGATGCCAAAGCTCCCTTTTGATTGCCATTATATGTTTATGATTATGGTTGTAATTTGAAGTACTTCATTATAAGGGAACCAATCTAGCAATACCTTCCACTATTGCTAGCCTAATAGCATAATTGTCTACATGATTTTTAACTTGCTGTTCCCATTTTTTTTTCTTTTCAATTATATTTTTTTTCTGAAAATGATCAAATATGAGCCAGGGTTAATATAGTTTTGGAATTTTCATTTTTATTACGTTTTGAGTTTTGTTTAAATTTAGTTAGTTTTAATTAGTTTTCAGTGCAGCTCTATTTGTTTTTTTATTCGTTTTAGTTATTTAAAAAATGTTTAGTTTTAGCTCAAGTATTAATTTATATTTATAAAGTGTATTACTTGTGTGCAAGATTTAATGAATACAGTGGTAAAATGAAAAAAGCAACGCACTTCTTACCTAGCGTTGTATTTTGGCTGAATTAAATGAAAAAGCAGGCAAGGTGAGCCAAAAGTCAAACACGCACAATTGTCACCTAGGAGCGATATCGTTTGAAGGTGCTTTTCTATTGGCTGCTGCTAGATGACATCACTTCTGTGCGACACGCTTTCAAACGTCCTTATTCCGGTTAATATCAAAATAAATATATTTAAAATCAATCCCAAAGGCTCATGTGTTAAATTAATTACCAAAGACGAACATGAAGGACATCTTCACTTTTGTTTTAATTTTATTTTGTGAACAAAATTATTATTTTTTTTTATTATTTTAGTTACTTCGTTATTTTTTGTTAACTAAAATAACCTTGGTATACATTGATGATGGTGTTAATATCTTTTTTTAAGTTTTTTTTTTTTTTTTTGTTTCACTTGTATTTCAATTGCACAAGCATAAGTAGTGTCTCTTATAAATGCACCTAAGCTTGAATTTTTATTTTTATTTTTACCTGTTCTAGATGGAAAACCGCAGCTGAGATGCTCTGAACCCGATCCACCGTGTGTTCTGGGTTAACTGGCTCCCCGCTCTTCATCGTGATGTCTTTGTAGAGGTTCAACTGCCACTGGACTGCTGGGTCGTCAGACTACCAGGACATACGTGATTATGACAGTGCATTTTATATTTTCTTTTCTTTTCTCATTGGATTATGAACGGAGCTCGTGAGCGTGATTAAAGTAGATTTGACTTGTTAACTCATTTACTGCCCGCCCAGTTAAAATGTATTTTTGACGTCTATAGCCGTCAATGGCACTGAATGAGTTAAGCATCCAACTTGCCTTGTCCTGCAGATGAAGGTTCTGCCACAAGTGGTCCTTCACCTCATCATCAGTATCTTTCTAAGAAGAAAATGTAGTACTTGATGTCTTTGGGATTCAAACTAAATCACAATCTTTTTAGAAGGAGCTAAAAATGTAACAAAAAATAGCTCAGAATTAAGAGGGTAGGCCCACCAGACTGTAACGCATCTTAGCCAAGGAGATGAGCTCCTGGTCCCCCGGTGTGCACATGTTGAGGCCGATGGGCAGCATCTTCTTCAGTGCAGCCACAATCAAAGAGGTGTGGATGGAGTAGTACTCCCCTCGACGACGCTTGTGCTTCCTCTCCTGGTCGCCACCGGACTAAAGTCACCAAAAGCAGCAATCAGTCAATAAAGCCCATCTCGGCGGATGGAAGTGAGTTTGCAAACGCAGACGCTGGACTGGAGAAACGAACAGTCCTAGGTTAGCTTAGCGCTAGACACGACATGGATGGACGACATTTGATGGATTTGAAACCAGTGTTAATTTTGACAAGAAATGTTAATTTAGTTTAGTTATAATCTTTTGACTAAAATTAATTCAAGTTTTAGTAATAATTTAGTCATCTGATTGTATTTTAATTTGAATCCAATTTTAGTTGACGAAAAAAAAGACCAATTTTAGTTGACTAAATTGACTGTTTAGTCCATTTTCCGTCAGCATATATTTCAATTTTTATACAGAAAATTATAACACACCTATTTGTCACTGTCATTTAACACGCAAGACACATTTAATAGATTAATATAGTGTTTTTAATTGTTTCAATGAAACATGTTGAACTGACAATAATATAACTTAATTTTCATCTAAATAAAAAAAAGTGCATAATTAAATTGCTTGAGATTAATCTTAGACAATGAATGTAAAAATGTTTTAACATTAAATAAAGGGCAGTGAACATTTAGCAGTTTCTTCATGGTTCTTTTCTCCCACCTGCGTTTCATTCCTTCTGATTGGATTGTTTTAATTTTCATCACTGTTTTCATTTTCATTTTAGTCATTGACGAAATTGTTATAGTTATCTTCTCAATGAATGGCTCCTATTTTAGTTTTCGTTTAATTTCCATCTGGAAAAAAAAAAAAAAAAGACGAATATTTTTCTCCTACGAAATCACTGCTTGAATCGTTACCAAAAGCGACAAAAACAAAACAAAACAAAACAAAACACAACACCCTGGATTCTGCCTCGCAGTGTACGACGAGGTTATAGTAAGTTATTTTAAACTAAAAAGAAAAACCTTTCCATAGGTTGACGTGGCTGCGTGTGCATGTTTGGCAAATCCAAGTATTTTCTTCAACAAATTGAATTGTTTTGGCCAGGACCAACACATCATCATATTCCGTATTTTACCTTGGACATTTTCGTCTTGCCTTCTCCAGTGAGGAAGCCCAAATTATTGATCTCGTTCTGCACAACAAAGTTTTGCTCCTCACGCTTCAAATTCTGAGGTCAGCAAAGACAGAACATGATAATTAAGCAAAGTTTGTCAACATATGCTGTGATGTATGCAAACTTGTTAAATACAGGACTTACATGTGACTTGCACCAGAGGATGAAGATATCTGCCACCATCCTAAAGAGCTCCGTCGAGTCTGTATCAGGCTCCTTAAGCCACCTCGACCTGGTGCAGACAAAAAAGATGAACCACAAATATTACCGCGCTTGCCATGTGACATCATCTGAATAGTAAATAAACGGACCTGTTGATGTCGACGTAGCGAATGAGCATGGGGTAGAAGGCGTAGAGGTCTCGGCAGAGCACAGCAAACTCGTCCAAGATGAGAAGCTCTGCCTCCTGATTGTCACTTTTGCCATCAGCCTTCAATAACTCCTCCTCAGACGCAACCTACAACACATCGTTTATCTCTATAATTCCATGCTTAATTTAACAAGAAGACTGAATGTCAATCTTCTACCTTCACTGTCTTCTTCTTCAGTTTCTCAAGTGTTGGTAAAAAGTGGGTTCTTAGCAGACCAGCTCCTGCTTTACTGATGATTGGCTGTGAGTAGACTAGACACATAAACAAACTGGATTTAGACTATTGTTTGTGTCTTAAAATAATTTACAGGTCTTCCATTTGTCTTACCTGCAATCCTCTTCATCCAGGGTGCGTCATCAATTCCCAAGTTGTTGTTGAGGATCTTGAGAATGTTCCCGAGAATGATGCTGAGGTGCTCCGACGTCACCATGGTGCAGCACTCGCCACTCAGAGGTGGGTTTTCCGGACCTTTTCCCCACCAGTAGGACAGATAGTTGCACAGCATGGGCAGGATCACTTCAATCACCTGAAGGAGAAAATTAGGAACCGATCAATACACAACATCTGAACTACAAATTCAATTCGATATCTTATCTTTTCATATTTGAGATTGAGATCTGAATTAATCTGACCAGTTGCCAAAAACAGACCTTGGCAAAAGCTAGGACTTCACCCTCACCCCTATTATTACTGTATGACTGTAAAGATATAGGAATACAGTAAATGCATAACTGAAATGCATGCCATATTTTTTGGTCTATGATCATGTGACTTAAACTCAAGTGTGACTTGTATACATTAAAATTAGAGCTCGCACTGGCACTCAAAAATCGCCATTTCATAATCGTATTGGCTTGATTTTAGCGGATGGCAAATGCTGTTGGTGCATTACCGCCAATGGCCAAAAGGTGGGAGTAATGCACTAAAAGTATTTGTCAACCACCAAAAGAAAGTCAAACAAGAAATAGTCCTGCATTTTGCTTGGAACACTCTTCAACTTAACTTCCCGAAATATACGTTCATTAATGTTAATCCCCAGAAATTCACTTCTCACTTTGCTTGACATTGTTCTCATGCATTATACTTCACAAAGAACCAAATGATAACTTTATATATTCCCAAAGTACACGTCTTTCAATTATTCAAACAGTCGATTTTTGACCTGCGGCATCTCAGTATAGCGTGCACCAGTCTCCGAGACATCATTGACGTCCTTCAGCAGCTTGTCAAGACGAGGCATCTCCGGGCACATTTCCTCCACCGCATCAGGCATACTTAGAACTAGAGAGGTCGCACTATCATTTAAAAATGTATGAAAATGATGCAGTCATTCTAACAAAAGTATACACGTGGACACTGACTGGCCCTCTCGCGTGGTGACTTGGTGTTGAAGACGGAGAGTGGGTTGTGAGTGTTCAGATGAGGTTCCAGGAAAGCTACAGGCATGGCGCCCACTAGAGTGGCCAGGCTCTCCCCAAGTGCTGGCAGATACCTGCAAGCCAATATGCACAGTGTGTAAAGTCCGTCTAAAATTAAAAATAGTTGACAGCCACTTTACAAAGAATCTGTGAGTAATTGAGCCCCCCCAAAAGGTTTGCAATCGCTTATAGATGCCACAAGATGGCAGCCAAACAAAAAAACTGTCAAAAATGTATGTTACTTGATATTTGTCTACTTTGGCAATCTGGACCAAGTGTTGTACCTTTCCACAAAGATGTTCTTTCCCGTTCCCAAAGAGTAGTAGCAAGTAAGGATTCGGTAGCAGGACAGTTGAACGTCATCCACTGAAAACACAAATCCGACAGTTTTGACGTCAAACACAAGACATCACAACTGCTTGAGTGTTGTCTATGGAAAGAGAAACTCACACAGAAGGTCCACTCCAAATTCGTGCGTTTTGATGTGATCAAATAAGGCAGTGAGGATCGGCAGAAGTGCCACCGTCACGTAGTGAATGCTCTGACTGACGCTCTTCATCTGGGCGCGCGACTGCATGAACTTCCCCAGTTTGAGCATTTCCAGAAGCTTCTCCAGGTCCTCCGCTGCATTGTCAAAGAAGGTTCGAAACCCGGCTTTGACCAGCTCTGTGCCTGACTTCATCACTGTTCTGAGAAAGGAATTGTGGACAATTATACTTGTAGTCTACAAAGAGAAATAGATATATTAAGAAATTTGAAATATACATGCCTGGTGTCAAGTGAGTGAGTGAGAATGTGAAGGCAGCTCACCATCATTGAAGAGTCACTTCCTGTAAGAGAAAATTCCATTAGCAACGGGGTAGGATGTGCTAAGTGTTCAATAATTGTCGTAAATACGCAGGTGCTTTAAAGTAATTTCATGGATATGTCAAAATTTATTTCAAGGTCAATTTGTGATTCATTTGTTAAATCTCATGCACACCACTAAAGAAAAACATCTACAAACTCAAAAAAATAAATTGTCCAGTGCTTCATGTCCCCGATTAGACCAGCCGAGGCTGTCTCCATGGCAACGAGACGATATGTCTTGCCAGTGTTTTTTTTCCCCCAAATGTTACACCGTGCCCCTCCACAAAAGCATAATTTGTGGCTTGCCTGTTTTCCACACTTTATTTCGCTTGTTTCTCCTTTCTCGCCTAAGAAATTGAGATGCCACCTGGTGACCTATCAGCCATCCCATTCCTATCTCCCCCATTCGGTGTAATTGTCTTTTTATGTTCCTTGGACAGGTTGGAAATTATAAAATGAATTTCGTTGCTCTGCGCAATGAAAATAAAATTTGATTTTTATTCCAAAAATGTCACAAAACGTACATATTAGATATAGATAGAAAGACATTGACTTTAAGATGCGAAGCAAAGAGGGTGAAAGATGATAGACAGCCTTACCAAAGAGAGAAATCCTGTGTCTGACAAGAGCTGCCAGTTTACAGAAAAGGCTGGAAAAGACAGATTAGGTAGTACGTTTACGAAACAAAAGCACAGGAGGAGACGATACAGAAGGGAATCTTTTCATGCAATAAAATTAGTGAACACATGAACCATTCACAACCTTGTGACCATCTCTTTTTCTTTGTTGGAGGCGTACCCACAGCTGCTAAGGTTCTTACTGGGCGTGGAAAGGAAGTAGAGGCACTGGTTCTTAAAAGTCTGATCCGTCAGCGGGAGCAACACCTGAACACAGCACAGGCTGCTGTCAGGAATTTTGTACCAACGTCAGTATTTGTAAATTCAAAAAGATGGTAAAATGGATGGAATGAAAATTTTGTTGCAGGATGATTTTGAACTTGAAGACGGTCGCTCACCCCCCTCCCACATTTTTTCCATGTTCACGCTGTGCCCCCCTTAAAGTAACATCTAAGAAATGCAGAAAGTTTTCAGACCTTAGCAAAGAACTTGATTTCCTGGTCATGAGGTGATTTGTCGGTCTTCCCGCTCGTGGCCATTGCCTCTAGAAGGACGACAAACACTCTTGCTTAGATTCATTCTAAGCTATGCTCCATTCCATTTCACCTTTAAAATGTTATAAACTCACCAAGGTGCGCGATAAACTCCTGGGCAGAATCGGCGCATTTCAGCAGCCTCTTGAGAAACTTGTAGGCGAAACGCTTCTCCATGGATGAAGAGTCCTGCTCCATGTCTTTTAGACCTCTGTGATATGTACCATTAAATATCAGATCAAGTAATGTAATCATTCCAAAAACTGGGTTGACCAGGTAAATTGGTTGCAAGTTAAAATAACGCACAGATATTGAGTGGGACTATTTAGTCAGACCTTGTTATGGCATAACCGCTTATCTGCAGGAACTTGAAGAGCTCTTGGGCCTTCTCTCTGTCTCTGTACTTCTCTTTAGCAGTCAGGGTATCATAGGGTACCAACAGCGGGTGGCTCCCTCCTCCTGGTGGGACGCATCCAATTTATAATCATCATGATCCAAAAAGTTCTTACGTCAGGATTTTCTGAAAATTGGGTAAATAATCCAGGTCCAGAAAGTAAAAACTAGTGTTGTTCCGATACAGTTTTATGGCTCCCGATACCGATACCCAGCTTTGCAGAATCGGACGATACCATACCGATACTTACGTTTTTTTTTTCCTCAACATGAAAAAGATGTCCTGCCATTGGTTCAGAGCATTCAAGGGCCAATAGGATATCTTAGATCGACATGCAGTGAACATGTCACATACCAGTGAATGTCGTGAACCAGCAAGACACAAGATGCTGCATCCAAAATCCTATATTTGCGATGGAATTAATGGTATCGGCATGTTACTTGTGAGTAGTCACCGACACCGATACCACTGTTTTAATGCAGTATCGGCACCTCTGCCGATACCAGTATCGGTATCGGAACAACACTAGTAAAAACCCTGCCACATGTTAACTTTAGCTCTCGTGCTAGCTGGCTAGCTCTCTGCGTGCTCCTTTACCTGCTAGGGAACTAGCTATCTAGCACCTGGGGCTAAAGCCAAAATTGGGTTGGGTTTTTACTTTAAGGACCTGGATTTGCTACCTCTGTAAATAACTGTATGCGTACCTTTGCTCATGAGTTCACTCTTCTTCTTCTTGGCCCAAATGTTGTGATAATTTTCTGCAATCACCTCAACCATGCCCTGCAGGTAATAAATTGGGACACATTGGACAACTTCCTCCAGGAATTGTCTCGGAATGGACAAATTTTGGATAGTCATTAAAGTTCTGTCATCCTGACTTGTGGATAATTATCATCATTAGACCACATTTTAAAGTATTCCAATGTACTTTTGATAATTTTGTGAGTCCATTCCTGGGGGAAAAAAAAAAAAAAAAAGTCATATCCTGACAAAACTAACTAACCTGCAGCTCTCTAGACAAGGTGAAATTGTGCAGGTCCATTGGCGCAGGAGTGAATCCATTGTCCTAAAAAGTAAAAAATGGACAACAGAAACAAATAATTTTAGATATACCTTGATTAGAGATGTTCGAAACTACCTTTTTCCATACCGATACCAGTACGAGTACTCAAATCTTGAGTAGTCTCCGATAACTAGTAGCCTACCGATACCACTAGTGCCTTTGAGAAAAAAATCCCCAAGAAGTAAAGACAGAAACTTTTAAAGAAATTTAAAAAAAAAATCCCTTGGATGCGCTCTCCAAATTAAGCGAATATTTGATGTGTTCAGTAGAAGAGAGCAAAACGAGACTTTACCTGCGTCTCTGAGATCTTTCGTTGTTTCTCATTTTCTCGTTGTTGGAACATGGCTTCTCCCTCCTTGGTCCTCTCGATGTTCCAGTCCATCGCCAGCATGCTCTTCAACGACTCCCTCGCTGGCCATCGGTATGTTTCTTTCTCCTAACACAAAAGGAATGCTTTCATTATTTCCCGAATGCTGCTGTATTGCATGAACATAAATTCACTCTATTTTAATGCTCTTTCTAGTTTTGGTGCGCTTTTACCTTCTCGCTAAGAGATTTGTAAGGCTTTAGCAGCGGATGCTTTTTGGCGTGCTCATCCAAACTGTCTCCGTGTTTCCACCCCGCTGACACCTGGTGGAGCATGACAATGTTCAACACAAAACCGATTCTGATTCAAATGTGAGCTCGAAATTTGCTGGGACAAACCTTCTCGGAAGACCACTTGTCATGGGAATGCTCTGCATATTTGTTGGCAATGTACTCAAGTTTTTCAGGTAGGGAGATACTGCAAAGAGCATGTTTGAAATGAATGGGACATTTTATGACTAATTGATATTGCGATGTAAATTTGTTATTCAAACATTCTGGATGTTCTGCCTCTTAACTGATCTACTCGCAGCTATTTTCACTGCAACCCCTTTCGCTCCCGGCAGTTTTACTGGATTTTGACTGATTTTACAAGGCCCACAGAATATTGTGTTCTATTGCTATAAAAACATGGAACCTACCAAAAGAAAGATTAGAGTCTCTTCTTTCATCAGGAAAAAAAGTATATTTATCTGTTACCATTCTGCAGCAATTAGCATTAGAATATAAGCTAAGTTTCATCATTATTCACATTCCTGGTGAAAACACTGGGGAAAAGAGCTTGTTGCTTCATGTTCCTGGCTGATCTCTTATAGTTTGCTGCCACCTGCTGGCCAGTTTTTTTTGTAATAACTACCATTTCTTAACCTCTTCATGTCAGAAGCTGTATCAAAGTCGCCTGTATGCTCTAGCATAAAAAAACAAAAACAAAGAACGTATAAATACGTTTTTGGGAGTGAAGGACAAAGTATTAAAAAAACGTATTTATACTTTCTTGATTTTGAATGAGTTAAGTGTTGTTCAACACTTACTTGGCAGTGTTTATAGGTTTGGGATCAAAGTTTCCCTGTGCGTCGATGGATGCTTGGCTCTCCAGCGTTGCTCCTAAACTGGCATCCACAAAGTCAGGTGGCAGCGCTCCGGCAATGGCACAAAGGCAAGAGTTGGCCATTTTGAACAGTTCGGCATCATATTTCTTACAGGAAGAGAGGATATGACAAAGGTCTACTTAGCAACTGCACGGATGAGTGAGGCGAGGCGAGGAAGCCAACTTATAAAAAATTCACGTGTTTTAGCACCATTGCTCACTGCTTTCACTTCACTGGCTCTGATTTCTAAGAATCACATTCTAAATTTAAGAGGGGGGGCCCCTAAATAGAAAATTTCAAAATTGTTTCTTGTTTGTACCTTTTGAGAGAGCGAGTCAAAAATTCCCCAGAAGAGCTTCTTGGTGAGAAGGAGCTCCTCCTCTGAGGCCGTGCCAAAGGTGTTCATCCCAGATGGCAGACAATAGTACTTCCAGTTCTGTTCATAGTGGTTGGTCAGCAGCTGCAGATCAACATACAGGAAAATGATGACAAAAACTACAGTACAGTCTGTAATGTACAGACTAACTGTGAAGCCTCCCGTTTTCTAGCAGGTGAGCAACATTCGCATGATTTAATGCAGCATCGTACCCGTAGCGGTATATTGCAGTATTCCGTGAGCATGGGAACATCAAACACCAAACGTCTGAGCAGCTGCTGCATCATGGAGGGACGCAGATGCCTGCCAATGAAAGTTAACAAGCATATGAATGGCATGGGAATTTGACTATTAGAAAAATTAAAGATGACTTACTTGATTTCATCTGTGACATGAGGATTGTTAAAGAGGGATAAATTTAACATGTTTATTATTGTTGGACTTGACGGTGTTACAAAACAGCATCACTGTGCCTTACTTACAAACTTCTCCACTAGGTGGTGTAACTAATCCAAATTTTACTCGTGTCCACTATATGTGGAAGTTTATTGGGTTTCAGTATGGTCATCTTTGACAACTATTATTATTCTTTCTCTCTGCGAACTTACTTGCAGATGGTCAGCAGGCACTCCTGAATAATATCTCGCTGCGCCTTGGTGAGCGAGCGCCCTTTGGAGAGGCGATAGATGGTTTGAAGCGTAGCGTCGATCAGGTGCGCGTAGTGCTCCGTGCTGGCGAACAAGGCGGCGCAGCGGGTCAGCAGAGGCAGCAGAGCCGAGCCGATGTACCTGTTCATGGCTAACGCCGTCTCGGTTGTACTCAGCACGTCCTGTGTGAAAATGACAATGGAGTTTGGAAAGTGACATTTTCTCCTAATGACGCTAATGAGGATGAAGATGATACAATAAACAGATGTCTTTTTTTGTTTGACGATGATGTTTACCGTGTCTAAAGAGGCAGCAGTTTGGAGGTCGGGCAGGAAGCCGACCTCCAACAGCTGGAGGAGGAAGCTCTGGTCCTCGATGCCGTACACCCTGTCCAGGAAGAGCACCATGGGGGCCTTGTGGTCCGGACAGAAACAGGCTGACATATCGGGTTCTGTCACTTGACCATCTGTGGGCATGGTGAGTTAATTGCGGAGTTCATTACACACTTTGTCAACACTCATTTAGTGTCACGGAAGGACAAGATTACTTGGAAGCAGTTGCAAGGCCCAAATTGCAACCTTGTCTATAAATTAGAGCTGTCAAATGATTATATTTTTTAAATCAGATTAATCACATCTTAGAATTTTGATTAATCACAATTACTTGCTTAATTTTCACTGACGGAACTCCCTTCACTCTCGGCTGTTTTACTGGATTTTGACTAATATTTTTATAGCAATATAACAACATTCTGTGGGTCTTGCAAAATCAAACCTACCAAAATAAAGTCTTTTTATTTTACTAAAATAATTAGTCTTTTCTTTCAACAGAGAAAAAAAGTATACTTGTATCTGTTTACATATTGCAGCAATTAGCATTATAATATAGCTAAGTTTCATCGTTATTCACATTCCTGGTGAAAACACTGGCAAAAAGAGCTTCTTGCAACATGGCCCTGGTTGATCTCTTATACTCTGCTGCCACCTGTTGGCCATTTTTTGAAATAACTACCATTGCTTTAAGACACGTCTTCGTGTCAGAAGCTGCATCAAAGCCTTCTGCATGCTCTTGCATAAAAAAATAAATAAATAAAAAAAAACGTATAAATATGTTTTGGGTGTGGAGGACAAAGCATTAAACGTATTTACACATTTTTGGGTTTGAATGAGTTAATGTTATGAGGACGTCTTCAAAATGTTTTATCCACTGCACATACTAATCCTCTTTTTCTAATCAGTGAATTAATTGCATAATTTAAAAAATATGACCGATAGTTTGACATGAACAAACATTCTGAATGTCATACGCAAACATCTATTAAATGCTTTTACTTTAATAAATGTATTTATGTTTATTACTCAGCCTTTAATATAACCATTCGCTATCAGCAATCATCTGAGGTAAAAATTAAGTGTTATTAATCTGCATTAAGATATGATTACATGCGATAGTTTTTTGTGACTAATTAGTTAATGCTTAGACTTTGGCAGTGCTACTTTCAAATTAGATTTGACTACCATATTTTTGTGTAAGACTCAACAAAGCAACACACCTTTATCAACCACAGGCTTTGTGAGCGGTATGCTGATGACGCCAACCAAATCCGTGGTGGGAACCAGCGAGCGCAGAATGGCTCGAATCCGCAGCGCTTCGCCTTTACCTGCGTTGATGAGCTGTCAGAGAGCATTCAGGTGAGAAAGTCTTGATTTGTGTGAGTCCAATTACATGTTTGTTTTTGTTTTTATAATTGTCTCACGTGCATCTCTGGGGCGCAGCGGCCCAGCAGGTCAATAAGGGCAGAATAGAAGGACATGATCGCGTTGCCCATGTGGATTATTTCCTCCTCTTCCTCACCAGAACTGAATTACATATGTACACGAACTGTTAGAAAATATTCACGTTTACATGGCAATCCTGTGGTAGTATTTAAGTATTCCGACCCAGTGGTGATGGCAGCCAAGGGTTTGGGCAGGTCAAGAGCAGGATCCTCGGATATCTTGATGGCCTCTTTCATGGCCGCCAGCAGACCCTGGCCCCCCTCTCCTCTCAGAGCCGGACCGAAACACTCGGGCCGTCGGATCAGCAGCTTCACCACCACGTTGGCGTTTTCCTCCACACTCTCACCTGGGACCCAAAGACAGCAGAAACAAAATTTCATGAACCAGGATCATTTTGTTAAAAATCTGATCAGATTTTAGAGGCACCATGATAGAGAGAAAGTAACAGTGACATTTAAAAATCGTAAAAGCAGCTTTTCTAAGTTTTTCTGTTACTCCCTCCCCACACTGACAATGAGAGTACCACTGCCACCTACTGTTGTGGATGTGGAATTACACTTGCGGAAAAACAAAATAAAAATGTGGTTTTCATTTGCATTTTCGTTTGTGATATGGATACAGTCAAAGTCAAAACATTAACTAATTAATCACAAAAAAATACCGCATGTAATTATATATTAAAGCAGATCACACTATTAAATTTTGACCTCAGATGATCCTTTAGCTGACAGCGGATGGTTATGTTAAAGGTTGAACAATAAACATAAATACATGCATTAAAGTAAAAGCATTTAATAGATGTTTGCGTATGACATTCAGAATATTCATGTCAAACTACCAGGGTCACTTTTTTAATTATGCAAGTAATTAACTTATTTAAAAAAAAAAAGAGGATGAGCGTGTGCAGTGGATAAAACATTTTGAAGATGTCCTCATAACAACTCATTCAAATCTAAAAACGTGTAAATATGTTTTTTTTTTTATGCTTTGTCCCTCACTCCCAAAAACGAATTTATACGTTTTTTATATTTTTTATGCAAGAGAATATAGAAGGCTTTGATGCAGTTTCTGACATGAAGAGGTGTCTTAAAGCAATGGTAGTTATTACAAAAAATGGCCAACAGGTGGCAGCAGAGTATAAGAGATCAGCCAGGGCTATGTTGCAACAGTCTTTTTGCCATTGTTTTACCCAGGAATGTGAATAATGATGAAACGTAGCTATATTATAATGCTAATTGCTACAAAATGGAAACAGATGAAAGAATCATTCTTTTGGTAGGTTCATTGTTATATATATATATATATATATACATATACTTACTGACCTTAAAAACTGCATACCATGCTTTAACAATAATTGTCATACACTTACCATTGCAGAAGACGGCAAACCTCAGGAAGGACAGGTAACGCTCGCCTTCTATGGGGTTCCATCCCAGGTCTGGGTAACCCTTGGCAACCAGCATGGCACAACTCTGAAGGCCACATCCTGCAAGGTATGTCACCACCTACACGCACACATGCAATTTCACTTTAATGATGCAGTCTGTCAGCGACAGTTACTTTGATGGATTTGCTGAGTAAGCGTAGTCTCACGGTACAAAGTCATACTTGATTTTTTTCTCTGAGAAGTTGAGGGTGGCACGTGGCCTCTATTTGCTTACAGTGAGTGATGAAGCAGCCTGCTTCGGTGCCTCAATCTAATCTGTCATTCATGTAATATAGGATCCAGAATAACAAGTATATGATAAATGAAAAATATTTTTTACAACTTAATGAAAAACGTTTTAATGTAACAAAATGTTCCTTACAATTATTTTAGTTATTCAAATAGAAATAAGAAGCCAGACAGTGTCAAAAAAATATTTATTTGGTCTCATTAAGAGACCACTTAATTTTGCGAGTTTAAAGCTAACCTTTTCTAGATCTGGTTCCTCCAGGGCCAGAGCGAGGCCATTGTTGTCCATCACCGATGATGCGGCAACATCCAGTGGAGTGGAGCCCCGCATCGCTTCAGAGGCTACAAACACACACATTTATACACACTAAATAATATGCTCCTTGTTTAATTTATACAGAGGAAAAACCTGAGCAAACATTACTGCCATGATAGATAAAAAACATAAGCAGAAGAGACCAGCGTTACTGTGACTCATCAGTCCAACCTGAAGTAACCCCCTGACGTTGCATGCTTCCCCTGTCCCCGCTGCAGTTATCCTGTTTGTATCAGTTGCAACCTTTCAAGATAATAGCTTGTATTATGGATTATTATTGGTTTCAAATATCAGTCATCGGGCTCTTTGACTACTAATAATCTGCATTGGTATCAACCCTGAAAAAAAAACATATCGGCCTATCTCGACTAAACAATGACCATCATCTACAGCGCAAATTTATCCATCCAACATATCTGACCTGACTTGTTTTCCAGACATAGCACAAAAAAACATCCAATCATATCCAATATCCATCCATCACTTCATACCCAGACCGACACTGCTGTTCTCCAGCAGGTAGCTGAGGTGGTCGAACATGGCTTTCTGGTTCTGCCGGCTAATACGGCAGAAATAGCACAAAAAGCGACAACAGCTTGCAACCATCTTGGGGAAGGCAATTTCCTGTGGATGAAGAAGAAAGATAGCCAACGTTAGAACAATCTGAAAAGTGTGCTGGGGTGTCAGGCGGTAAAATTTTTAATCGTAATTAATTGCATGACTTCAATAATTAACTAATTCTTTCCCAGCCATTTTCACAGAAGCAATCCCATTCACTCCCAGCTGTTTTACTGGATTTTGACAGATTTTGCAAGGCCCACAGAATATTGTGTTCTATTGCTATAAAAACATGGAACCTACCAAAAGAAAGATTAGAGTCTCTTCTTTCATCAGGAAAAAAGTATATTTATCTGTTACCATTCTGCAGCAATTACCATTAGAATATAGCTAAGTTTAATCATTTTTCACAAATCTATTTAGAATTGGGACTAATTGAGCTTTTTTTCAACATGGCCCTGGTTGATCTCCTTTGCTCTGCTGCCACCTGATGGCCGTTTGTGTAATAACTACTTTTTCTGCAACTGTTCTTTTCAGTTGAGAGACTGCATCAAAGCCTTCTGTATGCTCTTCTAGCATAAAAAAAAAGTGTAAATACGTATTTGGGACACAAAATCATAAAATAAAACGTATTTATATGTTTTTGGGAGCAAATGAATTAACTCATGATTAATTGCACATTTTACATCTAAATTGATATCTAAATTTACAATAAAATATTTTTATCTAATTTTTCATACTTTTGTTAACATAGAAGTAGGAAAAAAATGTTAACCTAATAGAAATATATGATTGCATCTTTTAGTCATTAATACTGTAATTTTCTAAAAATAATTAAAATTGTTTTAAAATTGAAAAGTATGTACTGTATTGTAAGAGTGTGACATTGATTTGTGTTGACGTCATTTTTCTGTCACTGGATGGCGTAATTTCGTTTGTAAGGAAATGGTGACAGCTCAATGCATTTTTCAATTTCATATTAAGAGCTGTCTAATTTTTAAAATGAAGTAACTTCTGAATCTCGGCATGTTTTTAAAATTGTAAAATACAACTTGAAATAAATATATGCAAATATATGCATTGTTCAATGTATTACTGCTAAATTGTGTTACAATGACTCCTTTGCACAACATTGAATTATTTTATTTTGTTAAGTTCATTACGGATGCACATCGTAAAGTGACGCAACTTTACTGCAAATGAAACCAAAAACTTTTTTTTTTTTTTTTAATGTAATCTTTAATATGAAGGAACTTGCAAATTTATGCACATATTTTAAATTGTAAACTACAACTTGACCCCTGTCCCCACAAATATATGCATTATTATTACATTTATTACTGCTAAAATGTGTTATAATATAGAAAATATAATGTATAAATAAGTCTTAGGTTAATGCAGTGAATTAAAACCAACCTGAGACTTGTCTCCACCCAGCACATTGACCATCACCTGCATTACAGTCTCATGCATGCCCAACACTCTCATGAGGTTTGGATGCTGGTAGAAAACCTTATTGTTCATAATGTCCCTAAAGACACAAAAAATATGATTTGTGAACATCGGTTTGTTGTGTCCACACTTGATAAAAACATTACATATTAAGTCAGGAACCATCATCCTACCCCAGTCCATCAATCATGAGCTTTTCCTCCTCCATGCCCATTCGAACGGACAGCAGCGACCTGATCTGACCCAGCGAGGCCAGCAGGTTAATTGCATCCTGCACGGACGTGGCACTGATGGTGTACGACTTCTTCATGGCCCGCAGCAGCTCCCCAATGCCGTCGTACTGCCTCCGTAGCAGGCTGAACATCACTCGGACCAGCTCGGGATCCTGCATGTGCGTCTCCTGGGCCCAGCTGCTTATAGTCTGGGAGATGAGCTCCTTCAGATTGGCTGAAGAGAAACAGATGGACAAATTCAAGTCTGGAGCGGAGATTCCAACCTGGGAACTCTTGACTGCGAGCAGTTTTGAGTAAGTTGTTCAATTCATAAAAGACGAAGCTGAGTGAATCATATAAATTGCTGTCCCTGAGAGCTAAATCGTCAGCGATCATACTGTGCTTTGATTGATGCGGTGCTAATAGACTGCAAGGAGAGCATCGTGATGAACAATTCAGTGTGATCAGAACCACATATAGAAAAGGTCATTTAGTCATCCTAAATCACATCTTTGCACGTTCAGTCATTCACAGCAGACGTGTGAGCCTGGCATTAAAATTTATAGGGGAGTGTCTTACACCGAATGTGCATTAGTCGTCTTTTATGCAGAACAGAACACAGAAATCAAGCAGAGAATACTGGAACTGTCTATTTTGAAAATTGTCCGTTTCAATATCGTCATGGAATGACTCACTGGGGGAAGCCTGCTCTTTCTCTTCAGGTTCCTCCTCCGTCTTCTGCGGCGGACCCTTGATCTTGTACAGCAAGGCCAGGAGACGGCCTTTAATCGACGTGTCCTGCTCTTCTTCGTCCTCCTCCACTGGGATTCCTGTATGGAGAGACACATTTCAGTGAGTGGGTCTCAATTTAAACAAGCAAAGGGGGCAGAATGTGGAGCGTTTATTCAAATCGACTCACCACAGTGCAGCTGCAGCTCTTCGTGGAAAGCATTGAGTTCGTCCTGCAAGTCCTCGGGACAGGGACAGTCATCACCTGTGGTGAAGTTCAACAGGATGTTGATCTATAGGAAAGAGAAAACGGGGCTAAAACAGGTGCTGGGTATATCAGAATGTGAGAACAAAAAGACTCAAATGAATTGCTGAATTGCAGAGTTGAAAAAGGAGCTTTGTCGTTGTTGATACGACATGACTCCTTCTTGTGATTGGCTCCACTTAAATCATGCAGAAGCTGAAAACTGCATGCATAATTTTTTGTTTAAATATAGTATATCAGTCCTGCTCACTGCAATAAGAAAGATATAATTTCTTACATTTAACCTAAATTTGCTTATTTTGCTTTGACATACTATTTTTACTTAAAATGACAAGATTATTCTGCTTATTTTAAGATACTTATTAATTAATTATCTTATTTGGTCAAGCAGTCTTTGCATTAACAGCCAGTTCGTTTTGTTATATTTACTAAGTTTATTTTTCCTCTTTCCTCTTTTAAGAAAAGTTATATTTATTTACAGCTTGAAAAAAGTCATTATTACTTGTGTTTAAAGGGATACTTTACTTATTTAGCCATTTTTGGCACTCAAACATGAATATTTTGCTGATCATAAATTTTATATTTTCATTATTTTTCATGTACAATGTGTACCTTTAAATTTCCCAGAGGGAGTCATCCAAAAGGGATCAATAAACTCCAGTCTAAGTCGAAGACATTTTGCAACTTGCTGTCGACTGAAAATGACTCATCATAAGGGCTCAGGTAACCAATCACAGCTCAATTTGTGAATGTCACATGACCAAACCTAGAAAACAGGTGATTTCATTTTCAGCCAACAGCAATTTGCGAAATGTGTTTTTAAAGTTACTATTTGTATGTGAAAAATGATGAAAGTATCTAATTAATTATAGACAAAATATTAACTTTTTATTGCTATAATGGGCTAAATAAGTGAAGTATCTCTTTAAGACCGCTGTGGTTGATATGGACCTCGTATTATTGTCTTATTTTTAAAAATCTTACAGGAAAATTTGAGTAAAATATTCTTTTTCTGTTTGAAGATAATTTTGCTGATTTGAAGTAATAATTTTCTTACTGACATTAAAACACCTGAGCATTTTACAGCTTACAGCTAACAAAGCCTACAAAGACACAATGCACTATTAAAATAGATATTATAATTTAAAATACATCTGTACAATATTCAAATCATATTTAAACAAGTTTAGCGAGGTTGTTAAATGTCGCCCTACTAAGCCTCTGGCATACCAATAGTTGGATACCGTTTTTTTTTTTTTTTTTTTTTATAAAGGCTCCCTCAAGAGGAAATTCTGGTCTACGCTGTGAACGGGGACTGAGAGCAGTTTACTATTACACCACCCATGCAGACTTTCATCTCAGTCAGCTCACCAAATTCAATTTAGTCTTACATGCCCAAGATACTCTTCGGGAATACAAATGAAGTCTTGCAATAAACAGGAAAAAAAAAAAATCCTGTGAAGTTGACTGAAATCTTCCCAGGCACAAAAAAATACAAAAAACGTTTATGTAAATGACCTAGTTTGCGTTGCTACCTGCTCTTGGGGAGGCGAGCGGAACTCTTTGGTCTTCTTGGCCGTGACAGCGGCGGACATGTTGAGCGCCAGCATGAGCTCGTTGTAGCGGAATTTCTGATTGTGCTGCAGCTTGGACACAAAGTAGTCGGAGAAGGAGACGATGGATTCGATGCGGTGCTTCAGCTCGCAGTCGCAGAAGTAATGCAGAAGCTCACACATCTGAAAACGGAAGGATGTTATTTAGCAAAAGCGGCATAATATTGAAGGTCTCCCATCGCTTTTGATTGGACAATCATAAATTCAGGGTGACCTAAAGCCAGTTAATTAATAAGGTCATTTGATATCACTTTTTTCAGACTGATACCATTACTTTTGATACATAAAATTTGCCCAAAAAACAATGACAGATCATTTTAAAGAAAGACCTACGTATCACAATAAAGCATTTTTTTCCCCCAAAACTGCTTCAAATAATAGCAATTTCTTTCTTCTAATTTCTAGTTCCTGATTGTAAAATGGCCGCAAGTGGCATCACTAGTACTGATACCTTGAAACAGCTCGAAATAGCTATCAATTCTAAAACCTGGTATTGGCCTGATAGCGATACCTGGTATTAGACTGATATCGGACCGATCCCGGTATTGGACTGATACCTGGTATTGGCGTTGCATGAAATAATGGCAATTTGCTACTCTTCAAATTTCTAGTTCCAGGTAACAAAATTGCCACAAAAGCTGTCGCTAGTACGATACCTTGAAATAACTAGCAATAGCTGTCGATAGGGATACCTGGTATTAGACTGATATCGGACCGATACCTGTTATTAATAACCTGGCCTCAGAATTCCATGAAATAATGGCAATTTACAGCTCTTCTAGTTTCTGATTATAAAGTGACCACAAAGGCTGTCACTAGTACCGGTAAGTAGCTTGAAATAAGGCTTGGTATAGGCCCAATAGTGATAACTGGTATCAGGCTGTTATCAGACCGTTCCCTGGTATCAGACAGATATTCCAATACCTGGTATCGGACAGATACCAGGTATTGGAGTGGTATTGGACCAATACCCGGTATCAGACAGATACTAGGTACTGGAGTGGTATTGGACCAATACCCGGTATCAGACAGATACTAGGTACTGGAGTGGTATTGGACCAATTCTGATACCTGGAATTGGACTGGTATCAAACTGGTACCAGTTCCTGATACCTGGCATCTGGCCTCGAGCTTTTTGCAGCTAATTTCAAACTAAATTGTACATGCGCATTTCGTTGATCACTCATCCCACCTGCCGTTTGACAGACTCTGGCAACGACTTCTCCAGAAGACCGCGGACGGCCGCCTTGCTCTCCTTCGTCTCCTCTTCTCCCGCCTCCGTAGCCTTCTTCTCATTCTTGCCCACCTCCTCCTTCTCCCCGGCAACAGCCGCTTCGTCCACCTTGGCCTCCTCCCCCTCCCCGAACACGTTGGGATCGATCAGGAGGAGAATCAGTCTGACCTCCTCGCTGTTTAAGACCCCCATGACCAACAGCGTTCCGATCAGTTTGAGGATGGGCACGAACTGGTACTCCACACTCCCGCCCACCGGGTCCCTTATATGGATGCCGCCGCCCTGCACGGCCTCAGTCAGCATGCTGATGGCCTTCTCTTTAAGGATGTCCAGCGGGATCTGGGGGCTGTGGAGATATTGCTGGCGCTTGGTGCTGACGATGCAGGTGGGGGAGAAGTTGACCCGGGGCTTCAGGGACGTGCTCAGGCCCACGCCGGGCAGCGAGTGCTTTTTGGTCTCGTCGGGGAACATCTTGATTGAGCGCGTCTCGTCCGTCACGGGGATGATGAACTCGTTGTTCATCATTAGGCGAGCCTCCTTCGCCGTTTCAAGATGGATGCTGGAAGCAAACATAACAATCAGTGGTGCTTATTTACAAGTCAGGATTTCTTTTGGTGGAGGTTCTCGCGCATGCCACCTCCACCACACCAGCATCTACTGAAATTCAAGCAGAATTTGCTTCTCCCACTGGTCGCTGAATCAGTGGTGTAGTGTCTGTGGATCTCACTCTGCTTCATCTATCCTTCCTTTAGTTTTTCCTCTGGTCTCTTGAGATCGCCCTAATCTGTTGCAATTTAGAGGTTTCTGGGGTGGGTGAAAGATTCTGGTTTTGCAACCCTGCAGGGTGTCTGGTTGCTGCTGAATTTCACATTGCTTCATCTTTCTTTCCTTTGATCCTTCCTCTGGTCTCCTGACAACTTCACGACTCTAGCGGGACTTTGAAGTATCCGGGTAAGGTGAAGGGTATGGGATTTTTTAACTCATTTGCTCCCAAAAACGTATAAGTACGTTCTATATTAAATATTACCAGTATCCCAAAGATGTATTTATATGTTTATCATGTTGTTTTATGCTAGAGCATACAGAAGGCTTTGATGCAGCCTCTGAACTGAAGAGAAAGGTTGAAGCAATGGTAGTAATTACAAAAACGGCCAGCAGGTGGTAACACAGTGTAAGAGATCAACCAGGGCCATGTTGCAACAAGCTCTTTTTGCCGGTCTTTTCACCAGGAATGTGAATAATGATGAAACTTAGCTATATTCTAATGCTAATTGCTGCAAAACAGAAACAGATACAAATATACTTTTTTTTTTCCTGTTGAAAGAAGAGAAAGAAGCAGGTTCCATGTTTTTATAGCAATAGAACACAATATTCTGTGGGCTGTCAAAATCCAGTCAAACAGCCGGGAGCGAAGGTAAAAATGGCTGGGAGTGAATGAGTTAATAGGTTTCAGGTGAATTAAAGAGCACAAACAATACTGAGCTGAAAAAAAAAAAAAAAAGGATTGCAGATTGGGCTCATCAGCTAACAAACCTGATGAGGACGTTGTAGAAGCCTTCCCTTAGCATGCCGGAGAGATACTGATTGTCGATGGTGTAGAGGAGCTGCGATTGGTCCAAGTGGCTGCAGAGGGCATGCGCTACACGGGTGTTACCAAGGGCACAGAGTGCGCAGTACAGCTTTAGAGTGTGATAATGGAACTTCCTTAAGTCTTCATGCTCGGATAATTCCAAGATATCCAAACACCTGAAAGGAGCAGGGCAAAAGATGAAGGGGATCAGTCGTAATAAATAATCTGTCAGTACGTTTTTTTACCGAATGCAGCGAAGTGAAATATTGAGTGTAATGCAACATCCTCCAGTCAGAAAATACTCGGGAGTATGAGTATTCTGTTATGCCTGGGTCACGCCAGGGTTAAGTTTGAGTTCATGACCTGTTAAGTTCGGGTTCATGACCGTCAGGTCAAGTGTCTGTATGGAATTGATGTAACAGTATCTAGTTTCAACTGGTTTTAAGTTATGTGACAGCTATGTGATGTCAGGAGCTTTGTGATGTCAATCTGAAATCAATTAATTAATTAGTTAATCCTTTACTTGGTCACAACCAATCAGATCGATTCACTGTCTGTAGTAGTGGTCTAAGAAGTGTGTGTGTTTGTCGGATTATTGCTTCTGTTACCACTGTTCCTCTGTGCAGCTCCACAGCCCAAGGGGGCTTGGCGTCTTGTCATTCTCGATGCATTCTCGTTGTTTTTTGTTTAGTCAAGTTGTTAAAGAGTTAAAACATTATTTGCGTCTGCGCTTTGGATCCAACCTCCAGCACGACATATTCACTCTTTCAGTACTCACTAATGCTGAGCACCAATACCTCTCGTACTTTTGAGATATAAAATTCAATTTAACACACTGACAAAAAAAAAAAAAAAAAGTCAACTAAAACCTTTTTTCTGATGCAAGGTGTCAAACCGCCGCAGCATAGAGCTACTATACAACTGCCAAGGATTAGTTGCTCAATATTGATTTGACTCCACCTGTTTTCCTCAGGTATATGCACAGCCATCATATGCAGCGGCTCCAAGCATTGGACAACCCATCCGTGTCGCTCGCTGACTCGAGCCGTCTCCACGCTGAGGAAGGTGTTCGGCATGCGGCTCCACAGCACTGCCACGATGGTCTGCACGTCCAGTCGCGGCGGGCATTGAGGCACCGGGTTCCTGTGCTCACTCTTGAAGATTGCTGAAGAAATTGGCATGGCATCCTGGGAATAAGGGAAAGAACAGAAAGGTAATGCATTTCTTTTTTTTTTTTTCTCATATTATTCTCGCGTGCGTCTCATGAGACTCTAAGAATGTGAAAGGCTTAACTCAACAAATGTGTTTCGCTTTATCTTTGTCTTTTTGATAGAATTATTTGCAAAAAGGAAAAGATAATGAATGTGACAGAACAGGAAATGTAGGAAAACAGTTCACATATCTCTTTGCTGTGGTTGCTCGGTACAATATTGTCAAGTCATTAATATTTAAACATTCAATGTAGTCATTAGTCAGCGATAAAGTTTATGTGAAGAGTCGGACCTCCCAAGCACAATCACTTTTGAAATATTTATTATATACAATTGTCTATACCAGGGGTCACCAACGGGGTGCCCGTGGGCAAGGACCACATAAGTAGCCTGTGGGCCTGTTCTAAACAGCTTACCAGTAATGGGGCATTGTGATTTACTAGGAATATCTTAGAAGTAATCATGTTAGAATGTAAACGCTGGCGAACATTGATTGGAATAAAGTATTTCATATTGATGGATCTGTTTCCGAATCATTGTGACAAAAAAAATTTACACGATCATTGTCTTCACAGAAATGAAAGTATTATTAATAATATATACAGGACTGTCTCAGAAAATTAGAATATTGTGATAAAGTCCATTATTTTCTGTAATGCAATTAAATAAGCAAAAATTCCATACATTCTGGATTCATTACAAATCAACTGAAATATTACAAGCCTTTTATTGTTTTAATATTGCTGATCATGGAATTTTTTTTTTACTTGGTCTGAGGAAATATTCTAATTTTGAGATAGGATATTTGAGTTTTAATCAGCAACATTAAAATAATAAAAGGCCTGCAATATTTCAGTTGATTTGTAACGAATCCAGAATGTATGACATTTTTGGGTTTTTTTAACTGCATTACAGAAAATAAAGAACTTTATCACAATATTCAAATTTTCTGAGACAGTCCTGTAAGACAACCTTACTAAAGGTCATATCAACAAATTTATTTCAGAAATGTGTATCAAAACCATGGTCGCCCATCGCACTAATCAGTTTCAAAACGGTTTTATAAAGTTGCCAAAGTTGACTAGAATGAATTGTTTTTGACCTTTGATCTTCAACTGTACCGTACAGTAAGTATAACATACAAGCATCTATTACACTAGCTGTAAATGTCATTCAGAGTGCGATACAAACCTTAATCTTGACAAATTCAAACTGAAAGAGGTTTGCGCAGGTGGGCCGTACAAACACAGCAGGGAACAGCTTGGTGCTTGGCTCCACCTGGAAACAAGCAAAGTGGCTTTAGAGAACTCCACTCAAGCTCATGTGGTGTCTCATACAGTAAAGCTTTTCATCACAGCTTGAATTCCCAGAAACAATTTTAAGACAGGCGATGGAAAATATTCAAGGTCTACATCTATATAGGCAGGTTGCAGCATATTAAAAAGCTAAAATATGAAAGCAAGGTGCGACATGAGTTATTGTGCAGATGCGTCTTCAATGGAAAAAAAAATAAACACTGGAACACAGAAGTACAAATCTGCAGGCGTAATTTACTGCACTGCAAACTTGTTTCCCTTTAGGGAAGACAAATTGCTTGAATGTTTGTTGAATACTAATGTGTCCAGGCACCGTCCAGGTTTATTGTTATGGAGCTGAGAGCAATAACCAGTGGAAAACTTGTAGTTGAGAATGAATACAGTGATAGAATCGCTAAAATAATCACAATAAATTCACATGGGAATAAAACATACCATATACTGCAAAAAAAGACGGTAATAGCCCTTGCTATGTTCATGCTCGCCTCGTATTTACCTGATAAGTGGTAGACAGCTCCTTGCCGTTGGCAGTGAAGGAAACGAGGCCAGTTGCCAGTTCCATCAGACAGCCAATCTCCACGTCAGAGTTGGAGCGGCTGGATGAAGAAGGGCCGACTGCGTCCGCTCCACACACCATATAGCAGTTACTTCTCTGGACACTAATGTCGATAGGAAGGGGAAGAAGAAAAAAAAAAAAAAAAGAGTGCTGAGAGGGCAGACCTCCACCATTTGTCTCCATCAATGTGTGAGAGGCTGTGAGCTCAGAGCTTTAGTGGATAAAGGGAGGTTTCGTTTAGATTCAGAATTCTTTCTGGAGTCAAAGTCATATAAGAAAAGAAGCTAGAAAGAAGTGCAGAAAATTGCAGCATGATCAGAATCAGATTTATTGGCCAAGTAAGAAATTTGTCTTCCGTCACAAACTGTCCAAGAAACACTAAATGATATTAAATTTTAATAATACTATTGACTTTTTTTTTTTTTTTTTTTTTTTTTTAACACAACCACCTTGTTGCAGGTAACAGCTTGGCACATATTCATCGAGTTATTGACTACGTGGTATTTCCATCTAGATGTGTTAAACGACAGAGATATAGATAGATGGACAGATGATGGATAGATGGATGGATGGAGAGCTGGATAGATGGAGGGAGGAATGGAGGGATGGAGGGAGGGAGGGAGAGAGATGGATGGATGGATGGATGGAGGGAGAGAGACGGATGGATGAGGGAAGAGAGATGGATGGATGGAGGGAAGAGATGGATGAAAGATGGATGAATGGAGGGAGCGAGATGGATGAGAGATGGATGGAGGGAGAGATGGATGCGAGATGATAGATGGAGGGAGAGAGATGGATGCGAGATGGATGGATGGAGAGAGATGGATGGAGAGAGATGGATGGATGGAGAGATGGATGGATGGAGAGATGGATGAAGGATGGATGGAGGGAAGTAGGGAGGGATGGATGGTGGGAGGGAGGGACGGATGGAGAGAGATGGATGGATGGAGATGGAGGGAGGGAGGGAGATGGATGGATGGATGGAGACGGATGGATAGATGGAGGGAGGGAGATGGATGGATGAGGGAAGAGAGATGGATGATAGATGGATGGATGGAGGGAAGAGATGGATGAAAGATGGATGGATGGAGGGAGCGAGATGGATGAGAGATGGATGGAGGGAGAGATGGATGCGAGATGGATAGATGGAGGAAGAGAGATGGATGAGAGAGAGATGGATGGATGGAAGGAGAGAGATGGTTGGATGGAGAGATGGATGGAGGGAGGGAGGAAGGGAGCGGGATGGATGGAGGGAAAGAGATGGATTAGAGATGGATGGAAGAATGGAGGGAGCGAGATGGAGGGAGAGATGGATGGATGAGAGATGGATGGATGGAGAGATGGAGGGATGGCGAGATGGATGGACGGCTGGATGGATGGAGCGAGATGGATGAGAGATGGATGAGAGATGGATGGATGGAGGGAAAGAGATGGATTAGAGATGGATGGATGGAGGGAGGGAGAGAGATGGATGGATGGAGGGAGAGAGATGGATGGATGGATGGATGGATGGTTGGATGGATGGAGAGATGGATGGAGGGAGAGAGATGGAGAGATGGATGGATGGTGAGTTGGATGGATGGATGGAGAGATGGATAGAGAGATGAGAGATGGATGGATGAAGTGTTGGATGGATGGAGAGAGAGAGAGAGGGAGAGGGATGGATGGATGGATGGATGGATGCTTGGATTTTAATTGTGAAAACTGTATTTGCTGTTACGCAAACATGAAGACCAGAGCGCTCCTGACAGAAATGCCACCGCTATTCTATGTCTCAGAGTCTATGTCCATCCCCATAACTCAGGATAAAAGCCAGGTAACTTGCCTCTCATGTACCCGGCCCCTCTCGTCTCCCAAGGTGACGGTGACCGTTCTCGTCTTGTTGAGGTTGAAGTTCCTTGAGTGGTAATGATAGTCCGGCGTGACCCAGCCCACCCACACAGACGCGGGGTCCTGCCCGGCAAACACTCGCACCGAGTGGGAGTACTGTCATGAGCACACGCCGTGGAAAACATTCAACTACTTTACATCAACCATTTGCAATGCTGAGTTGTGTTTGATCAAATACTAATTTACAGTCGTGATGCTCCCGTAATCAGTAGCTCCGTCTTCTTTTGGAGGATGGCTGCAGAGGACAAATTATTTAAGCCGGCGGAGCAAATCAGCACCAATTAAGACGAAGTAATAGCATTTATCAATGTGACATTGACATGAGAAAAAAAATGATTACTTCAAGTTCAAAAGGAAAAAAAAAAAGGCAATTTGCAGTCTGACCTGAGTTTAAATGATTCCTCAAGTAGCATGTCTGCAGCGAAGAACTCCACAGGCATGCTCAACCGGCAGTAGATCATTTCATTGTTGCTGTTCTGGGTGCCAAACGTCTTGTGGGTGACCTTAAGACACGGAGGGCTGTCCACTGTCCCGTCAATTCTCGTCACCTGAGGCCAATCAGGTCCAAATCGAGAGGATACATAACGTTGTTGATCATATTTGCACATACAAGAATTTGATTGTTTGTAGTTGCCTGTATAAATGTAATCACCTCAATATCCCTGTGATCTTGCGGTACGTTGACAAAAGTGGGCAGGCGTTTGCTAAACCACATGGTGATCTCCCGGTTCATGTTGACGGCGAAGGGCTCGAAGCCTTCCTGAAGGCCGCACATGGTGTAGTATTTGAAGGTGCTGGCGTCCTTCCCGAGGTTCATGCGTCCGACCTGAGATATGCCCACGCTACACACTGGGACGAAACCTAAATAAGGGAAAATGTCATTAAATTATAGTGTTAAGTCTCCATTTAAAAAAAATAATACCATGTAAATTTAAGTAGGGCTGCTCGATTATGAGAAAGTAATAATCACAATTATTTTGGCAATAATTGAAATATCAATTATTCAAACAGTTATTTATTTTTGATTACAAAACAAGAAAATGTTTAAGCATTAAAAAATATTAAGAGCAATTTTAAAAATAAAAGCACTATAATTATGTAAGTTCCTTTTGGACCAAACAGAATTTATAATAATACATATTTATAATAATATAAATGTATTTATTTATTTATGTTGGCAAAAACCTGAAGTTTGAGTTCAGCTTGTGCACTGTGCAGTATTTATTTATTTTTTTTGGTACAAAAAAAGAAAATGTTTACAAATGTAAAAATATTAAAACCAATAAAAAAAAATAAAAAATAGAAACACTAAAATTATGTAAGTTCCTTTTGGACCAAACAGAATTTAGAATAATACCTATTTATAATATATACAAATTTATTTATGTTGGCAAAAACTTGAAGTTGAAGTGCAGACTGTGCAGTGTGCAGACGGTGTTTTTGTTTAAAAAAAATAAAAAATAAAAAAAATAAAAAATAAAAAAAATAAATAAAAAAAGAACAAAAAAAATCACATTTATTGAAACATAAGAATGCAATTTCCTTTCGGATGTAAAGACGGTGCAAATGTATAAATTTAAACAACAACAAAAAATAGTTTTACCGGTATTTTTCTTTTTTTTTTAATGATTATGCTGATTTTGGAATGATGGATTGTAATAATTGAAATTGTAATTGAATTTCAATTAATTATAAGTCCATCCATCTATCTTCTTGACCGCTTATTCCTCACAAGGGTTGCGGGGGGTGCTGGAGCCTATCTCAGCTGGCTTTGGGCAGTAGGCGGGGTACACCCTGAACTGAACTGCCAATCGCAGTTAATTCTAAGTTATTATTATTGTTATTATTGTTTGATTAAACTAATTATGTTACTGGTTCTTGTTGTGGAATAACAAGCATCTCAAGCCCTCACCATCTTCCATCTCAAAGTCAGTGAAGCAAAGCTCGGAGCCTTTGTTGGTGATCAGGAGCTCGCCATTCAGGGTAAAAATGATCGATTTGTCCTCCATGTTGATCATGCAGCCCACAATGTCTCCTTTTTCCCACGGATGCCCGAAGTAGCGGCTCCCGGCGTGTAAGCGCCGACCCTTGAGAAAAGAAAGTCCATCGTTATGTTGGGATTTTCGATTATTTGACTCTTTCACTCCCAGCCATTTTCAGTGATGCAACACCCTTCGCGCCCGGCTGTTTTACTATTGTATTCAATATTCTCTTCTATTGGTATAAAAACATGGACCCTACCAAAAGAAAGATTAGTCTCTTCTTTCTTCAGGAGAAAAAAAGTGTATTTGTGTCTGTTTCCATTTTGCAGCAATTAGCATTAGAATATAGCTAAGTTTCATCAATATTCACCAACCTGTTGAAAACAGTCAAAAAGAGCTTATTGTGACATGGCCAAGGCTGATCTCTTATACTTTTATTTTATTTATCTTATACTTTTTTTAAAGAGAGAGATGGTCTCCGATCTCTTATACTCCATTGCTTTAAGTGACCTCTTCATGTCAGAAGCTGCATCAAAGCCTTCTGTATGCTTTAGCATAAAAAAAACCCAGAAAAAAACGTATAAATACGTTTTTGGAAGTGAAGGACAAAGTATTTAAAACATATTTATACGTTTTTGGATTTGAATGAGTCAATTGTTCTTTCTAACAGAATATGTAGCTGACTTAGATGGAAAAAAAGATTTATTATTTGTAGAACTCTTAATTTTTGGCCCAAATGATGATTGAGGCGACTTCTTTATTTACCCTGTATCCATCAAAGACGAAGGCCTGGTCGTCCGTTCCGAGCTCCACATCCGGCCTGCAGCCTGGCCTCGCCCAGCCGACCCTCATATCGCCTCCGCTCAGGGCGTCAAACTCAAAGTACCACTTCCCGGTTTTCACCGCGTACGTTTGCTCCACGCGGAAGAATCTCAGGGTCTCGATTCTCTGATTGTCCGTCACGTGGATAGCTGGGAGAAGTCGTTCAAAGGATCCTTGTTAGCTCGTGGCCCACCTTGAATACTCTGACAGTAATATGAAGTCCCTCGAAGGTTCTTACCCTCCTGGTCTGGAGGATCGATGTCATATCCATAACCAACCATGGTCCTGATGGCCTCCCTCAGACTGTCTCTATTGGACTTCTTAGTGCGCTCATCAAGTAAAGCATATGGCACCAGGCGAGGATTGCGTCTGCTCTTTAAATCCTGCCACAAACAAACAATTAGTAGTAAGTTGGCCAGTAGAATACTGACAAGCTTATGTCATTCACTATCAAGTCAAGAACGGGCAGAAGACCGATTCCCACCTGCTGGATTCCATAGGTCCATCCTTGTTTAATTCTGTCTTTGGCCCACACGTTGTGTGCATTCTCTGCGAGCTTATCAACGAGAACCTCCTGACCTGCACTCAGCTTCACGTCAGAAAGGTCCAGAGGGGCAGGCTTGTATCCATTGGACATCATGTAGCTGGAGGGAGAAAAAAATAATAATAATACTAAAAGATTTTCTGGCCTTTTTTATTTATTTATTTTATTTTTTTGATGGTGAAATGGTGGGTGCTGGTAGGTAGCATGTTTGTCTTCTGAGGTTGCGAGTTCGAATCTCAACTCAGATATTTCTGTGCGAAATGTGCACGTAAAGGTATGCTTGTATGCTTGTAAAGGTATTCATCCATCCATCCATCCATTTTCTTGACCGCTTATTCCTCACAAGGATTGCGGGGGGTGCTGGAGCCTATCACAGCTGGCTTTGGGCAGGGCACACAGAGACGAACAACCATCCACGCACACAAGCACACTAGGGACAATTCGGAGCACCCAATTAACCTGCCATGCATGTCTTTGGAATGTGGGAGGAGACCGGAGTACCCGGAGAAGACCCACATATGCACGGGGAGAACATGCAAACTCCACCCAGGAAGGCCGGAGCCTGGACTCGAACCGGAGTCCTCAGAACTGGGAGGCAGACGTGCTAACCACTCGACTGCAGGTATTCTTGTGCTTTAATTTGAACCACTAAGCATTTATGTTAAAAAAAAATTCCTGTAATATCGTTCCATTTTAATAAATCATTTTACATATACTGTTTTAATTATTTAACTAAATGTGTATATATTATCCTAGAACAACACTGACAAAATGACGCAATGAAAAGTAGTCAGCGTACATTTTATATAATAGTGTAAATATACTTGCTCCCTCAAAATAAAAACCTGGCAACAAAAGCGAGTCCACCTCTAAGTGAAAATGGGAAAAATAATTAAATACGAACATTAAATAAACAATTTAGTAGAAACATAATTCAGTACACTTGTAAGAGAAAATATGAAAACTAAATACAGTCATTAAATAAATAAATCAATACAAGCAAAAGTGAGTGCACACCAAAGTTAAAATGTAAAAAGAATTAAATATTTGCAGAAATGTGAGGGGTGTGCTCACTTTTGTGATTTGGATTTTGAAGCCATCATTTTCATATTTTTACCTCATTCTAATCTTTAAATGAGAACACACAAAAGTGAAAAATCCAAACTTACTCTTTGGGAAGTTTGATTTTCTTCAGATCGTCCTCCGCATGAATATTGACCTGGGCAACGTGACATCCAAGAGCCATGAGAGTCCTGTGAATAAAGTCATAGAAAGTAAATAAATAAAAAAATTATAGCCATTAACAGCCTTATTATGGTTTTGCCAATTTTATCTAATCAACCATCTCCAATTTTTTTACTCCAGCTTATTATAAAATGTTTGTAATTGTTTTGGATGTGATGATCAACCAGTAGGAGGTACCAGACTTTTTTTTTTTTTATGAGATTACTGCAAGGACGGGGTCACTTTATTGAGCCAAACCAAATGTTTATGTGCGCACTTGGCTCAGATCAGCTCTTCGGAGCAACATCTTTTAAGATCAATACTGGAATTCACTCAGCAGATGCAAGTCATTACAAGCATTGCTTTTTATTCTCAACTAAATCTGCTCACGCGTTTAATGAGCGTGGCCTTTACGAGTTTAATAAGTGGCCTTACTTGAGTGTTTCACTGGACATCTGCAGGTTGTAGTTCCTTTCGGTTTCAGGCAGCTTGGCAAAATCAACCAGGCACGGGTGCTGCCTCTTGTTGTCATCCCGAACCTGAAAACAGAAGCTGAATATCCAGTATAGGCCATAAAATGTTGCAAAGTCAAACAATGAATGTAAAGTGCATCAGTTCTTCTGTACCGGCGTGTGGAATATGACACAACGCAGCAGGTGTACCTTGCCAAACGTCCATCCGAGCTCGATCTTGTTCATCCCCCACAGTTCGTGAATGTTTTCTGCCAGCTTGTCGCGGATGTTGTCCATGTGAGGAGGAAGAACAATCTACACAGGCAGAAAGGGAACAGATGGTTGAGCAATGTGATAAAAATCGTTGTTTTGCAGTGATTTACCTACAAAATTAGGGGTGTAAAAATGAGTGCGTCAAAAAAAAAAAAAAACACAGTGCCAATTCGCCGATTCCAAGCATTCATCAAATTCCATCACGTTTCATTGTAATTTCATACACCGGCAGCCCATTGAAAAGAGACACAATGCTGCCACCTGCTGGCCATAGTTAGTTGGTGTTTTTGATTCCACAACCCATTGACCAGGCAGCGCTGCACTTAGACGTTTCCCCGTCCATTGAAGAAAAAAAATGAATAAAAACGTAGATGACATCATTTCACTTTATGGCAGCACAAATCTTGATTTTACTAATCGTTACGTTTTTGGCGGTCAAAGAGTTAATGGCCGCCCATTACTTGGAAAGCCCATACCGGGGTAATTCCAGTCACAATGCAGCAGACACGTCCACGTCAAAATTTAGCAATAATAAATGTCATAATAATGCATATATTTGTGGAGAGCTGCGTCAAGTTTATTTTACCATTTTAAAAATGTGCAGAATTTCACAAGTTACTTCATGTTAAAGATTAGATGGCTCTTAACATGAAAAGAAAAATGTACTGAGCTGTCACTGATGTCTTACAAATGCAATTATGCCATCTAGTGGCAGAAAAAGGACCAACAAATAAATCACACTCGTTTTTTTAGTTTTTAATTTTAACTCAATTTTATGAATTATTATGACATTTCTGTATCAATGAATAAAAGATGCAGCCATATTTCTATTACTTTAACATTTTTTCCACTTTTATGTTAACAAGAGAATTGAAACTTAGAAAAACAATAGTTTATTGTACATTTAGAACAGATAAAATTTGCAATTAATTGCAAGTTAACTGGTTAATTACGATTAAAAATGTTTAATTGCGTGAAACTCCCACTGGTACTCCCATCACCATCCCGGAATTTTCCTTTTTCGCTGCATGCCCCCCCCCCTTCGCAGAACTAATGATCTCCTCTCGGGGTGTTCGTTGTCTCCATTGAGCTGCAAATTGTTTTGCATTTTGCAAAACGCTCTTTGACCCCAGAGCATTGCAAATTGTTTTGCAAACGATTGTGTTTGAGGGTGGAGGGAGGGGCCAGTAGGTACTCACCAACATCCTGTTTTGTCTTTTGAGCCAAGAAACATTTTGAATTTGCCGTAAAAAAATATTTTTATTACAATAGCCTGTCATTTTATGAAGAGCGTAGTTGCATCTGAAATATTTCTATTGAAAATCTTTCGTGAATGGGAATTTGATTGCAGCCTACACACCAATAATAAAAATCTACCCTGGAAATATCACATATTCCTAGAACAGAAGAATGAAATTACCACCCAAACAGTTCAATTTCAGTTTTGAAAAAACAACACAGAAAGAGAAGGTATAACTTCGAAAATGTTTTTATTTCACATGAAGATGTGCAGTCTGACTACATAGGAACAAAGCGCTACATATAAATTGGAGAAATGCTCCAGCATGAACAATCGGCGACTTTCTTTTGATTCTTTACATGCTGTGTACAAAACATGTGCATTTGTGGCAGGGGGAGGGTAGGTGCTGAACTCGTTGAAAGGGTACTTATGATTACAAAGGAAGGCAGTTGATGTACAGTTGCGGGGGATAAAGTGCTGAACACCTTGAAAGGGTGCTTAAGAATACAAAGGAAGGCAGTTGGAGATGTTAAGTTGTGGGGGATAGGGTTGGGGGGGAACGGAGTGGAGAAAAAATTCTCCAGGTTGGGAGAATAAGTGCTACAAAATGGTTTTACAAAAAATTTAAGAATATTAAATTGCTTTTAAAGATCAGATAGCTCTTAACATGAACAGAAAAATGTACTGAGCTGTCACCAATGTCTTAAAAATGCAATTATGCCATCTAGTGGCAGAAAAGCCTAAAATACGACAAGCTTATAATTCATCCCCGTACAAGCACACCCAGACACTTGCACCAACACAACTCATCAATAAAAGGAAGGAAGACACGGGAAAAGTTGACAAATACTAGAATGGAAAATCTATACCCAAATACAAAAAATTTACAAATATTTGATTATACGGAACATAAGACATCTGATCCAGAAAATGGCATTGACCCAGATAAATTTTTATGTAGTAACAACTATGACCTTGTCTGCGAGTACCACACAAATGAGCAATTCAATGTAAATGTAAGTAAGGATTTTCGTGCATTCTCAATCATACATTTTAATAGCAGAAGTCTATATAAAAATTTTACAGAAATTAAAAAATGCTTGAGTAAAATAAATAAATTCCAAATTATAGCCATATCAGAGACATGGCTTGATAATGAGAAAATAAGCGATATGGAAATGGAAGGATATGAATTGTTTACAATAAATAGGGAAAACAGAAGGGGAGGAAGAGTTGCAATATATGTTAAGGTTTTCAAATGTAGTAAAATTGAACATCTAACTACTACTGTGGATAATGTAATGGAATGTGTAACTATTGAAGTTCACATAAAAAAATATATCAAACGTAATTATAAGTTGTGTACATATAGGACACCAGGATCATGTCTTGATACATTTAACGATAAGTTAACAGATATTCTTAGTTATACAAATGATAAAAAATTGCGAATATTGTGTGGTGATTTTAACATTGATTTATTAAATCCTAATGGAGATGAGAAAACTGATTTTATAAATATGATGTATAGTAATAGTTTATTTCCTGTTATTATAAAACCTAGTAGAATAACAATCGATACAGCTACACTAATTGATAATATATTCACAAATAAAATTGACCTTAAAATAGAAAGTGGACTCCTTATTAATGATATAAGTGATCACCTCCCTATCTTTGCAATTTTTGATGATTATTTTGATAAAAAGATGAAGCCGACTACTTACACATTTGAAACTAGAGTAAGAACACCACGCTCCATGGCTGCCTTTAAGTTGGATTTAGAGAAACACAACTGGTCTGAGGTTTATTCAAATAACGATCCTGATACTGCATATAGTGAATTTCAGTCAACTATTATTTCTTTATATAATAAACATTGTCCATTAATTAAAATTACAAGAAAGTATAAAGGTCCAAATAAGACATGGATGACGAAGGGGATACAGAATGCATGTAAAAAGAAAAATAATTTATATAAAAGATTTATTAAATTGAGAACTGTGGAAGCTGAAACAGAGTACAAGATCTATAAAAATAAATTAGCAAATATTATTCGAATAAGAAAGAAAGATTATTAGAACAGAATAAAAGCAATACACAAGAAATATGGAAAACACTAAATCATGTAATTAAAAAAAGTTCTAAAAAAAAACAAATTATCCACAATATTTTATAAAAGATAACAATGTGGTAATTGATGAAATTTCAGACATAGCTAATAATTTTAATGAATATTTAGTTAACGTGGGCAGCAACTTGGCAAACAAAATCCCAGAGCCAAGAAACAAACATGAAATAGATAAGAACACTAAATAATTCATCCACAATGTTTCTTAATGATGTTAATGATATAGAAGTATTAAATGTTGTGAAAACATTAAAAAATAAAAAGTCTACTGACTGTCTTAACATTGATATGACATTAGTAAAAAGTATTATAGAATATATTGTACAACCTTTTACATATATTTGTAATTTATCATTTAAAACTGGTATATTTCCATCAAAAATGAAGATAGCCAAAGTCATTCCTGTTTAGAAAAGTGGAGAAAGACACACGTTTAATAACTACAGACCAATATCATTGTTGCCACAGTTCTCAAAAATTCTAGAAAATTTTTTTTCATATAGATTGGAGATTTTTATTGAGAAACACAAGCTCTTAAGTGAAACCCAATATGGGTTTAGAGAAAAACGGACCACCTCAATGGCAGTCATGGAGCTTGTAGAAGCAATATCTACCGAAATAGATAATAAAAAATTTACTGTTGGGATTTTTATGGATTTAAAAAAAGCTTTTGATACTATAGATCATTCTATATTAATGAATAAATTAAAGAAATATGGAATAAGAGGTTTAGCTTCTAAGTGGATGAAAAGTTATTTGGACAATAGATATCAGTATGTGCAGTTTAATAATGTACAATCAGAACACATGAAGATCACTCATGGAGTTCCCCAAGGGTCTGTGCTCGGCCCTAAATTATTTATACTGTATATAAATGATATTTGCTGTGCCTCAAAAATATTGAAAAGTGTCTTATTTGCTGATGATACAACTTTCTATTGTTCAGGAGAAAACCTGAAGCAGCTTCTGACTACTGTGGAGTATGAATTGAATATATTAAAAAACTGGTTTGATGTGAATAAATTATCATTGAATTTAAATAAAACCAAGTTCATAGTTTTTGGCACTAGACAAATCACTCATCAAGTCAAAATTATGGTGAATTCAATTGAAATAGAAAAGGTGAATGAAAATAAATTCCTTGGAGTTGTTATCGATGATAAATTATGTTGGAAGCCACACATAGAAACTGTTAAAAGGAAAATGTCAAAAATCATAGGGATACTCTATAAAAGTAAGGATGTTTTAAACATGAAATCATTATATATATTATATAGTTCATTATCATTACCATATTTGACCTATTGTGTGGAATTATGGGGAATGGCATATAAAACAAATACTAACACCGTTTTCAAATTGCAAAAGAAAGCTATAAGAATTATTAATGGATCAAAGTATACAGAGCCAACACATCCACTATTTATTAAATTAAATGCAATGAAATTTTATGACTTGGTGGATTTTAAAATAGCACAAATAATGTATAAAGTTTATAACAATTTACTCTGCCACAGTACTCAGAAGTTATTTGAAATTAGACACAGTCCTTATGATATAAGGGGTACAAGTGTGTACAAAAAACCCAAAACAAGAACAAATATTAAGCAAAGGTGTGTATCTGTAAAAGATGTTGATCTGTGGAATCATTTGGGAATTGATCTGAAAAATTGTGACTCAATGCTGGAGTTTAAAAAAATGTTTAAAAGTAAAGTTCAAAAAAATTATCTATGTCAGACCAGAATATGAAAATTGTACATGTGAGTATGTGTAAATGATCTAGATAGGTATTATGGTATATGTTTAGTAAATTTATGTATATATGTTTTTGGTAAATGTGAATATGTTTAAGTGCACTTGTGTATATATATAACTTGGGTTATATATTTTATTTATTATTATTATTATTATTATTATTATTTTAATAATAGTAAATTAAAATTGTATTAATAATGAAATAAGTTTAAATATATTTAGTAAAAGGGGTAGGACTAGATAAGTTTCTAACTTCTTCCTACTCCCTTTGAACATTTAAGTTATGATTGATTGAATGATTATTTTATTGGGATTTTCTTCTCTTTTGATTGTTGTTTTTTTTTTCCCTTATCTCTGCTGTTTATCTGTTTATATGTTCAATAAAGAAGAAAAAATAAAAAAATAAAAAATTACCAACACAAATCAATATCACACTCGGGTTTTTTTTTTTTACACTACATTGCATCTTTTTAATTTTAACTCAATTTAATTCAATGACTAAAAGATGCAGCCATATTTCTATTAGTTGTTTTTTTTTTCATTTTTATGTTAACAAGAGTATGAAACTTAGAAAATGAATTGTTTTGTACATTTAGAACAGATATAAAACTTACGATTAATCGCGAGTTAACTATTGAAGTCGTGTGATTAATTATGATTAAAAAAATAAATAAATAAAACACCTGACACCCCTATAAAAAATATAGTAGATGGTGAGGCAGTTATTTTCACAAATCAATCAGGTTATTTATTATTGTCAAGAAGTTTTTGCCCTCTCAGAGCATCCCCTTACCTGGCTGGTGTCAACCGGAGTGGGGATGAAGGAAGCCTGGGACAGAAAATGTGTCGTCCCCAACAGGTCTCGTACCCCTTCGTGATCCCTCTTATACTCCTTCACAGGCTCCACGTACATCTTCTCCTTTGGCAGCAGCGCCTCATAACACGGAGAGTAACCAGCAGGGGGCAAGAACTTGAAATCTCCATGGCGACCACCCAACAGGAAACGCACCCTGATGAAGCAAGAGGTCATATGACAACATTTGAGAGCTGCAATTTTTCCAGTTCATACTTGACACCAGCAGAGAAGCTGATGACGGGGAAGAAGAATCCATCCGTGTTGAAATCTTCAAACATGCCCTGAACGGGCTGCCCGTTGATCCTGAAGGACATGCTGGGGGAGCCCAAGTCCAGACAGCAGCTAACAACGTCGTCTGAGGTCAGCAGATGCTGGTTGATGGAGGCCACCGCCCGAGGAATGCGACCTGCACAGCGAGAGGAACGGTCATTGTGAATGTTGGTAAGGATGATGGGGGGTGGGGTTAATTTATCTTTTTGTTTCGTTGTCCAATTTTAGATTCAGGGCTCAGCACCTTCACGAAGTATCGGTTCTCACCCATCTCTATTCAATACATAGCTGGAAGTGCATTAGCAGATGTTACTGTCCTTTTTTATTCTATTCATTTTAGCCAAAAATCTAGGGCTAGGTTAAAAAAAAAAAAAAGAAATTGAATAATCAATATTGAATTGATTTTCCTTTTCAAGCCCAATATTAATTCAAACATTAAATCGAACTTTTAAATATCTCCTTTTTTTTCCTACATTTTTTTTTTTTTAAGAAAATTGAATTTTAAAGACCAATTTTTTTTTGTATTTTACTGTTTTGTTTTGTTTTTTTAATTACTGTTCACATGAATTTTTTTTTTTTTTTTTTTTTTTTTTCCTTGACCGCTTATTCCTCACAAGGGTCGCGGGGCTGCTGGCGCCTATCTCAGCTGGCTCTGGGCAGTAGGCGGGGGACACCCTGGACTGGTTGCCAACCAATCGCAGGGCACACAGAGACGAACAACCATCCACACTCACACGCACACCTAGGGACAATTCGGAGCGCCCAATTAACCTGCCATGCATGTCTTTGGAATGTGGGAGGAGACCGGAGTACCCGGAGAAGACCCACGCGGGCACGGGGAGAACATGCAAACTCCACCCAGGAAGGTCCGAGCCTGGACCCGAACCGGAGACCTCAGAACTGGGAAGCGGACGTGCTAACCACTCGACATACCGTGCCGCCCTCACATGAATTTATTTCCCATAATTCTTTTTTAAGAAATGTTAATTTTAAAGACCAATTATTATTTTTTTGTTTATTACTGTTTTTTTTTTCTTTAATTACTGTTTACATAAATTTATTTCCCTTTTTTTTTTTTTTAAGAAAATTGATTTTTTTTATTTATTTATTTTTTTACTGTTCACATTAAACGTATTATCTTAAATTTATGGAAGACCTGACTTATTGGACTTTAAGACAATTCAGAATATTTAAAATTTATATTTACAATTATTAAATGACTTAATTTGACCAGTTGTGAACTTAATATTTGTGGAGTTTTTATCATGTCTTTGACATTTAAGAATTGATGTTCCATAATCAATCGATATCGGATTGAACAGAAGTGAATCGAATCTAATCGTGAAAAAATGAACCGAACTCTTGTGAATCGAAATCGAATCGACTGAGGAAATTAGAATCGATACCCAGCCCTACAAAAATCCCTATTTTATCAGTCTTAAAAATTGCATCAATTATAAAATACTAAAAATATATATATATATATATATATTAAAAAAAATCCCGCCCAAATTTAAACTATTTTGATAACCAGCCTTCATCCTGTGCAAATCTGAATTTATCTTAAAAAAAAATAAAAAATAAAAAAAATACTTTCATTTCTAAGTTTACACACCAAATACACGCATTTGCCTTGTGTAGGATCAGCCAGCGGCAGTAAAGAGTCCCCCCACCTGACCAGAGGTGAAGACCGTCAAAGCTGTAAGAGTAGAGATCGTCTCCGACACCGTTGCCTCCCCATCCCTCGCCTCCACCAGGATACGGCGCGTAGCCTTTTGTGTTGGCCCAGCCCACCCTCAGGTGAGTGGATTCGCCCGTTACAAAGTGGTCCACCTGATCGATCACCAGCTCGAAATACCACTTTTTGTATTGGGCCGAGCCTTCGGCCACGCCCAAAAAGATGTTTGGCCTCATACTAAGAAGTGAAAGCAGATGCAGGCATTATTGTGACAGGCGCAGACTTTGATTGGCTTTATAACTGATTTAAGTGTGTAAAAAAAACAACAGATTTTCACACCATACCTCTGAACATCATTGACTAGTCGGGTCTGAAGAAGCAAGTCCCTTTTGGGAAGCAAGTTGTCGCATATCAGATTTTGATTGGCTCGCACAGCCACACCGTTACATAGGCAAAGGGAGCACAGGACGTCCAGAATCTGACAGAGAAAGACAATCAAGTCCATATGCAGTACAAATAATCACTTTTGATAAACTTCCAGGTCAGAGCTGAAAGAATGTAATTTTTTTTTCAATGTATCATTATGAGTGTAATGAAAATTGTATATGTGAGTATGAGGATATATTATTATTGTGAATGCCTATGAATTTCATGTTACATACCGGATTGACAAATGTACGTATGTGTTAAAGTGCAATTGTTTACATGAGTAGGATTACACATTTTCTTTAATTGAAATAATTTACCATATTAGTTAATGTAATAAGCCTAAAGATACAAAAATAAGGGGTTGGACTAGATCCGTTTTTAACTTCTTCCTACTCCCTTTGAACATGTAAACTATCAGGAATGATTGCTATGTTTCTTTTTCTTTTAATTTTTTTTTATCTGCTACTTGTTTATGTTTAGATGTATATATGTTCAATAAACAAACAAACAAAGATTTATATTAGGGGTGTCGGGGGCGGTTAAATTTTAAAAATTTTCAGTAAAAGAATTTTGTAGCCATTACTCAAAAGTAGGAGATTCAGGCGATTAAAATGTTTAATCATAATTAATCGCATGATTTCAATAGTTAACTCACGATTAATCGCAACTTTTATATCTGTTCTAAATGTACAATAAAATATTGTTTTTTTTAATTTTCATACTCCTGTTAACATAAAAGTGGAAAAAATATTAAACTAATAAAAATATGTCTGTATCTTTTAGTCATACAGTAATTTCATAATAATTCATAAAATTTAGTTCAAATTAAAACGATGTACCGCACTGTTAAAAAAAACAAACAAGTGTGATATTTATTTATGTTGAGGTCATTTTTCTGCCACTAGATGGCATAATTGCATTTGTAAGACGTTGGTGACAACTCAGTGCATTTTCCTTTTAATATTAAGAGCTATCTAATCTTGAACATGAAGTAACTTGTGAAATTCTGCACATTTTTAATAGTAATGCATATATTTGTAGCGACTGGGGTCATTGCAAAATTTTGGCGTGGGTGTGTCTGCTGCGTTGCGACTGGAATTCCCCCAGTACAGTCTTTCTCAGAAAAGGGCGGTCATTATTAACGCGTAAAAAAAAATTTGTGGCGTTAGAGGAACTTTAAATTAACTCAAAATGAACACACTAATTTAGACACCCCTAATTTATATGCTAATATTTTTTTCCATTGTGTGAGGATTCTTGTCCTCAAGCAGGAGGTTACACGGCTGAGACCAAAAGAGTTCAGATTAAAAAAAAAAACAACAACAACAACAACAACAGGGATGCAGTTAATCCTTATTCAACCGTCCTTGAACTATTGGATTTGACGTGTTCAATAAACGAACACATAAATTGTTTCTCGGGCTAAATTGTCTTTGTACTGGGTTTACTTTTGTTATTGTCATAAGGCGGTGAGCGAAAGTGAAGGGAATTAACGGCTCAGTCGTGGGATTTACTGCCACATTTCGTGGGGTGAGCTTGCATTCACAATAAAAAAAAAATAAGATGCAGTCAGTTGACACCTTGTGATTGCGTCCGTGTTTGTACAGCAACGAGATGATGGATTTGATGTGTCCTCTCTGGATGATGTTCAAAGCCTCTGGACTTTCGATCAAGACACAGTGGAGAACTTCCAGAATGCCTAAAAAAAAGAAAATACCCACAATTTGATCAGCGTGACAGTTTCTATGTCATAATGTTAAAAGTGGCCAAAAAATGCTTCTATACCAGTTGATGACTCGAGTCTTTCCAATTTGCTGACCAACCAGTCCAAGTTGCGAGAAAACTGGGTGCAGTTGTTTCTGTTTCCACGAATTAGCGCAGCTGAGCAAAAAAAAAAAAAAAAAAGACATCAGTCAGCAAAATTCTAAATGATATAGTTGAATGTGCAGAAGAATGAAAGAAATAATTCATTTTAACTTTTAATACATCAACAGGTTGGAAAATACGCCACTGTTTAGCTCTTATAAATTTGTAAATCTCAAATGGTAGCAAATATTTTGGCAAGCGCCTTTCATCAGCCACTTTCTAGTCAAAAAGAAACAAACCTCTGCCTCAGAGAATACATTAAGAAAGCTCATTGGTCTCTCACAAACCTCATTTCTCAACACTACAATTCAAAGTCATTGGAGTGCTCAACTGTTTAACAGCCCTTTGAGAGGAATGTTTAATTGCGGCGTCGCAGTGCATGGGCATGGGTGCGCATAATGAGTGATTGAAATTCAGACAGAATCAGAACGAGCGGACTCCGAGGTGACAGACTCTGCACAGACTGCCGATGACTTGAGAATACGCTGAAAAGGCACCCTAACGCGACATCATTAACATTTCGCTAGATCAGCCATGCAGAGAACAACTGACCGAAGAATTTGTTCCTTTAATCTTAATTAAACCAGTATACTGTAATATACATAATCTCACAAAAGTGATACCCAAGATGGTTCAGCTTGTTTGATGTTTTGGGCACCACTTTTTCACTTAGGGGTGTACTCACTTTTGTTACCAATGCTAGACAAGCTGTACACTGTAACTACTTTATATTGTAGCAAAGTGACTCATTTCTTTAGTGTTAATTATAATACATTTTTATTTGGCAGGGACACAATGCAGTCAGTTACAAGATTTTATCATACAGTATGTGATGTATAGTGGAGTTTATAGCTAATGCTAATTGTCGTCTTCAACATTACAGTGCAATATAAAATGTAAAAATAACTAATAATCCAATATTGTATTTAGAGTATGTGACATAACCTCCTGACTACCAGCAATTCAAATTTGTCCTCTGTAGTGGACCTTTTTAAACCTGAATAACTCCCACCCAGTGCATATGATTGAATTAACTCCTTTTGTACTCTATAGAGGACATTCAGAGCTTTCCAATGATTCCAAATGTGTAGGGGTGGGGCTTTGCTCCCTTTGATTGCATCATAAAAGAAAATGGCTTCCCTCAGTGCAAGCACTTTTTAGGCAAGAGGAAAAGTAAGTGTATAACATGTTTTATTGAACAGATTTAGGCTTTAAATGTTTTCTATAAGACTATTAAGAACACATTAAAATATTGTTTGAATTATTTTAACTGTATTTGAGCCTAGCATTTAAGTTTTAAAAATGTCCTCTGTAGTGGACACATCATAGCTTAGAAATAAAAACTTCTTTTTCAAAAATTTCTTTTGCAGTATTCCAGTTACTTCACAAAGATTGGGGAATATCAAAATAAACATGATTGGACAATATTTCTTTCCTGGTAGTCAGGAGGATAAAACTTCAGTCAGCCTTAGTGTTATAGTACAAAATACATCAAATAAAAAAAAATGAAGACAAAAACATACCATATAATTTAGTAATACTATGCAAAAAGACTACAGTTTTAGTTACTGACCATCCTAAAATCCAAGATGGATTCCTTTAAAAGGGGAAGTCAACCCCATTTTTTTATTTTCATTTTATTTTTTGACAATAATGGCTGTTTTTCCACCAACAAGCCCAGGAACTTGGAATTCTGGGTAAAGGCAGTTCTTGGTTGTAAAAGTTCAGCAGGGAATTTAGAATTGTGTTTCCACAGCGTCTTACGGTTCTCGGGAATTAATTCAAATGAGTTTGATTGAGTCCAGCCGATGTAAAAACAACGCCCCCAAATTTGACCAATCAGCTGTGGTCATTGCAGCCCGCCCCCTCAAAGTTCCAGCCTGGCTCAGGCTGGAACTTCTGCTGCTGCGATAGTACTTGGGTGGCCCCTGGGGAAATTAATTACCCCGGAAATTGTTGTTGGTGGGAAAACGCGCGAACTGAATTTTACCAGGGTAAACTGAAAAGTTCTCCAAAAGTTCCGGCGGTAGAAAAACGCTAATTATGTTCTATTCAGCACCAATAGTCTAAATATGGCATTCTGGTTAATGTTGTGTTAGTGGAATATGAGTTAACCAGCAAAATCTAGCCGTTTTTGTCCATCTCAGAGGACGACCATTTTGCTACTTGCTGTCGACTGAAGATGACATCAGTGTTGGTCAGGTAACAACCAATCACAGCGCAGCTTTCATAAAACGGGTGAGCTCTGATTGGTTGTTGCCTGAGCCCTGAGCAACTGTGATGTAATCTTCGGTCGACAGCAAGTAGCAAACTGGCCGCCCCCTGAGATGGATAAAAACAGCTGGATATTGCTTCATAACTCATATTCCAAAAATGTAATATTAATCAGAATGTCATGTTTAGACTAGTGAGGTCACATATAACATATTATTGTCAAGAAATGTTTAAAGTGATAATTTACTTATTTAGCCATTTTAGGCAGGCAAACATTTATATTTTGCCTATAATAAATTTGATATTTTCATTATTTTTCATGTACAATTAGTACCTTTAAAAACACATTTAGCAACTTGCTGTCAACTGAAAATGTAATCACAAGGGCTTGGGTAACCAGTCACAGCTCAGCTTGTGAATGTCACATGGCCAAACCTAGAAAACAGGTGAGCTGTGATTGGTTACCTGAGCCCTTGTGATGTCATTTTCAGTCGACAGCAAGTTGCAAAATGTGTTTTTAAAGGTACTAATTGTACATGAAAAATAATGAAAATATCAAATTTATTATAGACAAAATATTAACGTTTTATTGCTATAATGTGCTAAATAAGTAAAGTATCCCTTTAAGGTTGACGTCCACTTTATTAAGATGGAGACTAAACAGCAAATGTCCGAGTATTGAGCCCTGTAGAATACCCATTTATATTTAGAAATGGAGATTTATCATGATAAATTTTAACAAAAAAACATCTCTCTCGTCTCTTTAGCGATATTAAAATTGTTATTTAGACAAAAGTAGGTTATTATTGACTTGCTCAAAGGCTTTTTTTTTTAGATCCAGAAATAGAGAAACTGAGACTATCTTCCAAATAAAACTATATTGTGCCGCCTTACACAATAATTCTCAGGATATGCCAGTAGGTTGTTCTATATTTGTATAATTGCGTGCAGGTGCAAAGACGGTGAGGCCCTAGTGATGAATGCAAGGGCAGTCAAGGAGAGCTGAGGGTGGGAAGCTGTTGATGACAGCAAAACAAATGAGCTAAGACAGAGTTGTCCAAAGAAGAACTTCTCAGGGTTACACGGTTTGCATTCATGACTCATTACAGAGCCCACGAGACGAGGCTAACGTCAGCACCTGTGACGGCTGGCATTTTGGCAGCGGCTCGTAATTTGCTCCAAAATGCAACAGACCATCTCATAAAGAGAGCCGAGGATACTCAGGACGCTGACCTAAATGCAGGGAGGGAGGACAGAGAGGTGAAGCAAGGGGAGAGTGGAACAGGCAGCACATAAATAAAAAAAAAAAAAGAAAAAAAAAAAAAAAGAAGAAAAGCGAGCGCGTGAAAAGTTAAAAGGAGGAAGATGAATTATGCATGCCTAGCCGGGGTCGACAGCTGATGATGCTGAGAGATCCATCAGTCGGGTCCCGCTTACCTAGAAGCTCATAGAGGAGGTTGAGGATGTCCTTCCACGCTGCCCCCGCCTCCTCCCCGGCCATCTCCCCAAAGTGGGCGGCGCTGTTGTACACGTTCATGCGGTCGATGCATTTTGATAGGAGGGCCAGCATGCCCTGGGAACAAAACATGATTCAGCCATAATCAATTCCATGAGAACCTTTTGCTTTGATTAGTGTCTTTTGTGGCATCCGTCACTTTTTTGTACTGGAGCCAAAAAACATAGTGGAGTGGTTTTTGGTTCATTCGTTGTCATGTGCGACTCTTAGGGGTGTTAGGCGAATAAATTTTGTAATCGTAATTAATCGTACGAGTTCAATAGTTAACTCACGATTAATCGCCAGTTTTATATTTCTAAATGTACAATAAAATGTACAATAAAATCATTATTTTCTAAGTTCAGTTTCAACATTATTCACAATCTTGTTGAAAACACTGGCAAAAAGAGCTTGTTGCAACATGGCCTTGGCTAATCTCTTATACTCTACTGCCACCTGCTGGCCATTTTTTTTTGTAATATCTACCATTGCTTTAAGTGGCCTCTTCAGATAAGAAGCTGCATCAAAGTCTTCTGTATATTCTAGTATTCAAAACAAAAAAACAAAAAAAAAACAACAGCATATAAATACATTTTTGGGAGTGAAAGACAAAGTATTAAAAAACGTATTTATACGTTTTTGCATTTGAATGAGTTAAGAGCTATCTATTGTTTAACCTGAAGTAACTTGTGAAATTCTGCACATTTTTAAAATGGTAAAATACAACTTAACCCCAGTTTCCACAAATATATGCGTGATTATTACATTTATGCTAAATTTCAACGTGGATGTGTCTGCTGCATCACGACTAGAATTCACCCAGTACAGGCTTTCCAAATAAGGGGGGGAGGGCATTAATCGTGCGTTAAAGGTACTTTATATTAACTCAAAATTAACTCACTAATTTTGTCACCCCTAGCGACTCTAAACCAAAAAAATTTTAACATTGCAAAATTGGTGCTCACCTCTTCTTTGAAGAGGTCTTGACGTTTGATGAGCGAGCGCAGGAGGCATTGCTTCTCCTCGTGTTGCAGCTCCGAGTCGGGCTGCTTGAAGTACTCGATCAGGTCATTCAGCGTCTGTAGCACCTCCTCTACGTAGCCCGCCACCTCCGAGGACTCGCCCGCGCTGGTCTTGTCCAAAGCCCTTTCGAAAAGACGCAGAAGAAACCGTACAACTTTGCGTCTTTCATCACGAGTTCGAGCACCATGTGGTCGGACTCTTACTTGATGAAGTTGGTGAAAAGGAACGTCGTATTGCGGATGTTGCGAGCAGCTTGAGACTCTTCGTGCTGACAGCGCTGGAGAGTTAGGCCGTCATCCATGTGGCCCTCAGAATGCAGGCAGGCCTATGTTGGGAAACAAATTTCTTCAACTTAAATGCACTTTTCTTCGGTCAATTTCAATCAGGTTGAAACAGAAACAGCTCTTATTAACGTTCTAAATGATGTAATACTGAATACTGACACAGGGAAGGTACTGGTGCTAGTCATATTGGATCTCAGTGTGGACAAGAGTTATTTTGTGACCATTGGAAGTTTGGAATCTGATCGAACTGGGTTCCTCAAGGGTTAATCCTTTCCTGTCAAAAGAACCATTTTAGGCCAAAAAAAAAAAAAACATCTGGAGCCGCAAGGCATTTGAAGATTATGCAGAAAACGGTGTGTTAGTGTTATGTACCAAGGGCCTAAGAGCTAACTAGAGCTGCACCATAACTTTAAAATATGCAGCATCCAATATGTAGACATTCATTCTTTCGGCTTCCGTTTTTTGGATTATTATTTATTTTATTATTATTTTTTGTACTTTTCCCATACATTTTTAGACTCTTCTGCCTTTCTGTCAAATTTCTGACATTTCTGACAATTTTGTGGACTATTATGGTAATTTTCTGCTTCTATTTTTTTTTTTACATTTTATGGCTACTTTTTGATATTTTTTTAGTTTTCTGACATTTTTGTGGACATTTTATGGTAATTTCCGGGATTTCTTCTTTAGTTTTTGGACATTTTGTAGTTACTTTCTGAATGTTTTGTTTTCTGCCTTTTTCATCAGTTGTCTGACTTATTTATTTATTTATTTATTCATTTATTTATGTATTTATTTATTTATTTATTTATTTATTTATTCATTTATAATTCCAAACACTTTTTATTGTTATTTTCTGCCTTTCTTCTTTTGTTTTTGGACATTTTATGGTTACCTTTAGAACATATCCTTTTTTTTTTTTTTTTTTTTTTTTTTTTTTTTTTTTTTTTTTTTTTTAGCTCAATTTGCTGACATTTTTTGGCAGTTTCATGGACATTTTATGATAAATTTATGTTTTCCTCTTCCTTTTTGGACATTATATGGTCACTTTTAAGTTTAAAAAAAAAAAAAAAAACTTTTTCTCTTTTTCTGACCACTTAAAAATGTTGACAAATTTTTTGGGATGCTTAATTATTCATTTTTTTATTTAATCACTTCATTTGAAGAATATTATCTAAAATATGTCAAAAAAATGTTATATATACATATATAGGGGGGTGGGAGAAAAAAATCGATATCGCAATATATTGTTGCACTCTCTGTTGCAATAAATTATCGATACACTGACGGTAGATATCGATGTGATGTGTCCAGTTGTGCAGTGTTATGTTCTAAATGTTTATGCACTTTAATTTGTCTCACTTTACAATGTTTACAGTTATAAGGCTAAGAGGAAGAGAGGCACTACATGTTTCTACATGTTTCTTTGTACATTGTACAGAGTTTTGGCATTGAATAAATGGATAATTTTCCTTTTTATGGGCATTTGTTGGCTTTTTCAGTCACATATCGTGATATATTGCAATTTTTTTTTTTACAATATATGAAAAAATCGTAGATACATATCGTGATATTATCGATTATATATATATATATATATATATATATATATATATATATATATATATATATATATATATATATATATATATATATATATATATATATATATATATATATATATTTATTTCTACTTTTTTTTTTTTTTTTAAGAGCTCCACAAGGAGCCATAGGAGAGTGACTAAAAAGCCACATGCGGCTCCAGAGCTACCAGCTGTAGACCCCTATCGAAGGCAAATTAACAACTGGATGCTAAACCACAACAAAACAGAAGCAATTCTTTTCAGCAATAAAGAAAATACGATTGCTGCGAGTAAACACCTGTAATCACTGCCTTTCAAAACCAGAGACCAAGTCTGAAATCTTTGGGAACCAATATCACTAATCGTTGAAGCTTTGAAGGTAGAATTCTTTCCCATCTTGGTTGAGTGTCCAACTATAGTCGCTCAAAAGTCACATTTTGCACGGGAGACAGGTCTGGACTGCTGGCAGGCTTGCTTAGTACTCACACTCTCACGACGAAGCCCCATGCTTAATGTATAATATCACTAGCACTTGTTAGACATATGTTTTCACAAATCACCAAGTCTAATCCACACGCTTTTGCATACCATAGTAAGCATACGTGCATATAATTAGCACACTATAACATTTGCAGTTGTGAGGCCTTGGTAGAGGTATGAATTCTCTGGATGCCCATGTTTATGGGTGGGGCTCCAACTTGACTCGCTGTAATCAAATACTAGAATCAAGAAGAGGGGTATGGCGGTGTAAATTGACCGTAGATTGCCCCCACGCCTCACCATGTCAGGTGCCTTGGCATGGTGTCACGCTAACAAACTGTCAAACACTGCGGAGCATTTTAGAACATTTTAGCTAAGCTGTCGGGTGAGCGTGAGCTTTGGTAGCGTCCGGTGCGCTTTGTCGTGACAAGTAGGGTGGACTATAAAATGACATTAGCATGGGAACATCATTTGTGTTATACAGAAACTCATTAGGGTGACAGGGTGTGATGTTTCAATGTGCATGTCAGTGTTACAGCGTTTAAACTGTTATTGTATTTTCGTAGCATGTCTGTTAGCATGTTGGCAGTAAGTTATGCTACTGTGACACAAGCTAGGCTACTGTGTAATAATTAGGGGTGTCAGGCGATAATTAAAAAAAAAAAATCATAATTAATCGCAGGACTTCAGTAGTTAACTTACGATTAATTACAAATTTTATATCTGTTCTAAATGTACAATAAAATGTTTTTTCATACTTAACGTAAAAGTGAGAAAAAATGTTAAATAGAAACATGACTTCATTTTTTAGTCAGTAATTTCATAATAACACATAAAATTGAGTTAAAATGAAAAAATGTACTGTACTATAAAAAACAAGTGTGATATTGATTTGTGTTTAGGTCATTTTTCTGCCACTAGATGGCATAATTGCATTTGTAAGACTGTGACAGCTCAGTGCATTTTTCTTTTAATATTAAGAGCTATTTAATCTTGAACATGAAGTAACTTGTGAAATTTTGCACATTTTTAATCGTAATGCATGTATTTGTAGTGACTGGGGTCATTGCAAAATTTTGACGTGGGTGTGTCTGCTGCGTTGCGACTGGAATTCCCCCAGTACAGCCTTTCTCAGAAAAGGGTGGTCATTATTCACGCGTAAAAAAAAATTAGTGGCGTTAGAGGAACTTTAAATTAACTCAAAATGAACACACTAATTTAGACACCCCTAATTTATATGCTAATAGTTTTTTTCCATTGTGTGAGGATTCTAATCTAATCTTTAACATGAAGTCAGTTATGAGATTCTACATATTTTTAAAATTATAAAATACAACTTGACCCCGGTTTCCACAAGTATATGAATTATTATTAAATTTAATTACTGCAAAATTTTGATGTGGATGTGTCTGCTGCGTTGGAATTCCCCCAGTACAGGCTTTCCGAGTAAGGGACGGTCATAAATCGCCCGTTTAAAAAATGAGTCACCTTTAAAGGAGCTTTCAATTAACTCAAAATTAACGTACAAATTTTGACACGCCTAATAATAATAATAAAATGATCTGATACAGTGACGAGGTTCCACTGCATGCAAGTAGTCGTGAGCTCACCCTTCTTTTCACGGGTCCCAGACGAGATGATTTGGCGTCAGGCGCTTGATAGGACAGCCACAGTCCAGTTGACACATGCATGATGAAGCAGACAGAATCGCCATATTTGATCTCTGGCACACCCATGCCCTCAATGTCTCGCTTTGGGCCCGAGTCGCCTTTTTCCTGTTTTTTAGTAGGAAACAGACAGTATTCGTATTACATAAGTATCCAGATACTATAATTGTGAGTATAGGATGAGAGTCTAATCAGCTCCTGTAAGCTCAGCAACATTTCTCCCTGAGGAAAGTCGGAAAGTGTTGTTCACGTTATAACCAATGCTGAACACAGAAAGACGCTGACCTTTGGAGAGCTAGCAACTAAGAACTACATGTGATGAAGTACAACGCAAAAGTTTCACCCTCATTGAAACAAACTTTTGTTAAATTGGATTTGTTCTCTGGGTAAGCTCTCGAAGGGCAACTTTATTTCAGAAGAACTGCAGGGACCCCTGAGCAAGGGCAGACGGAGTGTGGGAAAAGGGCAGTCAAGAAATAAAAAAGAAAAAAAGAAAAAGAAAAAAAAGCCCACCATCCAGTAACTCTTGTTAATTTGCGTGCCTATTGAGCAATTTCTTTCTAATGTGGATTTTTATTTAGATAAGGAGAGGGATTTGTCCTGACCCACTAATGGTAAAAGGCTGCAAGTCAGCCAATTACCATTAGACACGTTTAAGTGTTGTCTGCTCAGCAGTTGTGAAAAGGACCAAAAAAATGAGAAGATTGCAGACTCTTCTGAGAAGTCTTTAATGAAGTCGGTGTATATATTTAGATTCACCACAGTTGATAGACTCCATGGCATGGATATTTCTATCCAAACAATTATTATAATATTTCAGGAGATAAACAAATGAGCTTTCAACTCACTTCAAATTTAGTTAGGCTTGTGAGAAAAAAGTATATCACAGTATTTATGTATTTATTAATTTATTTAGGGAACATGATGGCAAACACAAAGTTGTGGCTTTTGGAACGTCGACATTTTACTTTTCCAGCTTGGAAACATACCTGTAACTTTGGTTCTGGCAAAGGTGCAAACATTTACGTTGGGAGTCCAATAATTAGCCCTATAGGGGATATGAGTATAAAAAGAAGTTTGGACTCTCTCTGCCACAATATTCTATTTCTGTCATAGGAAAAATAAACCTGGAATTGAGTTTAGAAGAATGTATCTGCAGGCTCACAGAGGTCATATTTATAAGACTTTATACATTGTTTCTTAAATGGGAATTGAAGATCATTTTTATTTATTTTCTATGCGCCCAAATTAGTCTAAACACAGCATTCTGATTATACTGTGGAATTTGACTTGCAGAAAAGTCCTCACATTTTTATTCAGCTCGGGGGGCGGCCATTTTGCCAGTTGCTGTCGACTGAAAATGACATCACAGTCCGAAGGGCTCAGCTTGCAAGCGTCACATGACCAAACCTAGCAAATAGCTGAGCCGTGATTGGTCGTTAGCTGAGCCCTTAGGTACTGATGTCATTTTCAGTCGACAGCAAGTGACAAAATGGCTGCCCCCTGAGATGGATAAAAATGGGTGGACTTTGCTACTTAATTCGTAGAACATATTATATAGAAAATGTTTAACTTGAGAAATTTTGCTATAATAATTTTTCAAATGCAGTTCCTGCTTAGTACACAACAAACGAATAATTGTTTATTTGCTCCGTAAATACTCCTTGACAGTATTCATTAAAAATTCAAGACACCAATTGCAAATTAATCATAGATACTAAAATTACCAAATTAAGCATATTTATTTTTATTTTGTCTTTGGCCTATTCAGGCTTTTTAAGGCTGATGGGCCCCCTGTTTAAAGTCACATTATTCATCAACAGACCCCAATGTTTAAAATAGTTTGGTACACTTTTGACAATGGAAAGACATTGCAGGAATAACGATTTTCTTCGTACAGTTAAATATAACTGTCGGAACTATAACTTTTTCTATGACTAAAAACATACATGTCAACCATGCGTTTTTCGCCATTAACGCATTTGCGCTACAAAAAGTATAAATACGTTCTATTTTATATATTACCATGTTCCCAAAAAACGTATTTATACGTTTCTGTTTTTTTTTTATGCTAGAGCATACAGAAGGCTTTGATGCAGCCGCTGAACTTAAAGCAAATGCTTGAAGCAATTGCAGTTATTACAAAAGCGGCCATCAGGTGGCAGCAGAGTATAAGAGATCAGCCAGGCCATGTTGCAACAAGCTCTTTTTGACAGCGTTTTCACCAGGAACGTGAGTATTGATGAAACTTAGCTATATTCTAATGCTAATGGCTGCAAAATGTAAACCGATAGAAACGTGCTTTTTTTTTCCCTGATGAAAGAAGATACTCTAATCTCTCTTTTGGTTGGTTCCATGTTTTTATAGCAATACATCACAATATTCTGTGGGCCTTGCAAAATCAGTCAAAATCCAGTAAAACAACCTGGAGCGAAGGGGTTTGCTTCAGTGAAAAGTGGCTGCGAGTGAATGAGTTAAGTGCCAAGCGCACCTTTGCGTCACAAGCAGTTCTACAACCTAAAGGTACGCTGAGGACAATGCGGTTAGCAAACACTTAACAGCTCGAGTCTGGAGGTGGTGAAAGTGATGTCAAATGTGGTTATACAGTGACTGTGCACTGACCTTGGACGGCCTGAAGCAAAAGGAGGTGGCCGTGGTGTCGGACCTCTCCCTGTCCTGCAGGACCAGTCCCCGGTCCTCAGTCAGTGCCAGGTAATGGCCGGTGGAGAGGTGGCGTAGTCGGAAGGCCTGACCCCAGCGAATGTGGCTTCCGCTCCAGCTGAATACAGCATGCGTCACAAACTTTTATGCTTTCATAAATGAATATTAGACCAATAGCTTACTCGACTTCCTATTGTCGTTGTGCTTCCTTTTACAACGCAAAAGGCAGTGTGCTGTGTTCACTGTAAAAATCCCTTCTGAGCCAAAAAGACAAACTGATAGGATGCTAGCAGAACACACGCTTGACAGGTAACCCCAGTGACTGTCAAATTATGTGGGTGGACAGGTAAAGAAAGGGATGAGAAATGAGAGGGGAAGACTGAAAGAGATGTAAACAGAGTCCTCTGGTGGAGTAATAACTGGTAGTGACAGCTCAGAGCAAAAGGGAGCAAAGTCTACATCTATATATGACAAGACCTATTGAAATATCAACTCTGAAGATTTCTGAGATGTTCTTGATGTCCAGGCGCTGATATTCAGTATTGAGAAGAACCTCAGCTCACCTGATCCTCAAAGGCTCCAGTCTCCAGAGGGAGCGGGCTTTTGACGCTCCCTTACCTGCCTCGTAGTTGACTATCCTGGGAGCACATAAAAATGGAGGGTTCCGTTAAAATGTGTGTCAAAATGGAAATTGGATACAGATTTCTAATGAATCTAATGAAACATGACAATAAACTACATTAAAGCAGTTTAGAAACACTTGGAGAGATTAATGATGGTCGTGTCTCCCAATGACAGTTTTATTTTATTTTTTTAATGTAAGCTTAATCATTCATCAATAAAGCATTATTATAAATAATTTGGCTTTTAAGTGGGGGTGTCAAAATTAGTGTGTTAAATTTGAGTTCCTTTACCGCCACAATTTTTTTTTTTTAACGTGCAATTAATAAGTGCCCCTTTACTTGGAAAGCCTGTACTGGGGGAATTCCAGTCGCAACGCAGCAGACATGTCCACGTCAAAATTTAACAGTATTAATGTAATAATAATGCATATATTTGTGGAGACAGGGCTCAAGTTGTATTTTATAATTTAAAAAATGTGTATAATTTCACGTTACTTCATGTTAAAGATTAGATAGCATGAGACATGCTACAAACGTGAAACATTTTTACAGTACAGTAAATCTATGTCATGTTAATCAATTTTAATTGATTTTTTTTTTTATTATGAAATTAATGTATTAATGACTAAAAGATGCAGCCGTATTTCTATTAGTTTACATTTTTTTCCCCACTTTTATGTTAAAGGCACAGTCTTGCGTTTTCACTCAGGAAAATGCACTATATAAACAATCACAGGATGTTTATACATGAACTCCTTCTCAGTCTATACACCTCTGGGCTTCTGTTAATGTGTGGTGGTGATTTTTTTTCCTAAACCCCCACCCCACCAGCCATTTTGTGTTTGTTTTGTCAACAGCGGGACATTTCTGTGGACAGACAGTTGTTTAATCCTCCAGCCAATTGCAGAGCGGGGGTGGCGTATTTTTTTTTTTCCTCACTCACTCACTCACTCACTCACAAGCTTACGTGAGTGAGTGAGTGAGTGAGTGAGTGAGTGAGTGAGTGAGTGAGTGAGTGAGTGAGTGAGTGAGTGAGTGAGTGAGTGGGGGAAAAAAAAAAAAACCTGCGTGCTTGTCAGTTGCCGTGACACGCCCCCTGCCACCCCCCGCTCTCCTGAGTGAAAACGGAAGACCGTGCCTTTAACAAGCATATGAAAACTTTTAAAACATATACAATTTGTGATTAGTCATGAGTTAACTATTGAAGTCATGCAATTAATTAAGATTTTTTAAAAAAAATCACCTGACACTCCTACTTTTAAGTAATGACTACAAACTTGTTTTACTAAGCTATTAAGATGTTTTGTGAATTACACTACACAGTAGCCTAGCTTGCTTCACAGTAGCCTAGCTTACTGCTGACATGCTAACAGACATGTTCATGCTAGGAAAATACAGTATACAGTAATACAGTAACAGTTTTGTCTTAATTGGTAATACTATTAGCCATCACTTAAAATGTTTATTCCTTCTTTGAGGATGAATAAGGTGTAATGCAGAATCTACTACGAATGGTGAGTGCAGTATTTTTCATTGCTTCACCTCCACCAGTGAGTCAGCAAACATGCAATACAGTAGTTTTAAACTATAGGGTGACACTGTACAATTTGTTTGTTTATACATGTTTATCTCTTTTACTGTACTATACAGGTTTGTGTTATCTGCCCAGCTCTATGTTTTGCTTCTGTTTTGTCTTTTATATGCCTTCTGACTCACTTCAAAGTACCCAAACAGTGAGCATGTGTGCAAAATGGCAAACTAATGAACAATTCTATGGTGGTGAGTGTTAAAATCGATCTCCCAGCAGGCTGCTCTCTGGCCATCAGTGTAGAGCAGACCTAACGGTAAAATATTAGCTACCTAACATGAGAACAGCTTGTCACCCTCATTGATCACTTCTGCGTTGCCATCGTGTTATTTTCATTTCTTGTGACAGCTGTGGCAACGTTACACAGACAGGACCCATTCATCTTGTTCGATTGCCCACTTTTCCGTCCACAGATTTCTCATTTGTCTTACATGAAACCATTTAAAAATAATTTCAAAAATATAATCTTGTATAAGCAGGTTGTGATTGAACTAAAATGGAGCACAATACCTTTGCTCCTCCTCTCTCCTTTCTGCTCCAGGGATAGTCAAGCTCTCATCATGGCCACGACACAGACGCATCACATGACCGCCAACTAAATACCCTGACGGAACAAATTTAGAGAGTCTTGATATTGACGTTATGGATATACATAACAGGGGGAAAAACATTGACATAATTTTGTAGTCTTCTAACAGTCAATACTCATGCCAATGTCAAATCTGAACAAAATGTGTTAAAATGAGCGAAGTTTAATGTACACTGGCTAAAAAATAATAATAATAATAATGTAAAAAAAACGGTAATTTTTCGGTGGCTCCGGCACCAGAAAAATACTGTGAAATAACAGAATATTACTTTCTCGTGAAAACAGTTTTTTTCCATAATTAAAGTCCAGTTTTTAAATATAATTTTAACAAGTTTGTATGTAATATAATAATATATGACCAAAAAAAATACGATTAATCTTTCAAAACAACATAACTGTTGAAAAACTAGATATTGGGTTTAATATTGCAACAGTTTACTCACTGAAATTGTAGTTATTTTCGTTTTTTTAAAAATGTCAATTTACAAAGAAATTTTGGTAAAATTCAGATTTTTTTTATTTGTATTTTATTTTTTTTACTGCTAATTTCTACAGTAAATTTTTTTCATTTTTTTAGGGTTTGAATTTTACATTTTATTCCATTAAATAACAGACAAATATTTGTTAAATTATGATACATTTGTGAATGTATTTATTTTAACAATTAATATATGTATTTAATTGATTTTTTTTGTTAAAAAAAAACCAACAGAAATATTGTGTTTTTACAGTTAGTGATTTCATGTTATTTTACATTTGACATGTAAAATCAGTTTATTCTTGTAAATTTAATACTTTTTAAAACAGGAAAAAAAAACCTGTAAAATAAAGTCAAATTCTGTTAATTAGTTTTTTTAAATTATGTAAATCTACATTTAAAGTTAATGTTACTTCTTTTTTTTTTTTCAACTTGCCTACAGCCATGTTGCCCGAGGAGCAGGTTGGTTGGACGTTCCACAGGGTTTGCATGAAGGACGCATCCACCTGGATGTTGCTATTAGAAATGGACAGGTGCTGCAAAGAAACAAGCCACCAAATGGCCCAGCACGCTCGTTAAATAGCAACACTGGCAGTCGGGAAGCTCAGACAAGCGCAAAGAATCAGCAAACACCCGTCAGAGGAAGGGGCAAAACTCTCAGCGTTGGGATTTGAAAAGATATTAAAGCAACCATCAACAAAACAGCGTTAGATGGCTGCTGGCTAAAAAGCACCGCTGCATCATCAGCGCTTCCCCGAGTAGCAACGCTCGCATCATTCTCAACTCTAACTCCTTCCCCGCACGCAGTCGCGCTTGGAGTCGCTCCAGCCTCCCTACAGGCGGGATTTACAAGTTTGTGGATGCTCAACAAAACGCGAACGTGCTGAACAATGACTTCCAGCTCACGACATGCCACTAATAATACACTGAGAGATTTACAAACGCGCACTGTCGTTAGGGCTGCTTGATTATGGGAAGAAAAAATAATAATAATCACAATCATTCAAACAATTATTTATTTATTTATTTTGGTACAAAACAAGAAAATTTAAAAAAAAGTTTTAGCATTTAAAAATATTAAAAGACCAATTAAAAAAATAGGAACACTATAATTATGTAAGTTCCTTTTGGACCAAACAGAATTTATAATAATATATATTTATAATAATCCATCCATTTTCTTGACCGCTTAGTCCTCATTAGGGTCGCAGGGGGTGCTGGAGCCTATCTCAGCTGGCTTTGGGCAGTAGGCGGGGGACACCCTGGACTGGTTGCCAGCCAATCGCAGTCATTTAAAATATTTACTTATTTATCTATGTTAGCAAAAACTTGAAGTTGGAATGCAATTTGTGCACTGAGTGTGCAGTAGGACGATCATTTATTTTTTTAGTACAAAACCAGAAAATGTTTAAAAATATTAGGACCAATAAAAAATAAAATAAAATAAATAAAAACACTATAATTATGTAAGTTCCTTTTGGACCAAATTAAATTAAAATTAATATATATTTATATTATAAATATAAATATATTATTATAAATTTTATATTTATGTATTTATTTATTTATTTAGTTAGGCAAAATCTTGAAGTGGGAGTGCAGCATGTGCATTGTGCAGTAGGACGATTTTTACAACAAATAAAATATATTAAGGCAGATAAAATTCTTTGCAACACTACAATTATGCCTATTCTTTTTGGATGAAACTAAATTTATTAAATTAGTTATTTTAAATTTTTTAAACAAAGGTGCAAATCTATAAATTTAAACAACTCAAAAATTTGCATTAATATTTTTTTTATTATTTATTTATTTATTTATTTATTACGATTATGCTGATTTTGTAATTGCGGAGTTTAATAACTTAAATTGTAATTGAATTTTGATTCATTGCACAGCCTTAACCCGTAGGCCATATCTTATTTTGAAATGACTTGGTCAGAACCATCAAAAGCCCAAAACGGGCCACAATATTGCCTCTGGGTTAACTGTTATTTTTAATTTATCCAACATTAATCAAATGAACTTCAAGTATAAGACATCCCTTATGTACTTTATTAGAAAGGAAAGTGTGATCATTAACAGTAATGACGCTGTGATTACTTTTGCTTGCCCCATTCCTCGAAAGAAACACTCGAGCCAAATCCACTGGAGATTTCCCAGCGGAGCATATGCAAGTCTGGACATTTGCCAACTTTGCATTAAAAGAACATTTGCCCGTCTAAATGGCCACAACAATACGCCGCTGCTCGATTTAGTATGCCCGCCACGTCTCCACTCCACCTTTTTTTGCGATCTGTCTTCCGCTGTTCAGCCTGTGACAATTTTCCTCAAAGTTTGCCTCTGATTTGTCTTGCCCGGGTGTAACTTGAGGAAAAGCCATAACAATATTAAAAGGAAGTGTGATTTCTATTTCAGATAAGCAGGTTTTAAGATCCCCTACACTGTTCTTGTCAGCCGTTGCTTGTGCAGTTAGACGGTGACAGTGAAGCAAAGCCGGCGACTCCGATATAACCTCCAGACATGCGGGGAAATCAATATTTTGTTCAGTTCTTTCTCTCAAGTGGTGAGAGAGGATATTTAGATCTGGAAAAACATCAGCAAAGAAACACTCGGAGCTGAAACGAGTTGAGGCTGGAGAGTGGCTTGAAGCAGTTTGACATGATATCAACTCATCTGGGACGATTTCTGCTGATGAAACCTGCGGTGGGAGATATATATATATATAAAATTGTATAAAATCGTGTGCATCTCTCCATAAAAGACAATTCGATACGGTTTTCGGTACATGCGGTGCGAAACAATTCAAAGACAGTTTGATTTGAAAGTGAAACGATTCGAGCTGTACAAATGAGTGAAATTACGATTCGATTGGATATGGTACAGCTCAGTTTGAGAGGCTATGACGCGATGACTTTTTTTGTTGTCATTTTACATACATTTGAATGAACTTGTCCGTACTGTAAAGTTGTCATTTCCTTTACAGATGTCGCTCTGCAAATGACAATTCGATTCGTATCTCGATATATTTCAATGGGATGATTTGATTCAGTTTGATTCAATGTAGTCGCCTACCTTGCTTGCATTTAAAAAAGACAAGACAATATTCCGGTTCAAACATGTTTGTCGCACCCCTAATATATATGTATCCTGCATACATATTGGTATGTGCATACACATATGTATATTTACGGACAGAGGTGGGAATTCCGTCAATATTGACGGTGCAGGAGAGTCAACTGACCAAGTATCGTTCTGTTGACACGCTGACGAGAATCAGGTCATCGCCGATGCGGACTTTCTCTCCTTCTGACCTCTGCTTGGAGGCAGGGTGGATGGTCCACCAGCAAGCCTCTCCTGTTCATACAAACAAGCTTTCCATATTAGCAATTACGAGGTGTCGGAATGTACGACAGCTGATAAATGAGACGCCCTGCTGGCCAACGCCGCGTTTGGGCGACTTTCTATTCGAGGGAGCATTTAAAAATAGCCATCATGTGAGGAAGCTCTTCTGTTGATATATTGTGTCAAGGTTGTTGTTAAGGTCAATCTTAACTGGCTAAGAAGGAGAAAATACAGATAGAGGTACTGTACCTATTGAATCTTGTTGTAGTCCCACATCAAATGACAACTTGTCTGTCAGAGATCTTGACGTCTTCAAACAGGTCAGGTACTAGTACAAAATCAATTCAAATGACAATAGAAATTGCTGTATATTTACATATGACAGCACATGAAAGGTATTTTTCCAAATTTTAATGTGCTTATAATTTTGGTGCGCGCGTCGCCACGGCAACAGTATACGGTTATTTTGCGGCGTCGAACTGCATTGCATAATACAGAATGCTTACCTTAGGGCTAAATATTAGAAAACATAATACAATAAAAATAATACAAGTTAAATAGATTTGCATTGGAAAGTTTACGTTTTTTTTCTAATTTTAAATTGTGCCATTTACCATATTTTCCACACTATAAGGCGCACCTAAAAGCCTTCAATTTTTTTTCAAAAGCTGACCATGCGCCTTATAATCCAGTGCGCCTTATATATGGATCAATATTGAGCCGCAACAGGTCTTGCTGTCAAGACGCTATCGTTGACCCTACACAATCGATGACGCTCATGCTCAGAAGATCCCGCCGTCTTATACTTTTAATACTTTTTAATACTTTACCTCAGAGAAAATAATAAAACAGCTGTTTATTCATTTTGGGAGTGAATGGAGTTGTCAGAAAGCTGGTTTGTAATCTATTAGTAAAGTTTGACTGACCTATCTGACTGTTTTGTTGACATTCCCTTTAGTGCAGCACCATCTAATGGATGCATAACGTAACCCCAGCCTCTACTGTAGCGCCTTTATATATGAAAAAAGTTTTAAAATATGTCATTCATTGAAGGTGCGCCTTATAATGAGGTGCACCTTATAGTGCGGAAAATACGGTAATTTCCATTTGTACTCACCATGCCGCTGAAGGAATGGCGCAGGAGGATGGCGTGACCGTACAGCAGGGTCCGATGGCCGCCCCCTTGACCAGCCTACAGGAAAATTAAAAATTGCTAGATTATAGCAATTATTACCCCCCCAAAAAACCTTATTACAATCCTGGTTGTCGTATGACTTCTATTTCTGGCTTTAACTGAAGTGCGATGAATGAGTGGCTAATTATTACTAAAAAAATGACAATTAATCATACAACAAAACTATATAAATAAATACACAACCAACCAAGACATACAGAAAAGCAAATACAGTATCTGGCTAACCCACAACAAATACAACAGTAGAAATTGACATTGGCCAAAAAATAATTAAAAGATAAAACGTTCCATCCATCACCTCTGAGGTTAATTAATTTAATTTCTGCTCACCTTTTTAATGAACCTCTAGTGGCACAATGGGGAAAAAAAAAAAAAAGAGAAGATACTGTAAAGTAGTCTACATTCTGTACACTCTAAAAAGAGAATTGTTGAACCAATTTAATATGACAAATTGAATTGTTGACTAACTTTAAAAAAAAAAATCGCTTCAATTTGTACACAGTCACACACACGATTGATTTATGTTAATCCAAAGTGAATATATTAAGATCAATATATTCAGTTTAATTAATCATAGGTTCATTAAATTTAATGTATTCACTTGAATTAAATTAATCCAAAATGAATCCAAAGTGAATATATTAAGTTTAATTAATTCCGAGTTCATTAAACTTTAATATATTCACTTGAATGAAATTAATCCAATGTGAATGTATTAAGTTTAATATATTAAGTTGAATTATGACTTCATTAAAATTCATGTATTCCCTTGAATTAAGTTAATCCAAAATGAATCCAAAGTTAATGTATTAAATTTAATATATTAAGTTTAATTAATTCCGAGTTCATTAAACTTAATGTATTCACTTGAATTAAATTAATCCAAAATTAATCCAATGTGAATGTATTAAGTTTCATTAATGAGTTCATTAAAATTAATGTATTCCCTTGAATTAAGTTAATCAATAACTAATCCAAAGTTATTTTATTAAATTTAATATATTAAGTTCAATTAATTCCGAGTTCATTAAACTTAATGTAGTCACTTGAATTAAGTTAATCCAAAGTGAATATATTAATTTTAATTAATTCCGAGTTCATTAAACTTAATGTATTCACTTGAATTAAATGAATCCAAAGTGAATGTATTAAATTTAATATATTAAGTTTAATTAATTCCGAGTTCATTAAACTTAATGTAGTCACTTGAATTAAGTTAATCCAAAGTGAATATATTAATTTTAATTAATTCCGAGTTCATTAAACTAATATATTCACTTGAATTAAATTAATCCAAAATTAATCCGAAGTGAATATATCAAGTTTAATAAACTCATAGTTAGTTAATTAATTAAACTTAATAATATATTCACTTTGGATTAACTTAATTCCATCGTGTGCTCCCAAATGAAGCAATTTTTTTTAAATTGTCAACAATTCAATTTGTAATCTTAAATTGGTTCAACAATTCTGTTTTTAGAGTGAATGTGTTGACTAACAGTTCTCCTAACGTGTCTTTCAGTGTTGATTTTAAAGTGGTTAAAAAATAGCAACAATCCTCACTAGTTTACCTCTCTTTCACTGTTTACACCAGGGGTGTCAAACTCATATTAGCTCAGGGGCCGCATGAAGGAAAATATACTACCAAGTGGGCCGCATCGGTAAAATAACGGTATATAACTTAAAAACGTTATACGTTAACGTCAATTATATGCAGATTTTCGCTATTTGTGTACCAGTCCTAAATTACAGAGCTCAACTGTAATCATATTGTTCCAAAAAAATAATACAATTGCAAATGGAACGCGGCAACACTGAGTCCTAGACGTGTTAAATCTACCTGTATTGCATATATATTGTTCCCAGAATGCATTGCGTGGCGCAGTTAATGACGTTATAAGGACGCTAATCCTTATCATATCTATTTGTGTTACCAGTAATTGAATTTGTGTCGTATTTAACACGTTTTTCGGTCTATGATTAAAATAATAATAATTAAACAAACCATAACTTTAAGTTGTGTGTAAAATAATGACATCCAGGACAACAAGTTGCATTGCTCATCTGAGGACTGCTTGTGAAGTTACAAATTTTCTGTATGTTGATTGTGGCTGACTGATTAATTAGACATTACAATTCTTTTTTTTTTTACTTTTAACTTTTTTTTTTTAAATAAAATCGTCGCGTGGGCCGGATTAAACCACTTTGCGGGCCGGATCCGGCCCGCGGGCCTTATGTTTGACACCCCTGGTTTACACCTATCGAGTTGTAAACAAACCGACTGCAGCAAATAGTCATTTGCCACCCAAAATATTTGACCAACACAATTACGAGGCTTTCGTCAAATGAAAACAGGAAGAGAATCCGACGACAGCTGGGGGCGCACGTCAATACGCCGGCCTGTATTTCAGACTTGTTGTGCTGACACATGATTGCCAAGAATGGTGACCTTTGCTTGGGCGACCCTCTTGGTGTACTGTATCCTAAACGCATTGCTACCCAACTGGGTGTGCACGTGCTCGAGGGGAGGAGGTGGGGTGCGAGTTGCATCGTCAAGGAATGATTGTTACCCAAGGATGAATTTGCAGAGATTTCCAGTTGAGCAAAAACAAGAAATTGGTCAGACGGATATGTGCGATATGAATTGACATGGAAAATGGAACGTATGGTGTTCCACAGGGTTCAATTCTGGGGCCTCTACTGTTTATTGTTGTAGCTGCTGAATCATTGAATTAATACAATGGTAGTTTTCTTTTACCATTTTTTTCTAAAAAAAAAAAAGAACCTACAGAACGATTGATTGTATTCCAAATGACACCAGAGAAAACATTTTTAACAAGGGTGGAGTCTAGACAGATGCAGGCACATGTTTGTCCTTGCGCCGTTGTGTGAGAGAAGACTCCCTCATTACATTTAAACTCAATTAGTGATGGCAATATTGAATATTTTTAGAATCGACTAATCGGGTTCATTTTAATTTTGCATTTAAGTGTATTACAAAAGCTTTTTTTTTTTTTACATTTTAAATAAAAACGATTACTCGATTACTAAAATAGTTGTCGATTAATTTGATAATCGATTATTTTTGACACCTCTAAACTCAGTGCAGAGAGAGCTGTGCGGTCTATGCGGCTCAAAATATGTCAGCCCGCGCCTCGATCAAATCAACCAAAAATCATGTTACACCACAACTTAGACCTGCTTTGCTTGTCTAAAATCTAGTCTACTTTTTTGCCACAAATTGCCAGATGCTCGATGCCCCGACACTAGACACGCGTACAGGTTGAAAGTGCTTAGAGACTGATTACTAATTGCAACCACAAATCACATTTTCTAAAGTTCAACACTCCATTCCTACAGCATTATCTACATCATTAATTCCAAAGTTGCTGCACATTAAGTGAACCCCAAGGCAAAACGTCCTATGTATGCAGCAGCCTTAGCGGCTATCTGCCTCCAGCTATAAGTCACACTTCCAAGACATCTATGACAAGCTAATGAATTGTCTCTGGACTGACTGAGTGAAACACAAAACCAAAAGCTACGCTACATCTTAATTTACAACCCGGGGAGAGCCCACACACAAACCAAATGTGCTTTCATTTTTTGCTAAATAAGCCAAATCAATTCCATAATGCTGCTGTTAAGAATCTCACGAAATAAAATAGGCGCCTGTCATCATGGTTATAAACTAAAAATGTCACACATGCCAAAACTAAGTTTTAAATAAGCTTCACTTCCTTTGCCTTGTTGGTCAGTACATCGCTCATGCACGCACACAACAAAAACCGATGGACCGACCCATTTTCCATGGTCGCCACGCCAGTAACATACAACCAAAAACGGCGTGAGTGAGTGCGGCAATCACAACGTGAGCAACAAAGACAAATGGAGCCTAATTGTGGAATGGAAGTACGAGATGGGATTTATCGGCCTCACTAGCCGAGTTTGTACTGCTGCCAACGTGATGTTTCTGTTGCCAAAAGAAGAGCTGCCAAGCGACGCGGGCCAATAACAATGCAACAAGGGTAGACAAAAATAAGACAATAAGGGATGTTGTGCATGGCAGTTCATTTAAGGCCAGATTCGCCACAGACAGCAGTTTTCAGATCATCTCGCATAATGATGCATGTAAGCATTTTTCTTTATCAAGACTCTAATCTGAGTAGCTTATAATTAGGGATAGGTTGATTATTGGTGCCGATATTTTTGGCGTTTTGACAAATATTATATAATATATAGCGAATTTTGGGTTTTCATCAGGATTTGTAAGATCACATTTTTGGGTCATTGAAAAGAAATTTTGAACATGTTCAATTTTTCACTGTTTGCGAATATCTTTTGAAAGAACCGTGACGAAAACCCCAAATTCGCATGAATTTGATGCTCAGTGACATACGGGTAACTTTTCATTTATGTATTTATTTAAATTACCACTTCATAATATGTTGACACTGGTAACTCCCCATTTTTTTATATATCTTTAAAAAAATTAAGAAATTATGTTACAATTTTGGAAAACTATTTACCGTACAGTAGAAAACTTTAGGTGGCTGTTGTTTAGTTTTTAATTTAGCCTAACATGCATAAACAAAGCTACAGTATTACTTAAATGTTTAAAATGAAAAGAAAAAACTTCAGTGTTATTTTTTGTTGTTGTTTTAACAAACATGATTAATTAAAGGCATTTCAACATATTTTTTTTTAATATATATATATTTTTTTTTACACAAATATTTTGTCTTTTCCCGCAAATGAATATCGGGTTGAAATATCGGTTATCCGCCTCCTTGACTATTAATAATCAGTATCGAATTAGTCTGTCACTACTTAAACTGATAAGAATAAATTGGGCTTGTTTTCAACATTGCTCAACACTTGGGGTGGGAACCGCTGGCTACGATACGATACGATACAATACGATACAATACAATACGATAGGTTGTGCGATACAAGGCTCACGATAAGGATTATCTCACAATATGACGATACCACAATTATTGATATATTGCTCAGGTAATTATGATAAAACTAATCATAAAATAATAAAAATAATCATAAAATAATAAAAATAATCATAAAATAATAAAACAATAATAATTCATAATATTATCATAAAATAATAGAAATAGACTTAGACTTAGACTTGACTTTATTGATCCCATTGGGATGGCTCCCTCTGGGAAATTTACATGTCCAGCAGCAATAAGAACAGATAATAAAATAAAAAATAATTCAAGTCAATCAATAAATAAGGTTATTACCCCAGAGATTGAATTAATAATAATAATAATAACAATAATAATAATAATAATAATAAAATGAAAATAATTTTATGTATATATATATATATATATATATATATATATATATATATATATATATATATATATATATATATTAGGGGTGTTTAAAAAAATCGATTCGGCGATATATCGCAATACTACATCGCGCGATTCTCGTATCGATTCAATAAAAAAAATCGTTTTTTTTTTTTTTTTTTTTAAGAGCTCAGAATTGTTCATTCGGTAGTCTTACCGATTCAACGTCTTATCATCATTACCTTTTTTTGTGTGTGTGTGTGTGTGAATCGATTTTTAAACTTCCATTTTTAATGGAAAAATATTCAACAAATCGTCTGACTTCGGGTTAGGATTCACACCTTGAGCATGGAAGAATGTTATATGAACGGAACATTAAGCCTTAATATTTTATTTTAATGCTGTTCAAACATGAAACAGATTACAACCTCTATAAGACTGAAATTTCAGATAAATAAATAATACATTTTCATATAAATCTTACACTCTACAAGCTTACTGATTAGTATTTTCTAAATTTGAATGAAAAAAAATCGCAACAATCGACTTATAAATTCGTATCGGGATTAATCGGTATCGAATCGTGACCTGTGAATCGTGATACGAATCGAATCGTCAGGTACTAGGCAATTCACACCCCTAATATATATATATATATATATATGTATATGTATGTATACACACATATATATATATATATATATATATATATATATATATATATATATATATATATATATATATATATATATATATATATATATATATATATATAAACTAAGCTCATGAGTCTTCTTCGCTCGAAGACTTCCGTCCATTTCGCTGCCGCTCTTATGAGGCGCTCCCTCTAGTGGCCCACCAAGTCATTGCTCAATAAGTCATTTACAATGGAGCCGCTATAGTGGCTGCATATTAACTACAAATATCACGATACTTAACGTAGACGTATCGATAATCTATCGGGAGACAAAGTATCACGATTTATCGCGATATCGATATATCGTCACACTCCTACTCAACACATTCATAATACAAGTAGCATCAAGTGGGAAAAAAAAAGAAAAGCAATGTTTTGTTGAGCTTCATTTACTAGAAAGTGCCAGTCGATGACATCCACCGACCTCTAATCTGCATTCAGATTCTTTGCCATGCATTGTTGCTGTTAGTTTAAAAGCATGACATCAAATGAGAATATGACGGGTTTATGAACCACAAACCTCACCAGAAGAACCACTTTAGGTTTAATAGGAAGCCCGTCTCGCTTGCGAGTATCTTGCCTTCTCAAAAGACGACTTCATAAACCGTGCCGGCAAGAAATTGCCACTCCTCCTCTGATACAAAATGGCCTTTCGTTATCAGTGACTTCTGATATCTCTTTGCAGTATATTGGAATGTAGTCTGGTAAATGAAATGTGACATCATTCAGCCGATAATGTTGTATTCACTTTTCAAAGTTAAAATTGCTTCAATATAGCCTCTACCAGTCTTTTTTTTTTTTTTTTTTAAATAATCATATTGTGTAAACTGTTACTGGTGTACCGGTCTGCAACCTTCATTTCCTATAAGGAAAACAAATTACTCATTTTGCACTTTCCCAAAAACAAACGGTAAAGATATGAGGCTGCTAATTATGCTAAATGTCATTAAATCTGTCTGTTACAAAAGATAAACAGTTTTGCGTTTTGTTCCCTTACTGTACTGAATGTGAGCCAGTGACCTTCAACCCAAGGCTTGTACCGAATTGGGAATTTTCGCACCAGAATTTACCGGTACACTCTCAGCAATTATATATTCATGTCGTTTCACAGTTATAACCTGAGGGCAAGCCTTCAATCAAAACAAGATTGACTCCACATATTTGTTTATTCACATTTTCCTTGTCAAGTCGTGTACTCAAATTGGGCTTTTGATTGGAATCTTCAAAGTGGTGCTATAACTACATCTGACATCTTGCTTTCACTCTGAAAAGTTTGCAGACTTGGGGGATAATTTAAAGATTTAATGACGAGAAGAAGTTTATCCCAACATCACGGCTGGCCTACATCAGATGCAAAAACTCAAAAACTTTATGCATTTCCAATGTAATACATTCCAGAATAGTCTAATACCCTAGCAAACATTATTTTAGTGGGGAAGTTTTTTTCATTAACTACTCTGACCTAAAATAGGGATGAGCAAGTGGAAACCAAGGCTATTTTTGTTAACTAAAACTACCGACAAAACTAAAACTAAACTTCAAAAAACAGTTTCCTTCACAAAATAAAATAAAAACGAAAATAATTTAAAAAAAAAACGAAAACTAACTGAAACTACATTTTATGTTTACAGAACTAACTAAAACTATAATTATAGCAAAAATGTCCTTCATTTTAGTCTTTGGTAATTAATTTAACGTGTGAGCCTTTGGGGATGATTTTACATGTTATTTTAAATAGATTTATTTTGACATGAACCGGAATAAGGACGTTTGAAAGTGTTACATAGAAGTGACATCATCAAGAAGCAGCCAATAGAAAAGCACCTTCAGATGATGTCGCTCCTATGGTGTTTTTTAAAATAATACACATTTAAAAAATAAAAAAAATAAAAAAATAAAAAATATAAAAAAATAAAAACCTAAAACTAATACTGAGACTAACTAACTAAACCTACACTAAAACTAAGCATTTCTTAAATAATTAAAACTAATAACTAACAGAACTACCCTGACAACTAATCAAAACTAACTAAATTTAAAAAACAAATATATTTTTCTAAAATAAATACATAAGTATATTTTAAACAAACCCAAATAATTCTTAAAAAAAAAAAAAATGCTGATAAAAATTCAATATTCGTTTTCCCCCAAAAAGTCGGGGGTGAGAACAAAATACATTATAAAAATATTGGATAAATAAGTAAAAGAAAAAAAAACGAATGAGTGAATACGCATCGACTGAAGTTTTAAGTTGTAATATCACTATTCACCACTTGATGGCAGCCATGGCTTAGTTCTGCTTTTACCACGTCTTATACTGTCCTATACTACGACAAGAGTAGGCCTAATAATTTGCAATTTGCAGTGGCTGAGTCCAATCATAATCAGGTCTTCTTACTACAGTCTTTCTACAGCTAATCAGTGAAATTTGGCTTCTCTGGAATTTAAACTGTGGACATGCTAGAATTCTCTAATCACAATCCCTATTTTATTTAATCAGCCGGAAATTATAACTCAACAGAATGCCTTTTCCAAGTTAATAAGTTACACCTGTCACCTTACATCCAAAACAAAATGGCTGACGCCAAGTTGCCCACCCGGCTTTTCGGCTTATTCGGACATTTGTTAACATGCGACGTATTACTTACCCCCTCGCTGCTCTGTCCGGTGTTCGCCAGCATCTCCTGCAGGGCTCGCACTGACAGCGACTGCTCCAGCACAAAGTTGCAAATGCACAAGTCCGGAGGAACATACTGCAGAATGGAGACAAAAGCAAAAGAACATTAGCTGAAGATAAGATTTTTGTGAGCGAAAAAAGAAACTTCGAGAGCTTCAACTTTGTATATTGACACGCTCCTCTTCCTCATCTATCACACTGAGCTGAATTGAATGAACGCGAACGTGGCCCAGCGGCCAAATCACTTACTAAATTAAGTGATACAAGACCGAAGGCCCGAGTGTAATTAATTGAACTGCGGAGCAAGGAATGGCCCTCGTAAAATAAAGTGATGGGCGCCCTGGTGTGTTGCCAGCAAGGTGCTGAGGATTATGAAGAGCTCTGGTAAATACACCAATAAACCACATTTGCTGAACCTTATGAATCATTTCGCTGCAATTTGTTTCCACAACTTGCAGTTGTCATCGATTCTGCCTTTGCTATTTGTTAGAAAGAATCCCTTTTACACTCTGATAAAAACGTTCAGGTCCGTGTTTTTCGAAGCCTTAAAAACACGACTGACAGTAATTGTACACAATTAGTCAGATTGTATTGGGCGATACATGGTTGCTATGGCTCTGACAGACATCTATTGGTGAGCGGTCCGGCAGACAGTGTCAAGTCTTTCTGCCGTCTGGGAGAAAAGTGCTTGCAGCGACCTTTTAAACAGCTCGTTTGTTTGTGTTCAGCAAGGTTGAAACTCAATGAGATTAAGCTTTAGAAAGGGTAAAGTGATTCATTCAAATAAAACACTGTTTATCTCAATAAACGACGCCCCTTCCGAATCATGGAGTAGTCAGCCTCATTTAAATACAACGAGGAGCCATGATGTTTGTTAACAAAATACGCAGGTCCAAGAAATATGCAACAACAGAGGTGGCAAATCCAGGTCCAGAAAGTAAAAATCCTGCCACAGTTTGGCTTTAGCCCCAGGTGCGAGCTAACTAGCTAGCTAGGTCCCTAGCTAGCCCCCATGGTGCTTGTTTACCTTTTAGGGAGCTAGCTTGCTAGCTCATTTTGACTAGATAGCTTCCTAGCTAGCCCCCATGGTGCTTGTTTACCTTTTAGGGAGCTAGCTAGCCAGCTAGCTAGCATCGGGGGCTAAAGCCAAATTGTGGCAGGATTTTTACTTTCTGGACCTGGATTTGCCACCTCTGTAATCATTTTGAATAAGAACATCAAAGTCGATCCTCGGCTAATTAATTTAAATGGGAAAATAAATCAGGCTAACGATTACTTTAATAGTTCATGACTTTTTCGAATATTTTGGCGATGAATCGGATATAACAAAAATGTTTTAATTTTCATCCCTTTATTCAAAATAGATAACATTATTTCAAATTGAAAGGGCAGAAAACACACAAACGGATTAATTAGCACTCAATGACTGGTTTGATTTGAAACATGTTGGAAAATAGGCAAAAAATTTTGATACAATAATTAGTCTGCTTTCATGGGGGACTACAGAAATCTGAAAATATTTGCTGTTTAGAAGTTGAAATTCTGAGGATGTGGAAAATTTTAATGTCTCTCTTAATAATTAATTGTCTAGTTGTGGATTACTGTCATCGATTAATTAAAATAAAACATCAAAATATTTAATTTTTAAAATTCAAACATCTATAGATTTGTGGAAAATTTGAAGGTCTCAACAATCATCTATCAAAGATAATTATTGATTAATTTGATAATCAATTTGTTGTCTATTACAGTACTGTAATTGATTAATAGTTGCACCGCTAAAAATAAAAGATTTATTTGTCAAAATTCAAACATCTATAGATTTTACAGCTTTGAATTCTGGAAATTTCTTTGCAATTTGTGATCATCCATCCATCCATTTTCTGAGCCGCTTACTCCTCACAAGGGTCGCGGGGGTTGCTGGAGCCTATCTCAGCTGGCTTTGGACAGTAGGCAGAGTACACTCTGAACTGGTCGACAGCCAATCGCAGGGCACACAGAGACAAACAACCATCCAAACTCACAAGCACACCAAGGGAGAATTCTGAGTGCTCAATTAATCTGCCACGCATGTCTTTGGAATGTGGGAGGAGACCGGAGTACAATTTGTGATCATTTGAGTAATATTGACTATTATTAAAGCACGAAATGATGATGATGTGCTTGGCATTGCAAGAATCACATTACATATTCTAACGTCAAGCCTGCGTTCACATCTTTTTTTTGCCCATTTTCTATCAGCAGCTACAGGCGACGTCAACATTCATCCCCACGTGACACTCGAAGGGGCCCGAAGCATTGTCCTCATGTCCCAAGGTGAGAGGACGGCTTGTTTGTGACAGATGGCCCGCAGCTCTGCAGGTGTTGCCCTTTCATTCGACAACGGCTCCAGGTAAGTGAACTGAAGCGTGCCCCTTCGTGTTCTCAAACTGAATTTAAGAACTGGGACTGCCAGCAAAACCCGCCTTCCACTCCACTGCTCCTGAAAATGGGATTTGCTCCGAGTAACACAGCTCAAGTTAGGAAGCGGCCAACAGAACAGATTGTTTTGTTTTTTTTCATCTGTCTTTGAGGGCAAAACACTTTCAATTAAAAACGTGCATTTCTTCATATCAGGAGATGATGAAGAGTTTTGTGGATGGTTTTGTGAGGCGGCTGCCTTGGCAAGTCGACCAACAAGCACATGATCCGCGAAACCCTGTCGCTCGTGTTCGAGCCAAGGCGAAGGCGCCATATCCGAGTACAGACCCGCCGCAGTGGCGAGGCATTCGTTTGAACTTGAAACCTCTCAGCAGGAGATCTGCTTGAAGTAATTAGATGGAAGTAAAGTACTCCCATAAAGCTTCTTCTTGACAGTGACAGAAACATTTCAGTGACTTCTTGGGCTGGCACAATGTGTCCTCTGAGGTTCTAAAATTTGAATTGTGCTTTTATTATGTTACCTCAAATTGCCTGTTAGCTTTTCGGGCTGCACGATATTGGAAAATCATGCGATACAGTTGCTGAATATATTATTGCGATAAAATGTATGGAAATGACATTTTTATGATCTAATGAAAGGATTACATTTTTTATGCAGCAAAATAAGCAAACTCAATATATTGTGAATTAATTATAATTATATCTCGATGATGTTCAACTATTGGATGGCGGTGTACATTTTAGTTCGCGGCTGACTGGCGAAATTCAGATAACAGCATATGAATATTCCATATGAAACTTATTGCATGTCTTTGCAATATGCATATTGCATGGGCCAATATCGTGCTAGACATTTTTTGTGGAACTTTTTGTGGGTCAAAATGACCCACTTTCAAGTTAAAGAATAATAACAAATCTTATTTTTTCGCTTTGAAATTTGGCACCAATAGAGAATAAGAAATTCTGGTATCATAATTATAATTCTAATCATTTTGACATATTTGCATAGAATACAGTTAACTCTTCTGTTATGTTGCGGGTCAAATTGACCCGTACGGAAAATCTATTAAAAAAAAAACAAAAAAACAACAAAAAACAACAAAAAACTTGAGGTTCAACTTTGTCTGCTGGCCTTTGTTTTTTAATATTCATTTTTACATCGCATTGCATTGTGTGATATTTTATTATTATTAAACATTACAACGGGTCACAATGACCCATGAACATTGTGAGCTGTAACAATGTTTCTCAGGTTGCTTTTGGAACATTGAGCATATCCCGGGTCAAACTGACCCAACAAATGTTTGTTTTGTTTTGTTTGTTTTGTTTGTTTTGGCTTCACATTAACAGTATATATGGGGGGAGATAATTTCAACATATGCACAATATAAAACGATTAATAATAAGCTATAAGCAATGTTAATTGTGTTTTGAAATATGAAACATTCCGGGTCAAACTGACACATTTCACTGGTGAAAAAGTGAAAATATTAGTTTTTTTGTTATGATGCTTAAAATAGTTAAAATTATTTTACTTTGACATATTTTCAATTAAAAAGGTTACTGTTGTGTAATGGAATGCTTATTAAACATAGCCCGGGTCAAACTGACCCATTTTAAAGTTGGACTACAAATAGCAGTCTTTCCTGAAACTTGTTTTTAAAAAATGGTTCATTTGAAGTATTTGCAACAAATTGCAACAAAAGTGGCTAACACAATGTTTATCGGGATGCGTTTTCATCATAAAACATAGCCTGGGTCAAATTGACCCGGGGACATACTTGTCCTTGCTGACAAAACAACCAGAAGATTAATCAACCTGGTGTCTCCCTAATTTGGGATTCCCATTCAGCATGCATCCCATAATTCACATTTTGAATTTTGCAAACGCCGGCTGCTCACCTTCGCTTCAGAGGTGGGTTCCAGGTAACATAAGCGGTTCCCAAGTCCTTCAGCGGCCAGGCAAAACTTGCGATGCTCCTTTTGAATAGTGGCCACGCTCTGAAGAACCACCTCGTCATCCTGCCCAAAAGACAACAAAAGGTGCAAAACATCTTAAAACCAACAACACATTTCATCAAAGTCCAAACATTCTGTTTATTAATCGCATCAAAGCGGATTGAGTTTGGCGAGCTCATCTAACGAAACAACATCTGTAAATGTCAGGATGTTGGGGGTTCTATTTGTCAACAAAGTCACACACACACACATTGATTTGTGTGTACGTGTGCATGTGTGTTGGAAGCAGATGGTTGCCATGGTTCTGACTCCCACGTTTTCACACGTCATAATAATTCAGTACATTTACATCCAGGCTGCACAACCCCCATATTTGACATCTATAAATAACAACGTTCATGATAGTCTATGAGAGATATGAAAAACTGTTTGTTTGTTTTTTTTCTTTAGAAATGATTCTCATTGTGGCTATCAAAGGCTTTAATGACGTGTTGAATTTGACAACATTGCTATTCTTCATCAGTTATGTCCAAACAGTTTGTAGGACTGCTTGTGACTTGAGGCCACTTTGAATTGTTTGAATTGCAGCACTGCAAAATCAGTCAATCAAAATTGCATATTGTTAATATATGAGTGGGTTTTTTTTTAACTGTTACAAGATTTTGGGGTGGTTGAGACTCTTCTAACCCACCAGAAAATATCAGCCCCTGCATTGAACAGCAGCTGAATCTCATCTCTCCATTCAGAAGCAAAACAGGAGCAATTTGTCCCAAGATGTTACTTAAGATATTTGTCACAATTTGTATTTTGACACAGAGAAGAAAGTGGATAAAATAATTATCGTTATTCACCACAGAGTCCATTTGGATATTCAGGAAAAATATATACAATATATAAAACTAAATTATTAGTAGCAAATGGCGGGCCAAAAATGCCCCCCTAAGCCATAATTTGGACACCACTCTTTGTAAGCAATCTTTTTTTTATCATTTAAAAGGACCCTGTAACCTGTCAGCTAAACTTTACATTTATATTGGACATGTACCTCTCCAATACATGTACACATATTGAGAAATTGCATAAATAATTTTGCTCTTTTAGTTTTCTTAAAGTAAAAAAAAAAAAAAAAAATTATAGTGGTTTGCTACTTCCTGGTATCATTCCCAGCTGAAAGATAAGAATAAATAAAAATTCAAATTGCAGTATTTTTTGTCAGGGTTTAGATAATTTGGGGCTTCCCATAATACCTTGTGAATAACACGCAATTGGGCAGCAAACGTATAAATCATTTTTAAAGCTGCAATACTAAAAGCTGTTTTTGTTATGTGGCTTAGTGTTGGTGTTGGAAAAAAAAAAAAGTATTGTCCGTCATTGTCAGAATAATTGTAAATATGTTATCACAGATTTGCTGCAATGAAGAAATGCTTCTGCTTGCAATGAAGAATGCTTTGCTCTGCTCCACACTCACATAGCCTAGCTATATGTTATCTTAACAGAAGATGACTCAAGAAGCACAAGAACCATAACATCTAATGCAGCAGAATGGTTAGAGCCAGTCTGCTGAGGCCCTGTTTTCTGTTCAGAAATGATTGCAAACTTGACCACACATGTACTCAGCAATCTTCCACTCACATCGACAAACAAGTACAGTGTTACGACTATGCCTTGCATTTGCATTTTTTTAGGATTGAAACACCCATGTAACTAGGGGCGTAAAAAAAACAAATAAAAAAAGAGGATTCAGGAGAGGATTCTTTTAGAGAGTGCAGTAGTGAATTGTATCAATCAGTTCCACTCCTCTCTGCTCGTGAGCTTCTCTCCTTTTTGTTGTTTAATAAATAATAGGTAAACCTGACAGTCATTCCTCATGAAGCTGACTGTCCCTCCCTTTAGGCCTAACTTGAGCGCGTCCCGAGAATGTGGTGAATCCCAGGCAAAGTGATCCTTGCGGCAGCAGCAACGTGACCATCTGCTAGACCACTAAAGAACAGCATCGGGACTATGTTTAGGACCCTGGAGGTAAGTAAGGGTCAGGTGGCATCTCTATCAAACTGCCAAGCGCAGAGCAGGAACTTGACCCCTCGTCATCCGGCAGCTCGACCCCTGCAGCAACACTCAAATCCAAGCATCAGTTTTGATATGTGCTGCTGCATAGGTTTACTTTTGCCGTCTTCTCTTTCAGCCTTGAGCTGTCATTTTTCGGCACCGCACAACTCGCTAACGTGTCCTAACAGACGGCGACAGGTGTGCGTTTGTGCGAGAGCATGACCGGCCGGTCACCGGAGAACCTCCGACGCCCTGCGCTAGTGCCATAAACTCCCACGACTGCTGCCCATGTGAACTTGAGAAAAGGCGATTCTGTTCGATATGTCAGCGCGGCTATTTCGACTTGTGTGGCTAAGAACTAGGAGGCCGATGACCAATATTTGGAAAGAGAAAACATTGGTGTCAAATACATTTTTTAAATTAATTATCCATCCATCCATCCATTTTCTTGACCGCTTATTCCTCAGAAGGGTCGCAGGGGGTGCTGGCGCCTATCTCAGCTGGCTCTGGGCAGTAGGCGGGGGACATCCTGGACTGGTTGCCAGCCAATCGCAGGGCTTAAATTAATTAATTTATTTATTTATTTTACATATTTGCGAAATATTGGCTTTTTTTTATGAACTTGAGATTTGCAAAAATATTGGCTTTTTTTTTTTTTTTTTTTTTTTTTTATTATTATTATTAGTCAGTAAACATTTTTGTTTTAACATTTTACCAAAAAGCTCTGGGACCTCCCAGGGTAATTAGCATTCTTAAAACGTTAAATTAAAACTTAAACAAGTAAATAGCTCCCTCTCCTTGTTCTCTCTCGAAAAAAAAAAAAAAAGTATTTCAAATCTGAAATATTGAATTTCTACTCATCTCAAGTTTTAAATTCAAACAAAAACAGAAGACGGTGCAGAGAGTTTCCAGCGCAGAATCGCTTATCAAGTTGACTGAAAATTTAAATAAATACAGTCTTTTACAATATTTGCACATGCCAAATATCGGAGCCGATAATCGGTCTATCCCGCCTAGCCGATAGCAGTATCGGCCGACCACTTATAGCCATTTTACGATCAGAAATTAGAAATTAAAAATGAGAAGAATAGGAAATTGTGATTAATTCAAGAAATTTTCAGAAAAAAAAAATTCTGAGTACGTCCCTAGAATTGAGTACTTATAGAGGCTGCCGATACAATCCACCGATACCATCCATCCATCCATCCATTTTCTTGACCGCTTATTCCTCACAAGGGTCGCGGGCTGTGCTGGATCCTATCTCAGCTGGCTTTGGGGAGTAGCGGGGTACACCCTGAACTGGTTGCCAGCCAATCGCAGGGCACACAGAGACGAACAACCATCCACACGCACAAGCACATCTAGGGACAATTCCGAGCACCCAATTAACCTGCCATGCATGTCTTTGGAATGTGGCAGGAGACCGGAGTACCCGGAGAAGACCCACGCGGGCACGGGGGGAACATGCAAACTCGAACCTGAGTCCTCAGTACTGGGAGGCGGACGTGCTAACCACTCACTGTGCCGCCCCCACTGCAAAAAATATATATCAAAAGTACTAGTACGAGTGATACTCATACTGTTGTCGTCCGATTATTTATCATATGTACACAGCATATAAAAAAAAAAATCGAATTCCTGTTTCAAAGACATTTAGTCAAAAATGGATGCCGTCTCTCTATCTCCGTCTGTTAATCTGCTTTCATAAGTGAGATACTGTGATAGTCATCACTGACTCCTGGGTCAAAATCAATAATGCACCATGCGCATCTCGGCTCCAGATTTAAATCAAATAAATAAATAAAATCAAATAGGCTTCACCAGTCAAGCAGGTTTTCCGTCTTCTTGTATGCAGCTACGCAATAACAGCGCTGGCAGAGATTTATATGCTGTTCCTGTAACAAGTTGGACATTTCCAGCCTTGCTTTGCATGCGTATGGCTTTATAGCAGCCATTTCTCAGACGCAATGAGCATGAGAATCCACAGCGCCGCTTTGATGGAACGCGAAACCTTTTCTGTTGTCTCTAAACGTGGCTGGGAGCGGAAACTGGCACGCACACTGTAGAGACAAGTGCATAAATCAGACGTAAAGGATTAGTTTTATGGACATTTAAAGCAAACACGTGTAATTTAATAGGCAGTGATATTCGGATTCGGATTCATCACAGTGGCTTACAAGTAAATCAATATTCACAATTTTAGCCTTATAAAGTGTCAGTCTAAAATAAATTTGTAAAAAGGAAAAAAAAGTGTTTGTACCTTGACATTGTAATTGGCTATGTTGTATTTTTAGATGTTAGGGTTAAAATAGTATTATGCGCTGCACTTGCAATTCAAATTTGTGGGTTTTTCGTTGAATTTTTACTATAAAATAGTGAACCCTAGTTTGTCCATCCATCCATCCATTTTCTTGACCGCTTATTCCTCACAAGGGTCGCGGGGGCTGCTGGCGCCTATCTCAGCTGGCTCTGGGCAGTAGGCGGGGGACACCCTGGACTGGTTGCCAACCAATCGCAGGGCACACGGAGACGAACAACCATCCACACTCACACGCACACCTAGGGACAATTCGGAGCACCCAATTAACCTGCCATGCATGTCTTTGGAATGTGGGAGGAGACCGGAGTACCCGGAGAAGACCCACGCGGGCACGGGGAGAACATGCAAACTCCACCCAGGAAGGTCCGAGCCTGGACTCGAACCGGAGACCTCAGAACTGGGAAGCGGACGTGCTAACCACTCGACTACCGTGCCGCACCCTAGTTTGTTTTTTTGTTTTTTTTATCTCACACAAAGAAATACACAATGTTTTCAAAACTAATACTAAAACTAATAAAAACTAAACCCCAAAAAAAGCATTGTAATCATTTAGAAGATTGGTGTTTGTAAGATCAATTAATACAAAAGGTCAAAAGGTTACGAAAATATGTACCAATCTTCTGAATGATTCAGATTCAGATTTGGAATCCTTGTTGAATTCCCTTTCCAAAAATACCTGTTTAGTGAAGATTAACCTAGTAGATCTTGAGATAACAGTTCAAATTTAAAATGGCCACACCCCTTTTTTATATTTTTTTATAGATATTTTTTTAATTGTATTTCTTTTGTAATACTTTATTTATTTATTTATTTATTTATTACTGATTTAGACGGTTTTCCCAAATAATGGGGAAAAAAAAATATTTTTTTTTGGGGGGGGGGGGGGGTTATATCATGTTTTTATTTGTTGTCGTGGATGCCAGGATAGTATGGCTATAACGTGCTGTAAACTTCCCAAGCTTCAATATAACATTTTTACATGAATATCATGCAAATCAACTTGCAATGGTTAGCTAGGATCCAATCATAAACCAGAAAGTGTTGACATCATCCAAATTGGGTCCGAAGGGGTTTTAAACCCACCTAGTGTTTTGGTATGGAATTCCTCAAAGCCAACATGCAACTACTACAGAACGTTTAGAAACTAGACATTACAAAACCTGATTATTTATGTATTATTTGTCTTTATTATTATTTATTTATTTTTTTACCAAAAAAATGCTGGTGTTGTTTGGATTAGGAATGAACGGATGTCAGTTTATTGCAATCAGGAAAATATTGGCTGTAAAAGGACTTGATTTCGAGCTCGGTCGCGGCACTAATTAAATCTTTTACTGCCACGCGTTATCAAAAAAAAAAACAACAACTTTGATATGACAAAGGCTTTGATCATTCACGAAAAGAGATATAATGCTTGCATCTCCTGGCCATAGTTGGAGTATTTTTGATTCCACAACCCATTGACCAGGCAGTGCTGCACTTAAAGATGTTGCACTGATTAAAAAAATATATATATAAAAATAAAAAAAACTTAGTTGACGTCATTTAACGTTTATGGCGACATTCGTCGTGATTTTACGAATCGTTATTAAACGTTTTTGGCGGTCAAAGAGTTAAATTGTTCAAATGAAAGTTTTCACTATTGCTTAATGCTAACACAGCTTGGTTTAGTCATTTTCAGGGTCAAATTATTGTTCTTGAAGTACATCTGACCCAATCATTGACATCATTGACTTTCCCCTCTTGCAAGGGGGGCTGATTTTGAGCTCTATCAAGCAGCAAAAATATCTCCAGACGACAAGCAGCTGTTCCGGACAGATGCGCACAACAAATGCAAAAAGTAGCAAATCTGACAGCTTGTTGGCAACCAGATGAATGTTTTCAATGTTTTTCTCAAAAGAAAAAAACATATCACATATGATATCCAAACGCAATCCAGAACCCAAAATGATGAGCGTTCATGTAAAAACAATACCACACAGCTTGAAGTGCAGCAAAGGTCAAATGATCAATAAGTCCACATAGCCACATTTTCCCACCGGGAACATTGCAGCGGTGTCTCAGATACAAAACTGCGCCAGGAGAATGTTTTCAAATCAGCAAGCGGCAATGAGAGTAACACTGCACAATTGGCGTTAAATAGGACACAGGTGTGAGTTGGCGCAGCTGTCGCACGTTATGACTTGTTAATTAATAATCCACTTGATGGCGGAACCACCATTGCGGCAATGCCGGGAAGCACACACATTGAAATTCACACCGCCCACTAGCATGCGTAAATGATCGGCGTGGCATTGGTGCTCGGGCTTCAGTACTGATGACTGGAGAGAACATTCTGTCGCTGTCAAAGTCCAGACAGTTCCGTCTATTCAATACACAGCACAATGGAAGAATCTTACATCTCCAAGCATGCTTTTTTTTTTTTTTTTTTTTTTTTTTTTTTTTTTTTTTTTTATTCATAACTTTGAAATTAAATGTCACTTGAGACCACCTGTTGGATTGTGTGCGCAGTTCTGATGTTTATACACTTCTTACAAATGTATTCAATCAACTGTCAGCAAAACAAGAAGACACGGCAGCATCATTGTATATGCTTTCCAATTCAGTGAAGTACTGCCGTTTTAATATTTTCAACAGGAACAACACATTTAAAACCTAATTCAAATTTGTAAATGCAAATTTGAGCCGCCTCACGGGTTGTTTATGAGAAGGCAGAAAACAACAGCTGAGGTCTGCGCAGGAAGACAAAATGCTAAACTAAATTGAAAATGTCAAGGATTATATTATATGCTACAGTCATCCACAAGTTTTACCAAAATTCTACTTTGTGGTCACATATTTATCAAAGCTCATTCCCGTCATAAATAAATAAATAAATAAATATTATTAACATGAATAATTATTATAATAACCTTTGTTATTAATAATCAAGATACATTAGCTGTATAATAGCAGTTTTTTTATACTATATATTAGGGATGCAACGATAAGCGCAATTTCGTGATATTAAAATTGCCACAATATCGTCGTCGTCATGTTCACAATATTTAAAGGGATGCTTCACTTATTTAGCCCATTATAGCAATAAAAAAGTTAATATTTTGTCTATAATTAATTTGATACTTTCATTATTTTTCACGTACAATTAGTACCTTTAAAAACAAATTTTGCAACTTGATGTCGACTGGAAATGACATCACAATGGGTCAGGTAACCAATCACAGCTCAGCTTGTGAATGTCACATGACCAAACCTAGAACGTGACAAATAATGAAAATATCAAATTTATTACGTGGAAAATATTAATGTTTGACTGTCAAAAATGGCTAAATAAGTAAAGTATCCCTTTAAATGGAACACATCTGTTAAAAAAAAAAAAAAAAAAAAGTCAGGTTGATTTGCATTTGTGTAGTTCTAGCACCCTCTAGTGGCTAGTTTTTTAGTCAAATTCAATTTTTATTAGGGATGTTTTGGCCCTTCTATTTTCAAAATCTACACTAATTGTCAGATGAAAGGGGAATGTAATATGTCTGTGAAGCAAGTCAATATGTGGAGGAACTCAATGTGTGCGTGAATTAACAACATAATAATAAAACATAACAATAATGATAACATAACATTGCAGTTATGTACAAAAGCACAATATTGTGATAATATCGTATTGTGATGTTTGGATATTGTTACATCCCTACTATATATACCTACTACTTATTGTGTAACAGATGTTAAATGGGTAGGACTTGATAAAATTATACTTCCTCCTCCTTTTCAAACGTGTAAATGTGTAGCTAATGACTGGGTGAATCATTGCAAAACTGTTATTTTTGTTGCTATAATGTTGTGTTTGTTGCTTTATGTGTCTTGTATAGTTTTTCTTCCCATATGTACTTTTATAATCTTTTTTTATTTTATTTTATTTAATATACATGTTTGAAATAAATGTAAATAAATATTTTTTTTACTTAAGAGCTGTACATAAAATGTAAAGAATTATATGTTCCAGTTTTCCACAACTTTTACTAAAATTCTACATAATGGTCGGATATTTATGGAAGCCCTTACCCGTTATAAAAATATATATATATATATATATATATATATATATATATATATATATATATATATATATATATACTTTTTTTTTTTTTTTTTAATAGTCACGTTTTGTTTTTTTTTGTTTTGTTTTTTTTGTTTTGTTTTTTTTGTTTTTTGTTTGTTTGTTTTTTTTAGAGCTCAGAATTGTTCATTCGGTAGTCTTACCGATTCAACGTCTTATCATCATTGCTCTTTTTTTTTTTGTGTGTGTGTGTGCGTGCGTTTGCGTGTGTGCGTTTGCGTGCGTGCGTGCGTTTGGTTGCGTGCGTGCGCGTGCGTGCGTGTGAGTGCAAATACGTATAAATTTATACTCATTAATTCACCTAAAGCCTTAGAAATATCCCATTACCCTTCGCCTTAACCAGGTACTTCAGAATCTCGCCAGAGTCGTGAGGTTTAAATGGTCAGGAGACCAGAGAAAAGGTCAGAAAAAAATAAAGAGAAAAGAAAGATAAATCAAAGTGAAATCCAGCACCGACCAAACACTTCCTGCCTTCCCCATGATTACAAAATCAAAGTCTTACGCCAACCCCGGAAGCCTCTAAATTCCAGCAAATTTAGCGAGATCTCAAGAGACCAGAGGAAAAACTAAAGAGAGGAAGGAGGGAAGGATCGATAAGGCAGAGTGAGATCCATAGAAGCCAGTACATCCAATCCATCAAAGTGAAATCCAGCACCAACAAAACCCCTCCTGCGTGGTTACAAAACCAGAGTCTTATGCCAACCCCAGAAACCTCAAACTTCCAATAAATTAAGATCTCAAGTGACCAGAGGAAAAACTAAAGAGAGGAAGGAGGGAAGGATCGATAAGGCAGAGTGAGATCCATAGAAGCCAGTACATCCAATCCATCAAAGTGAAATCCAGCACCAACAAAACCCCTCCTGCGTGGTTACAAAACCAGAGTCTTATGCCAACCCCAGAAACCTCAAACTTCCAATAAATTGAGATCTCAAGTGACCATGGGAAAAACTAAAGAGAGGAAGGAGGGAAGGATAGATAAAGCAAAGTGAGATCCACAGACACCAGCACCCACTGATTCAAGGGGCTGTGGGAGGGAGAGGCTACTTCTGTTGAGTTTCAGTAGATGCTGGTGCGACGGATCTGGCATGCATAAGGACCACCACCAAAGAAAGAAGCCGTCAACCGCGGTCCAGCAAAGCGAGCAACGCCCCCCCCCCCGAGATCCCCAGGCCGCGGCAGCACCAAGGCCACCCCCAAGCCACCCGAGCGGACACCGGTCGGTGAGCCGACCCAGACGCCCGGAACACCCCCGCCCCAGCCCCGGCCCACACCCCCGAGCCCAAGGCCGCAGAACGAGGCCCAGCGGGCCCCCACAGCGCCCCACCGGCCCCAGCCCCCATCCCCCCACGACCCCCCCGCACCCCACCCAAACCCGCCACCCACCACGACCCAGGCCCCACCACCCCCGGCCCCCAAACCCCCGAACACACCCCGACCCCCAACACCCAACCCCCCACCCACCCATACCTCCACCCCCCCCAAACAAGCCGCCCCCCCCCCCCCCCCCCGACGACCGCCAACCCCCCCGCGAACCCGGCCCCCCGCGAGCCCCCCCCACCCCCGGAAACCGGCACCGGGCAGCAGCGCAGAGAGGGAAAACGTGCCCACCCCACCTCCAGCTGTGCGAGAGTAGCACAGCGGCGGGAGGGGGGAAGCAGAGGAGGAAGCACCAGGGGAAAAGGCGGAACACCAGAACACCGAGCCCGGTGGGAAGAGGCCCCGGTCGTCACGCCAGCGTACTAGTGACACCTAACCCTGTTACTGAGTCCGCCAGCTCGCCGACTGGCGAGCTCTACCCTTACACCGTGAATGTGGCCCCACCCAGTGTATGTACAAGTGTGTGCGTGTGGTGCATTAAAATTGGGAGCAGGTGAGTCGGAGCAGAGGGAAAAAATTTCCCCTACTCCGACACACCCGCATCCCCCCCCCCAAAAAAGGAGGGACAAAGTGGTGGGGCAGGGCCACAGATGGAGGGGACCACAAAAAAAAAAAAAAAAAAAAAAAAATGGTCACGTTTTGTTTGTTTTTTTGTTTTCCCCCAATACCTGTACATAAAATGTCAATATGATCCAGTTATTCACAACTTTTACTAAAATTGTACTTAGTTTTACATTTTTATGGAATCCCCTTCCCCACCATTAAAAATATTATTATTGTTATCATTGTTATTATTATTGTTATTATTTTTGTTGTTGTTTAACTGTCAGAGTCCAGTTGCATCAGTGGATTATTTATTTCCAGTATTTATTTATTTATTTATTACTTACTTCTTTGTGCTAAAAGCCCATTTCTTCACCAAAGTCACCATTGTTGGAAGGAGGTGGGACAAAAGTTTGCAGGCATATACAATACCTTGATAAAGTCCATTTTTACATAGCGTCAGTGTGACAAGGACTTCATGTTTCAAATGTTGCTTGCCTATGAGATTGAGACTGAAGGTGTGTTTTTTGTTTGTTTTTTTATTGGTGGAAAAGGGCATTCACAAACTAAAAATAAAAATAATAATTCTAGATCTCCTGTTAATTCAACTCAATGAATTTACAATGAATGCACAACTCAATGAATGAATATTACAAGCCATGTTTACTGCGATTGGCTGGCAACCAGTGCAGGGTGTACCCCGCCTACTGCCCAAAACCAAATGAGAGAGTCTCCAGCACCCCCCGCAATCCTTGTGAGGAATAAGCGGTCAAGAAAATGGATGGATGTTGTTGCTTTAAAGGGGGTTAAAAAAATTATATTGGATTGTTACATGCAAGGATGAGCTTACTAAATTGTACATAAAAAGGAAGCATTACCTCCCAGCAATGAAGGCATTTTATCTCCTTTTTGCTCCAGTCAGCCACACAAAGCAATATCAAATAAAACAAAGAGGCAACACATCATTATTAACTGGACACTAATGCTTTGTTATAAAAATGCTTGTGCAAGGACATTTGAGTATACTTGGAGTGTTGTGCACATAATATGAATATAGACTGTATTGTGGTGACACTGCAAATAGTTCTAAGTGAGAGGCTGCCTCCCCACCTGCAGCGGTGCAACGTTTTTTTTCTGCCTTCACTCTCTTTTTCAAGCTCTCGTCACTGCCAACTTCACTGACAATAATCATCAACAGAGAGCTGAGAACGTGTTCTGGCTGCTGTCACCACCCTGATGCTAGTTTCATGACTTTAGGTAGAGTTAAAATTAAAAAAATTAAAAAATTAAAAAAAACACCTCACAATTCAGGAACCAACTGGTTTATCCATTTCCATTTAGGGCTGCTCGACGATGAAGAAAATGCTTAATTTCTTAATAATTGAAATCATGATTAGAACAATGATTTGCTTTTTGGTACAAGAGAAAAAGTTTGAATATGTAAGAAAAAATATTAAGATAATTTTTATTTTTTTTTTTTTAGATGACAAATTTCTTTGAAACATTATATAATTATGCAAGTTCCTTTTGTGCCAAACAAGATTTATTAAATCAGTCATTTTAAAATTAAAAAAAGGTGCAAATGTATAAATTTAAACAACTCAAAATTAACATTAAAACGCCAAACATATCATATTAAATACAAAGCATGAGTATATTTTTTTTCCCCATTAAAAACCGGACGTATATGATCTGACACATGCATTGCACGGATAATCCATTAGAGGGCAGTATCACCCAGCTGATGGCTTTTCCAGTGACCTTGCGAGATCAATTGAGAAAGGAGAGACATTAATTAATGGAAAATCTTCTTTCTGATTTTTGGAAATACTAATACGTTTTAAATGTCTGTTTATTGTTATATTTTTGACAGTTATAAATGTACAAATGTAAAGAATTGTGACCGGCTGTATCAAATATGACACAAATCAAAAGTCATTGTGGAAGGTGATTTAAAAAAAATAAAATAAAAAAAATAAAAAATAAAAAACTTTTTGTTTGTTTGTTCAAAAGGACCAATAAATACTCTATTTACAAAGAATCTGAATTTTCTCTTTTTAGGGTTAATATTTTATTTTTGTTTACAATTGTTATGTTCTGGGGTTGGATCCCAAACACGCAGACACAAATAAGATTTTAACTCTTTATTCGCATAACATTGAGAGGCGTAGAACAAACTTGACTAGACAAGAAACAACGAGAATGTATCAATAATCACGAGACGCTAAGCTAAATTGGACCGTGGAGTTTCACAGAAGAACAAAGGTAATAATCCGACAAAAACACACACTTCTCAGACTGTTGACCAGATAAAGAAATTAAAGACTCTGGAAATCACATAGGGTCTTACCAGTTGAAACTAGATGCTGGCGACATCAGTTCAAAACAGACACTTAACCTCACGGTCATGACCCAAACATAACCCTTGCATGACCCTACTCATCACAGTAAACATAACCCTTACATCAGAGGTGTCCAAACTACAGCCCGGGGGCCATTTGCGGCCCGCCATCCATTTTTCAGTGGCCCACGACGTGCTAAAAATGGCATTTGACTCAGTTCAAGTCAAATAAACAAAACAAAAATGTTTGGAGATGGTCAAAGTAAGAAGGGAGGGTATCGAAAAAGATGGGCCATTAAAGGTTCTTTTAGTTAACTAAAACTAATGAAAAAACTAAGACTAAAATTCAAAAAACAATTTCATTAACAAAATAAAATAATAAATGCTTTTTAAAAAACGAAAACTAACTGAAACTACATTTTATGTTTACAAAACTAACTAAAAACGAACTATAATTATCGCAAACATGTCCTTCGTTTTAGTCTTTGGTAATTAATTTAATGCATGAGCCTTTGGGGATGATTTTAAATGTGATTTTTATTAGATTTATTTTGATAGAAACCGGAATAATGACGTTTGAAAGTATGTCACACAGAAGTGATGTCGTCTAGCAGCAGCCAATAGAAAAGCACCAAAAGATGACGTTGCTTCCATTGTGTTTTATAAATATTGCGCACAAGTAATACACATTAAAAAAAAACTAATACTAATACTCAAAATAACAAACTAAACAAAAACTAAGCATTTTTTTAAAGAACTAAACTAATAAAAACTAACAGAACCACCCTGAAAGCTAGTAAAAACTAACTAAAATGGAAAATTCCAAAACTATAATAACCCATCTATCCATCCATCCATTCTCTTGACCGCTTATTCCTCACAAGGCTGGAGCCTATCTCAGCTGGCTCTGGGCAGTAGGCGGGGGACACCCTGGACTGGTTGCCAGCCAATCGCAGACTATAATAACCCTACTGCCATATTACAAATAAATTGGTTTATATACTGTAGTATTTTTCTAAATATGCAAAAGCACATAAATTATTTGTACAATTTTTAGGACTAAACACAATTTCTCTTCGTAACATTATGTGGCCCTTGCGTCCTTCTGATTTTCTGTAGGTGGCCCACAAATGAAAAAGTTTGGACACCCCTGCCTTACATGACCCTAGTCATGACAACAATTATGCCAACTTTTGTAATTGTGGAGTGTTTTATTTTAATTAACTCTTTTACTGCCACACGTTATCAAAACACAACCCCCACAGTGCCAGCCGATTTTGCCGATTACGAGCATTCATCAGATTCCGTCATGTTTCATTGTAATTCCATACACCTGCAGCCCATTGAAAAGAGACACAATGCTGCCATCTCCTGGCCATTGTTAGTTGGTGTTTTTGATTCCATAACCCATTGACCAGGCGGCGTTGCACTCAGACGTTGTGCTTATCATTGATAAAAAAAAAATTTTAAAAAGTAGATGACCATTTTACTAATCGTCATTAAACGTTTTTGGCGGTCAAAGAGTTAATTGCACATTCCTACTTCCATCAATTGTCAGGATGGCCGGATGTCCCAATACTTATGTCGATGTACTATGTCTGACCCCTTCCCCATTCCCATCATCACTTATCCAGAGACTTCCATAAATCTCAGCTGACTTCAAATCAATTGCGGTTTGATAACAAGGCTCAAGACCAGCTCAGGGGGGCACCCCCACCCCATCCCTCTCAAATTGCTGTTGTCATCAGATGACTGGGATGCCAGTGCGACAGCAGACGCCGAGCGACGCGGGTCAGCACATCACTGGCATCGCCAGGGTAAGAAGCTGTTAAGCGTCCCCTCTCCTGGCACCGAGTCTTAGCAAGGCAAGCCTGCGCATTAACGCGCACTCATGTAGATTGTGGCTTTTATAGAGTGACAACACATTCACACACTCGTAGATGTCATTCAATGTCAATAATTAGAATCGGTATGTATAATACCATAACATGGTGACGGACAGATGTATAATGTACATGATTATGTTGAAGGTTTTAGTCCAATCAGGTTTGTGAATCCTTCAGAATCAGTTATGCTGCACAAAGTAACTTCATCTATATTAGCAATTTGAGTTACAAATGAATCCTCACATGGCCGGCAAACTGGCACTCGATGACACAAAATATTACGCAATCATGATAATCAGCATGTTACGTTTTTCAATCAATCAATCAATCAACTTTATTTATGTAGCACCTTTCATACATTCAAAATGCAACTCAAAGTGCTCGACATCCATAATACAATACACATCCCCATGATCGTACCCACAGACACACCCAAAACCCAACAAACACATGAAAACCACAACATGGCGGGGCACAGAAGTACCCTGTAAGGAAAGGCATTTTGTCATGGTTGATTCTGAACTGCTCAATAAGATGCACACGGCACAGTTGTGCATTGTTATATTGCATTTTTGCAATTGTGATAAATAGTGAAGACATAAGTCTTTTTTTTTTGGTATGTAACCTGGGCTTGTTCAATTCAACTCCATGAATATTATTCGGTTGTATGAATAGCAACAAGTGTCCTACAATTGGTCTGCCATTTTGTAGGGGAGATTGCCTTTCATTTTTCATTCCTGTCTTAACTATATGAACAAAAAATTGCAGTGTAAAAAAAAATAATAATTTGGACCAATTTAAGTTAGGGCTGAGTCCAAAAAAATAATATCTCGATTTTTTTTTTCTTACACAGTCATTCAGGACGATTATAATTTTTATCTAACAAATGCAACAAGCGTTTATTTAAAGTTTTCATTTAAAATGCCCAGACAATAATAATGTATACTGATTCTAAATAAATTTTAACATAAAATGCAACATTCATAGTTTGTGATTAATTACCACAATTGAGTAGTTGGAAGCTATTGTAAACATATCTTGTAAACCACCCATCCAGCATTCTGCCACTTGTAAAATATTACAACTCCCAATAACATCTGGAAGTAACAGAACATAAAAACAACAGTTTTTAATAACCCAGAAGAGAACATTTGATTTTCAAAATGTCGCCCAACCCTAATTTCTAATTTCTAATCACTGCAATAGATAAAATAACGATAAAACTGTATGTAATATTTATTTGCATTATTTCCAATAGGGAAAACTTTCAAAATCCAAACAAGTCTCACAAGATGATCAGATGACTTTGCAATTTTCCCCTGACTAAAAACCTACTTATCCATGCACCATAAAATAATAAAGATCAGATTTAAAGGTGATTATCAGGGCTCTTACATACAACACATTAAGTAAGTGACAAACATGACATGATGGAATCCAAGCATCAATTTGAGTTTACAAACAATCCACTTTCAAAGGTCAATTGCACACGTGGATTGATGTTCAACCAATCTCAAACGTGCCTCAAGGAGATCAGACTCCCAGCATCCATTTGGAGTCTGAATGCAGCAGTTCTTACTCGACAAACCTCAAGCCTACGTGTGGCAAGAGGGGAGAATCCCGACATGCATATCATTTACAAAGATAACTCCTGCACATGCCTATCCACAGATGGGACCCCCGTAAGCAATCTGCGTCAAACAACCAAAATAGTCTGGACTTGCGTGCGCAATGTGTGCGCAACTTGTTTCAACTATTTTTCACGGCGCAAATAAGGAAGAGACTATCTGGGAGTCGAAAATAGCGTGAGGCTTACGTAAAAAAAAAAAATGAGGCGAGGTTGTTGTACCGAAAGCATCCAAAGGTGGGGTGAAGTCGCCCTTGTTGCACCTGCATGCACACCGGCTCCTCATTGGCATTCCCCACGTAGGTGCACGGGCGCAGCGGCGTGTCACGCACACTTCAAACTTCCAAAAAACGAGCATAATGCATGTTGAAGCGAACCAAAAACTATAGTATCCAACTGCACACAAAAAAAAAAAGCAAACGCGCCTAATTGTCAATTTATAGCGGAAGGGAATCTGGGTTGGCTTTACGTGAAAGAGCAACGGATTCCAAATACTTACAGTCCTCAAGAACTGGATCTCGTCCTCCCCTTCTCCGCCCTCGGCCATGGCTGCGAAGGAGCCTGTTTGCTCACGCGATGGAAGCCACCACTATGACTGCCGGCGAGAAACGCGACGCTGCGCTCCTCAAGCCGTTATTAGCATGGAGCTCGTCCAAAGCCATATAGGGAAGACCTGCCGGTAACCCCCCCGCGAGGACCCCCGCCCCGCCTTCCCCACCTCTCGCTCACTCTCCTCCTCCTCCTCTTCTTTCTCCGAGCAGCATCAGCAGTGCGGAGCAGCACGGGACTAAAATTTATCCGTGATAATAAATGTTGTCTTTATCGTGTTAATATTGACACGAAAACAAATTATAAACAAACCCACCGTTGCCTGTTGAATGGCAAGCATTTCTCATGGTGCAGTAGGTGAAAGTTGAAAAGACGCTATGCAATAAATGTGCATTGTGTGGGACTACATTAAAAAAAAAATACAGAAACATTCGATTTGAATTTTTGTAAAAATGTTGCCAGGAGACAAAATCTAACTCTTAGTAAAAGTGATTCATAAAGATCCACAGTGCAAGAACAATGATTTTGTTCAAATTGATTATGGAAATGCTCTTAAAGACCGTAGTCATCTAATGTATGTGGGGAATAATTTCAGTTTTGTTTTGGGGGTTTTTGGGGGGCAAAAAAATAAATAATTCAATCATCCTGAAAAAAATGACTTATGCAATTATTGTGGGAATGCTGAATTGCCATATAATAACTCCCACATAATACTTCCCATTTACACCTTTCAAATTGCAACTTGCTTCAAAAATTCACGCCATCTTAGGAATATATCCTCTGATTTCACAGTGCTTACAGTATTCACACAATTTAATGTTAAATATCAACTTTCCCCCATTCATTTTCAATGGGACCGACATTGAACTTTTTCTAAGTCCCACTTTCCACGCCCACTTCCATACGTACAACTGACCATCATTACCAGCACTGTGATACTGCTTATTGGAACACTTGGTAAAATGCATTGTCCAGTAACAAGGAGGAGGTTGCGGGTTTGAATCCCACATTTGACTGTACATTGCAAATGTATCCATGGCAATTATGCTAAGTGATTACATGTATACCAACTAGCTTAGTTCCACTTTTCCATCTAAATTAATGGCAGGTACTGCATGCCTAGGTGGCGCTATTGCGTGAATTTTATTTTATTTTTTTGCATTTTTCCACTGGATATCATTAGTTGAATTCTATCCATCTAAATGAATACTTTCAGATAACACTTGTACATATGAATAGGCCATTATCCATGATTTTCAACAAGCCAAGTTGGCTCACATGTTAAATACTTGCCTGGCGTTACAGAGACATGCAAGTGTGTTGGTTCAAATCTCGCTAGGGACAAATTTTATTAGCATTCAGCTTTGAACTGGGATCTGCTTATTGATTAATATAACATTACCTACATACTACCCCCAGGTTTCTCTGGACCCCCCCCTCCCACCACGCTCTTGCTGCCCAGGTCCACAGATTTTCCTGACAGGCCACATTTCCAACATTGTCCCTTGCATGTCATATCAAAGCCAAGCGGTTTGCGTGGTGTTGTTTTTTTGTGATGTTTGCAGGATCAATGACATGTGACATCATAAACATTACAACTGATATTCTCAAATCTCCTTCCGGCGATATATATATTTTTTTGTAGGACTGAATCCTGTTTTGTTCGATATGTTCAGTGACAGTAACTGTTTTCTCCTTTCGGGAAGCCGGTACAGTAATCTCCCCCACCCCGCGCCGTATTTTGCAATTGCTCTAAAAGGCTTTGAGATCATTCCGATTACCTGCGCGTGTAATTGTTGGTGATTTCAGTGACAGTAACAGCTGTTGATTTCCCTTTAACTTGTGTAATCCATCAGAGACAGCTTGGGCAGAGGGTCCAATTAGGCTGGCGCACGCACTGAGCCAGGTGGAGCTCATACTGGTGCACAGATGACCTATTTCGTGTAAATAATGTTCTTATGAGTTGCTAGAAGGCCAAATAAGCTTTCAACATTTACATATACAAAGTTCTACCCACTGTAGAACCAGTGACGGAAAGTCTGGCACTGCACACTGATAGTTTGCATCTTTTGAGTTATAGTTTAATTCAAGTAGATTAGATCGATCTTAAATCCTGACGGAACTCGCCGTCTGTTTGTTTATGTTCCTCTCAGGGCTTGTCAGTCTTGAGGGGATTAGGAGTCGTGATTTCCATATGTTGAAATGCCACCAGACAGCAGTGACTGAGGGAGAAAGGCTCTTACTCCCGAGGGAGAAAGGCTCTTACTCCTTCTGGCAGCGGGCAGTTGCTCGCAACTCGAACTACAACACTCAGCTGCTGCTGCATGGAAGTCAAAATACAGGTATGTGTACCATAAATGTGATATTTAGCTTCTTGGTTACAATGAAGTGCTTATTTTGAAAGTTGTAGTTCCCAATAGGAGGTTGAATTAGATCAAAACTGAAAGTTACTCCCTGGAAAAGTTGTATTAGCGCCTTGTAATTAGTCCTACATGAATCAACATCGGACCTTAAAGTCTTAAAGTTGCTAATCCATCTCTCTTGATGATTGAAAGGAACCATCAGCCGATATCTGCGACTCTTAAATATCATTATGAAGGGCACCGACGCTTCTTTGCGCCTCTGCTTCCCCATCAATGAGATGAGCGTTGTGAGCCTTGGCAGAGGTCCAGCTTCCCCTTCCAATGAACCTCAAGACCACCATCCTGAACTAAACTGCTTTTACACCGAGGCGGGTCAGGTGGAGACGGACAAATTCCGGTTCGCCGACTGGTCTGAGTTGGTGTGGCTGAAAGAGTGGTTGCAGCTGTGCTCGGACTACCGGACCTTCGTGAACATGGGCAACCGGCAAGGGATGAGGATCGAGACAAAGGTAGATAGTTTAGCAAAATCCAATGGGATCCAGAGATCAAACAGAAGACCAGGTGGGTTTGTTTACAGTGATAGAACTTTGCTTAACCTCAAGGGGACACCCACATCTCTACAACAGACTACAAAGTTTAGAAAGCTATCGACAAGCAGTCCTACAAATGAGGACTCACTTGAAGAAGAGAGGCACTTCACTTGCGCGTCTGCCATTTTGAGGCAAGAACAGGATGAAAAGGATGATGGTCAAATGGACTTGAAGCAGTCATGGAGAGCAAATCTTTCCGCCAAAGAGATTTCCCGTCTCAACAGAAAATATCCTTTCTCAAGCAGAGAGGACGAAATTTTTCCGTCTGTCTCGGAGACAGACCTCTCTGAATATGACGACATCTGCCCCATTTTTGATTGGGAACCAACTGAAGACATGAACAGAAACGCGCTACAATCAAAGGTCAGTTCTCAAAACGAAGACGTTCTTCTGGGACAGTCTTCTTGGGCAACAACTGCAGCACGTGTAACGAGAAAGATTGAGGAGGTGGAAGGTATCATCCGCCGGGTGAGTCTCACCAGTTCCAGTTTGATCAAAAGAAATGGAAACGCAAGAGATGAGTCTCTGCGTCGCCTCCAAATCCAGACCCGAGACAAGGAGTACGAAGGCGACAGCGCTAGGCTGCTCGATGAGCTCCGTTGTTTGTGCGAGGAGCTGAGCGAGAGTCTTCAACGAGCCTTGAGGATGGAGGGAGAAAACAAAGAGTGGTTGTCACTATGCGTCCAAAGAGAACACAAAATAGCATATAAGAACAATCGCTTGGAATCAATGAGTGGTTCTATCATTTCAACAGTGCCCAACAACTCCCTGTCAAGCTGTTTGTCAACAAGTAGCGGAATACCCAACAGGTCCTCAACATCTCCCAGCAACGCCACTGCGCTCACATGGGGACACAATCAGCTTGACGAGGACATCTGCGACCAACACGCGCTGTGGACAAGCTCAGCCAAGGACAGCTGGAGCGAAAAGGAGAGCTTAGATTGGGCCAATCACAGATGGAGAGAGGAGACGCAGACGCACAGATGCCTCAGTGAATCTGGCTTCGGTGAAGATGACCTGCTTTCTTCAGGTAAAGACACCGCTGTAAAAAAAAAAAAAAAAAAAAAAAAAAAAAGAGTAATTTACTTTTAAAAATAAAACTTAGTAAGTTTTTTTCATTCAGAAAAAAAGTAAAAAAAGTAAATATTACAAGAGGAGTTTTGAGGACATTTTACCATCCATCCATCCATCCATCCATCCACTGTGCTGCCCACATTTTACCAGTTTATTAAAAAAAAAAAAAAAAAAAAGCTGCTCAAGGGTTAAGGGACAAACCCACTCTACCACCTGAGCCATCCCATTCCTGCTGTGCCCTGCTGTGTGTTGCTATAATGATGGTGGAAGTCAGAATCCTTGTACCTCCAAGACAAGAAACCATTTTTTGGTCTCATTTTGGAGACACCAGCAATGCAGTATAGTGTCAAACAGCAATCAAACAAAGAGTGGCATGACTCAGGTGGTAGAGTCTCTGTCTCCCAATCTATAGGGCATGAGTTCATTCCTCAACGCTTGGGGATTATTTTTTTTTAAAACTGGCAAAACGTGCTCAAAACTCTCCTTGTAAAATGTACTTAGAATTTCTTGAGCTAAAAAAACTTTACTAGATTTTTCTCAAGTAACTATTACTTTTTTTTTTTTTTTTTTTTTTTTTTTTTTTTTTTTTTACAGTGTTATTACATACTCCTGTTACTCGCAACCCTAATTAGGGCAAGCGCTCTAGAATTTGGATGGCTAATCACTTGCCTCACTCCGGCACAATTTAATTAATCCAATACAAGCAAATCCAATACAAAAGATGTTGGTTGATTGGCTGATGCAGTTCAGTTAGTACTGCAAGTTATAACCCAGTAAGTTTACGTACAAACATCCATGGCCAGGCATGCACTTCCTGTATGCATTAGTATTAGTAGTAGTCCGCCATTTAGTCAAAGAAGCATAAAAAGCCTGCTTCCTCCTGATGCCGAACACATGAAGTTGATCACATTTGAATGGTTTGACCTCCTGCTGTTGCTGCTTCGTTTCGGCCCGTGAAGATACAGTATGTGGTATGACTCGAGTGTGTACGTGCATGTATTCAGTCAGGCATGATGTACTAGGTAGGCACCTGATTTGGAAGGGTGCTGCTTGAAAGAATTTAGTGTGTCTGTGTGTTTGCTCTCACATGATCAGGCATGCTTATGAAAAACATTTTTTTTTAGAGGTTTTAGTGAATTTGAAGTTTTACCGACGTGGCCTCATGGTGGCAATGTGGTGTAACTTATTCAAGCACAAGAGTTTCACTCTTTGACCTAAGCTTACCTTTAAGCCTTCGCTTTGCTTGATGTGGAATCATATTTGTTTAAAAGCAGGTTTCTAGTGTTGTTGTCATTCAAGCGTGTATAATAATTTTGAAGGAAAGGTAACGCCAGTGACAAAATAAGTACTTATACTGTTTAATGCGTTTTGTTTTTGTTTTTTTTAAGTTCCAGTTTCCCTTTATACCAAATAGCGATTCACATCGATACCAAAATACATCAACGTGGCATCTCGCAATGTAGAATTTGTGAGAGACATTACCGGTAGTTACATGAGTCCATAGCCTGCTTTTTTTATTTTTTAAATAAACCAGTTACAGTTTTGAATTTCATTTTGATTTTTTTTGTTTTATTTATTTAGTTTTAATTAGTTGTCAGGATGGTTCTGTCAGTTTTTATTCGTTTAAGCCATTTAATAAATGCTTAGTTTTGGATTAGTTTTAGTTAGTTTCAGTATTAGTTTTAGTTTTACAAAAAATGTGTATTACTTGTGCGCAATATTTAAAAAACATCATGGTAAAAATAAATCTTATTAAAATCACATTTAAAATCATCCCCAAAGGCTCATGCATTAAATTAATTACCAATTACTAAAGACTAAAACGAAGGGCATTTTCAGTTAATTTTGTAAATGTGAAATGTAGTTTTTTTTTTTTTTTTCGTTAACGACAATGTTTTCTACATTTTATTTTTATTTTTTTTTTATTAGTTTTCGTTAACTAAAATAACCTTGCTGACGGCATCCTTGAAAACATAGTATTTCCTAAGATCTGCCATGTTGTCATGACAGTTGATTCATGGGATACCATTGAAAATAGATGCACTACTGCCATCTGCTGGCCATAGTTAGTAGGTGTTGTTTTTGTGTGTGTGTGTGTGTGTGTGTGTGTGTGTGTGTGTGTGTGTGTGTGTGTGTGTGTGTGTGTGTGTGTGTGTGTGTGTGTGTGTGTGTGTGTTTTCTTTTCATTCATGAAACCAGAGCTGCCCAAGATGTTGTGCTGCCCATCGAAAGGGAAAAAAAAAAAAAACTTAGTTGACATCAATTAGCGTTAATGGCGGTACTTGTCGGGATTTACCTTTGAAGTCAATTAACGTTAACAGCAGAAAAAGAGTTAATTATGAACAGGCTAGCGTTAGCATAGATGTTACAATGATTATAAACCTTCAAACAACTGCACATGGTGTAACAACACATCCAAACAGGGCGTGCAACAATCTTCACAGTCATACGTTCGTTTTACGACTATCACTGGAGTTTAGTTGGGGACCTTCTCTGCCTCTTCATCTCTGCTGTTTGATTACACTGCAACTCACAGGTGAGACCCCATATAAAACAATCACTTAAAAATATGCGATTCAGCGTAAACAATGACCCGGGGTGTAGCAGGGCAACGATGTCATTTGTTCTTTCTTGAGTGGTGATTGCGCTTGTCTTCTCCAGACGAAGCTCTGCAGAAACCGGAAGACTTCTGGCAGCAGGAGTTGGAGGAGTCTCTGTCGTTCTGCAGGTGGTTCTCTCATCCCTCCCGACCCAAGCTCGTTGACTTCCTGCGCATCACCGCCCCCGAGGACGATATCAGTCGGACGCCAACTCCCGTGTTCCCAGGGCTTCGGGTGAGAAAACGTCGTTATGAGTTTGATCACCTATCACTGTTGATTACGAAGCATTATTCGGGCAAGTGGGGAACAAAAAGCATTTCAGGAACGTTTCAAGCCGCACTAAAATCCAAGCAAGGTACAACAAACAATGTGGATCGTAACGTTATCTTTTTGTCGGCTTGTATAAATGATACGGCCCTTAACATGCCACACTTTAAAAAATGCCTCCAGATAACGCGTAATAGCTCCGTTCAGGCGAAAGCATTAAGATGAGAGTCGTCGTTAAAAGCGAATCACCATAACGGTGGCCAGCACGTTTCACTTGGAAATGAATGCTGCTCCCTCACAGGCCGCCGCCATCGCCTCAAAGCCGTTTACGTGCAGGAAATGGCCTCCGATGACAACAAAGGAAGTTTGTGTTCTTCGTGGTTACATAACGGGGATATAATGCGGCCGCGTGGACTCAGCATGTTATTGACAATTAGGGAAACGTTTCATTCATTTTTATGTGTACGTGTAAATTAATTATTGTGTTTACGATTGTTTTCTTTACTGAAGTGTAAGTTACACCTTTGGGACAGAATCAATTTTATTACTAGTATGAACATTCAATGGCTTTTTTTTTTCTTTTTTTTTTACACAACTCTTGAGTACCAATACCAATACCAAGCACCAGTACCACTTGTACTTTTTATAAATGAAATGAACAAAGACGCAATAACAGATCATTTTCAAGAAAGACATACGTCACAATACTGTCTAGCATTTTTCCTTCAAATTGCATGAAATTAATGGCCATTTTATTCTGTTTATATTCATATCAAGGTCAAGGTATTGGCTCTTGTGACGACCCTCTTGTAGAAAATGTCCATTAATTTTAATCAACTTTAAAGGGATACTTGACTCATTGCACCATTTTCAGCAGTAGATTGTGGTAATTTCATTATTTTTCATGTACAATTAATACCTTTAAAAAGTTTTTTTTCTACTTGCTGTTGACTGATGATAACCATCACCTGTGCTGAGGAAGTAGATCACGACCAATCATGGCTCAGTTTACTGACCAAACCCAGAAAACAGGTGAGCCATGATTGGCCGTTACTTACTTCCTCAGCACAGGTGATGTCATCATCAGTCGACAGCAAGTGGGAAAAAATACTTTTTAAAGGTATTAATTGTACATGAAAAATAATAAAATTATCAAATTCATTCTGGACAAAATATTAACTTTTCACTGCTGAAAATAGTTCAATGAGTCAAGTATCCCTTTAAGAAAAATGCTACATTGGGGTATATAGGTGGTCTGGCATTGTTTTTTTTTTTTTTGTTTGTTTTGTTTTGTTTTTTCCATCAGTACTATAGGTACTTGGTATCTGTATCGAAGACTACCTAAGAGTTGACTACTCGTACTGGTATCGGTCTGAAAAAAAAGTGGTATTGAACATAATACTCGTCTCTCATTGTTGCTTAATTGTGGGTACAACATAGTCCTGCATGTTTGTCCAACAATAAACAATTCTAATGCTATACCATGGGATTATCTGCATTTATGCCTCTTACATAAACATACCTTATTTAAGACGACGACAATGTCTCCGGCAAAGAGATCCCGAACAGAGATAGCTACACTGTGTTTGCATGCTGTAACAATATTGATCATGGCTTCCATCGCTCACCTGCTGGCTATAACGTCAAGATACGAGCAAACAAGGGTGGGGACCTGAGATGTGACAATAAAGCAAATAGGTTGTGAGGAACACGTTTGATACATTTATACTGGGAAAATGTGTTGGGAAAATTTTTGGGGAAAAAAAATATTATTTTTATTATTTACTGTATTTTCATATATATATATATATATATATATATTATTCTGTGTGAGCATATTAATCTTATAGTGGGAGTGTTACGCTGCTGACAAGTCCTCCAGATTAGCCCGCCCTTGCTGCACGACGCACGCGCAGGAACTCTGAGACCTCCTGGCCATTGTGACTTGGCAAAGCGAACGTTCAAACAAGTGATTCGTGGCAGTCCTGTTTAGCTTCCTACAGCTGTGGGCGTGGCCTGCCTCCATCTGCTCCGTGTGAATCATTCAGGATTCTACGGGATGAGGTTCAACTTGATGGAAGGTTGCAGTCGGTCAGAAGGAGCCGCGAGGAAGAATTTGGTTATGCCATGTGAAGTTTAAGGACAGCGACTGAGTTTCCACATTTGTTTCCACTTTTGATCTATGAAAATGAAAGCTTAGTATCAGGGAAGGTTGAGTGAACATTTCCTCTCAAGAAATGAGAGTGAGAATGTCACGTCTGATTCATTTTTGACTGACTTTTTACTTCCTTCTTGAAATGGATCTCAAGTCACCCATCCTCACATTTTTCCGGGCCATTCCAGAAGAGCACAATGTGGACGTAACGCGGGAGTTTGCTGAACTGAGAGCAAAGCTGAAGAAAAAGGCGGCTACGACTTTTAAAGCAACTCCGCCGAAGGATAGCAATAACTCTTTACCGTATGTTATATATCGTGCTGGGAGAGAAGAAAGGATGACCTACGACCTCGAAGGTGAAGCAGGAAATCACTCAGCAGAGGAGAAAAAAGCTCAATTTAATATAGCAGAGAATGGTGACGATAAACAAGACCCACAACAAATAACTGCTGTAAAAGCTGAAAATATCGCCTCTGTGGTTGGACAGTTTGAAATAAATCAACCAGATAATGTTGACAGTGGCTTGATTGACTTGTCCACCAATTTGATTCATTTTCAAAAGAAGGAATTTGCCTTGAATCGAGTTCCCAAACCCAAACGGGTCTTGATTACAGTGACTCGGACCGAACATGCCGTTGAAGACGAACAGTCGAAATTTGAGGAAAACGAGGAGCAAAGCAATCAATCGCCCTCACCTGGATTTACCTTCTCCCAAGGCTCCTCCACGAAGAACGTGGTGGGACCCGGGCATGGCGCCACGGCTCAAATCCGACCTTCAACCGAAGACGCTAAGACGACGATCCTCCCTGAGAAGCAGGGAGAGACCAAGATCCAGGGAAGCTTCCTGGATCAGATCTCCCTGCTGCTGAACCCCAACAGACGGACTGATGAGATGGACGAGAAGATGGAACTTCTTGCGCAAGAGCAGACAGAATCCAAGGAGAACGAGCTTCAAAGTGGTCGCGAACCGCAGACGGAAGACCTTCAAACCAAGGAGGACACGTCCACAAAAGCGCCTGTATCGGGTGCAGAAGCAGCCTTTCATGCCTTGAAAGCTTTTTTTACACCAAGGCCACTGAAGAAGGAGAAGGTGGACCAAGAGGCAGCCAGAAAAAGGACCTGGACGGAAACGGATGCACTGAAAGGATTTTTTGAAAGAACTTCCAACAAGACCACAGAGAAGAATACTGCAACTACAGTATGAAGAACATTCACCTCAATCCAAATAACTGTTAAGTCACTATGGATCTTGTTTGGATCATTTTTAGAATCAGAATCATCCTTACTGGCCTGATCTTTTTTGGGCAGATGCGGTGCTATTATTATTATTATTATTATTATTATTATTATTATTATTATTATTATTATTATTATTATTAATTTATTTATTTTAATTTTTCTTATTATTATTATTTACTGCATTTTACCATAGTAAACGACGCACAAGTTATGCCCCTTAATCCATTTTGAAATCATATTATTATTTTTATTTTTTTTCAAATTCTAGAATAATCTATTATTGTAGTCTGTATTTTCACACCATAGCAAGCAAACATGGCTGAGAAGTCATTGTTTTGTTTAGGGGTGTCTAATTAATCGCATGACTTCAATAATTAACTAATAATTAATCGCAAATTTTATACCTGTTCTAAATGTACAATAAAATGTCCAAGAAAATATTTTTTTCTAAGTTTCATACTCTTGTTTACATAAAAGTGGAGGGAAAATGTTAAACTAATAGAAATATGGCCATATTTTTTAATCATTGATAAAGTAATTTTATAATATTTCATAAAATTGAGTTAAAATAAAAAACAGATGTACCATACTGTAAAAAAATAAATAAATAAATGACTGTGATATTGATTTGTGTTGAGGTCATATATCTGCCACTAGATGGCATAATTGCATTTGTAAGATGTTGGTGGTAGCTCACGTTTTCTTTTCATATTAAGAGCTATCTAATCTTTCACATGAAGTAACTTGTGAAATTCTGCACATTATTATTAAATGCATTACTGCTAAAATTTGACATGAACGTGTCCTCTGCGTTGCGACTGGAATTTTTTCAATTCCCCCCAACCTGATTGGCTGTTAACATTATTTTGTAAATTTTAACCAATCTTGGTATAAGCTATGTTCTGTACAAATATTCAGGCAAGAAAAACAAAAGTACTAACTAACTGTCATTCGTGGTCCAAATACATACAAACCCACAGTTTTTTTCTTTTCTTTTTTTTTCTTTTTTGTCTTTGTTGATCCATCTAGTCTGAAACAACCAGCCCAATAGAAGAAGAACGAACTCCTGGACGTTTACAAGCTGTCTGGCCTCCACCCAGAGATGAGAAAGTTGGTCTGAAGTATACCGAAGCAGGTACTGACACACTGTTAAATAGTCCCAACAACTTCTCAAGCTAAAAATAGACTAAATGGGGAAAATAGCATGTTTTAACTTTGGCTTTTTTGTGTGGTCACTTGCTCAACTTGTATAATAAATAAATGTCGTCCAACCAAATATTACATCATGGATCTTAATAGATTGTGGTGTAAGGTCAAAATAAAATAAAAACAATTTCCTATACTGAGAACATTCAGGAGATGTGATGCGATTCCAAAGCATATTGACAGTAAGTGGTAGTGTTTGCTGTCATAGACAACATATTGCACTTCCCTCAAGGTCAACACAAATCCGCCCTGCATGATTGAGTCCACAGCTAACAAACCTTGTTGACCTTGAAGTCCGAACATGCTAATTAATGTGTTTCTCAACAATAAACTTCAGCGACACGCCTATATTTGTCATCCAAATCTACAATTTTAGATAACACATCGTCACCATTCTGATGACGTTCTGCTGGTCGACCACATGGGCTCTGCTTCCCCCTAGCGGTCGAAATCTATTAGTACAACTTTGAGATAACCACTGTAAAAATGGCTCCATTGTTGTCTGTTTTTAGAGCACCAGGCAGCTCTCCTGCAGTTGAAACGAGAATGCAAAGAAGAAGTGGAGAAGTTACAGGTGAGTGTGAAAGATAATATTGTTCTGTTTGCAAATGTAAAGTCGGTTTAACCTGCTTGCTAGCCCCCGGAGACAAATTAACTTCCACAACTGGTTTCATTCCCCATCAGTTCAACACACAAAATATCAACAGACTTCAGCTTCATTTCACAAATATTGATGAATAAATTAGTGGTGACGAAATAAGAGTGTGACTGTTTGTTGATAATGTGTTTCAGGAGGACTTCAGCAAGGAACTCTCTCAATTAAGGTTAGAAAACGAGGTGACGGTATCCCGTCTGGAACGCACCCTGGCTGAACTTCAGGCCAAGCTCTCCCTCAGACGCGGCGAGCTCAGAGACGCTGCCGTGTCCACCCAAGAGGACACGTTTCCACGCAAAGCCTTCCGCGCCGTCTGCATCCAAACTGACAGGGAGAACTTCGTCAAGAGTGATGGCGACGCGAAGGGGAGCGAGTGCTCCCAAAATCAGCAGAGGGTGACCCCTAAAACACTCGACTTGGCTTCGATCGGCTCGAGCCTGGCGGGGCGGCGAGAGGGAGGCCCACCGTGTCCGTCTTATGGACATCATGTGCAAACATTGAAATCCCCCCTGCCGCCTCCGCCGCCACCACCGCCTCCTCCGCCGGCTCCGTTTATGTCAGCTGCAGTGCCCCCACCACCTCCACCACCCCCATCCATGATTTCACATGTCACTCCACCAATGCCGCCATCTTTATCTGCGACTCCCAGAAAACCTGTGGTGGAGCCTTCGTGTCCCATGAAGCCTCTGTACTGGACCAGAATTCAGATTGAGGACAACAAGTATGTTGACAGTCGGTTAATCGACAAGTAATCAATTATCAATTTAATCTATTTATTTTAAAACTATTTTAAGAATTGAGTAATTGTTTGGAGCCATTTTTTTTATTAACTCATTCACTGCCATTGACGGAAAAAGACGTCAAATGGTGCATTTTTTTGCTGGTCTGGCAATGAATGTGTTAATAAATAACTTTAAAAAAAAATCAAAGTGGCCCTTGCAGCTTTCTATTTTTCCTGTATGTGGCCCTCAGAGGAAAAAGTTTGGACACCCCTGCTGTACATTATATCAACAATTTATAATTGCTTCATTGATTTTTACCATGTTTAACTCATTCACTGCCATTGACTGAAAAAGACGTCAAATGATGCATTTTTTTTCTGGTCTGGCAATGAATGTGTTAAAAATGGTCCAAATCCTCTGATTTCCACATATCGACAGTAAGTGTTCACTGATTTCATGAAAGAAAACTTCTTTTACAATCTTCTGTGTTTAATCAATTAATCGCAGTTCACTTATTGCTGATTCACTATACCGCAGATTTTTATTTGGATCCATAACTCATATTTTATGGGGGTTTTAACTCAATATTTCGCTGTTTTTTCAGCGATTACCGCCCCTGTTTTCGATAGTGAGTACGCCATAAAAATCTTTATGCTGCTATTATTGTCCTTTTTTTGTGATTTTTTAGTAAATAAAAAAAAGTCTTTCATTCAACACAATCTATTACATATTTAAACAAAATATGGAATATTTGGTCAATTAAGAATTTTTTTTTTATTTTTATTTTTTAAAGGGGATGTCAACCCCCCCCAAACCCCCCCCCCCCCCCCCCCCCCCAAAAAAAATAAACTTGACAATAATTTTTAATATTGTGTTAGTGGGATATGAGTTGAGCAGCAAAATCCAGCCGATTTAATCCATGTCAGGGGGCGGCCATGTTGCCACTTGCTGTCGACTAAAGATAACATCAATGTCGCGCAGGTAACGTGAGCTGCGATTGGCCGTTGCCGGAGCACTGAAGCAACTGTGATGTCATCTTCGGTCAACAGCATGTGGCAAAATGGCCGCCCCCTGGCGTGGATAAAAACAGATGGATTTTGCTTCATAACTCGTATTCCACAAATGTAATATTAATCACAATGTCAGTGAGGTCACATGTAGCATATTATTGTCAAGAAATGTTGAACGTTGACTATAATTCTTCTTAGCAAATCATTCTCCCATCACGATGAGCTATTTTTAGAACAGACCCCAGTTACTGGCCAAAACTGATTTTCCAAATACTGGAGAGAATCTCAAAAGTAATAAATCAATAACCAAAATATTAGGAACAGTCAGTCAGAGACAATATTGTGAATTGTTTTCCATCCGTATTTAAGTTTGTATCCACTTCTGTCAACTTCAATATTTAATGACATTAGAGTGAGCTTAAACGAGAGAACCAAATACATCTTGAAATGGAACTGTGGTTTTGACAAAAATATGTTTTTTGTCTCTTTCTCAGGAACAACACACTATGGAATGTTTTGGAAGAACCGCAGCTCACGAACGCAGTTGAGTTTGAGGATCTGTTTGCCAAAACCACCACACAACTCAAGCGAAAACCACTAGTGGACAATTATGAAAAGAAAACTAAAGCCAGGAAGGTAAAGTTTACGTGTCATGTCGTTATTAAGGCGGCATGCTGGATTATTATTTACCACGACGTTTCGGATTTGACCCCCGAAACTCATCCCTGCATGTGTCCGTGTGTTAGATCATTAAACTGCTGGATGGTAAACGCTCTCAGGCTGTGGGCATCCTCATATCAAGCCTCCACCTCGAGATGAAAGATATCCGACAAGGTCAGTCAGGATGTTTACCATACGTATACTGTATATTCCTTTCAAAATGTGACCTGTGTTTGTTTTATTTCCTGTAGCGGTTCTGACTGTGGATAACTCAGTGGTGGACCTTGAGACTATTGAGGCGCTTTATGAAAATGTGTGTATGACACAGGAGTATTAATGAGCAATTGTGTATTAAAATGGCGTTCAAATGTAAATATCAATATGTCAGAGAGCTCAGCCAGAGGAGCTGGAGAAGATCAAGACGCATTACAACACATCCAAGGAAGAGGAGGTTAAGCACTTGGACAAACCTGAACAGTCAGTATAAGCACAACATAAGTGTGATTGACTGTGTGTGAACAGCTGACTGGTCCGAACTCCAATTTATTAATAACCACGTCCTTCTCCATGTTGGATGTTTTGCGTGATCCAGGTTCCTGTATGAGCTGTCGCAGATTCCGGATTTCGCAGGCCGGGCTCGCTGTATCATTTTCAAGGCAGCCTTTAATGATGGGGTGGCGTCCATTCAGCACAAATTGGACGTTATCGCCTCGGTGTGCGAGGTAGGAAGGAACATGGCGCGGGAAACGCCCATATAAGGGCATCGACTGTATTGTAGTTCCGAAGCAATCCCAATAAAAACGTTTGCCCACAAATAATAATAATAATAATAATAATAATACAATTATTCTTAATAATAATAGTAATAATAACATTATTATTATTATTATTATTATTATTATTATTATTATTATTATTATAATACAATTATTCTTAATAATAACATTATTATTATTATTATTATTATTATTATTATTATTATTATAATTATTATTATTACATTATTCTTAAGAATAATAGTAATAACTTTATTATTATTATTATTAATAATAATATTGTTATTATTAATATTATTATTATTATTATTATTATTATATAAATGTTATATTATTATTATTATTATTGTTAATTATTATTATAATCACATATTACATATCATCACTGCTATGTGAGAAACACTTGTGTCCATTAATTGTCATTTTTTACATGTTTATGTTTTTGGGGCCCTGGATTGTCTGGCAGCCAGTTCAGGGTGTACCCCTCCTACTGCTCGAAGCCAGCTGGGATAGGCTCCAGCACCCCAGCGACCCTTGTGAGGAATAAGCGGTCAAGAAAATGGATGGATGGATGTGTTTGGGATGAAATTGAATGCAGACGTCCCAAAAATGTAAAAATCTAAAAATAATTATTATTATTATAAAATAATAATAATATAATATAAAATAATTATAAAAAGGGGGAGATGGACAGGTGTTTTTTTACATAGAAGCGGAAATATACAATATATTATAATATATTATATTTTATATTACATAAATTTTCCCACCAAAAAAACAATAATCAATAATTTTAAAGAAACACCTACATGTCACGACATTATATTTTTCCTTTTGCATTAACTAGCAATTTTCTATTCTTCTTATTTCTAATTTCAAGCTCGATAGTAAAATGGCTCAAAACCTGGTATTGGTACTCGCTCATCCCTACTTTTGATACATAACCCCCCTCCCATTAATGCATTTTCTCCCTTAAAATTGAATAAAAGTTATGACAATGTTCTATACTTCTAGTTTCCAATTTCTAGTTCCTGATTGTAAAATGGCCACAAGAGGGCGGCCTTGCGAATACTGTTGCCTTAAAATAAGACTGTCTATTGGCTCAATTTTGATGCCTGGTATCAGTATTCGCCCTTCCCTAATTAAAAGTTCAGGATCTGGTACCCATTTATATATAGAGTGATAGTATACATTCCAAGAAAGAAAATTAATTGGTCTGAAGTGCTCACTGAATTGTCGTCACTGAACATGCCTCGCTGAACAGGAAGTTGCTCGCATGTTTTGCTATGAAGGCTCTGCTGGAGAAAAATGGCGTAAAGGAAGTGCTGGGACTGATCTTGGCTTTGGGCAACCACATGAACGGCGGCAACAGGATCCGAGGGCAGGCTGACGGCTTCGGTCTGGAGATCCTTCCAAAACTCAAAGACGTCAAGAGCAAGGTACTCAACCTCCGACTGCCGTGGTCCTGGTTTTTCATTTTCATCGGGTTCTTTGAATAGCAACATCTTCCTCCATTTTTTTTTTCCTTCTAGGATAATCGCATCAGCCTGGTGGACTACTTGGTATCATATTACCTTCACAATGTTGACAAGGTAGCACCACAAAATACAAACACTTGTTTTGTTACAAACTCAAGTCCTAGCGTGATTGTCTGCGCTTAAATGACTCTTTGCCAGAATGCCGGGACAGACAAGAGTACGTTTCCACTTCCTGAATCTCAGGACGTCTTCCTAGCAGCGCAGCTCAATTTTGATGACCTCACTGCAGAGCTAAGAAAGCTTGGGCGAGATCTAGCAGGTACGTCTCCTCCTTTTCTTGGAACTTCTTCAATTAGAAACAGAACGAATAACTCCTACAAGACGTTACTCACATACCAGACCAGAAAAGACTTAGCGGTCATTTTGTTGTGTTTTTTTTTTAAGAAGCTCACTTTTCCAATACACCAAATCTCCGTCTGGGAGCATTTTCCCTCAATCGCCCCTAATCAATGCAGCTGGCCCTCTGTCAATGTTTATACTTTGGACTAAAGGCCTTCAACAGAACCTGAGGTTGTTCAAGACCAAAAGACCGGCTTATCTTGTATTATTTTTCCCGTTCGAGATGGTATACATCTGTTTGCGTCCGCTATGTGTCTGTATCCAGAGACTAGCAGGAGTCTTGGAGCCGATACCGGCCTTGGCGCCTTTTTTTTAGATCCAGCTTCTAATCCTTCGGTCCATCAGATCTCCCGTCCTTTGTGCGCCTGCCTGTCTTGTCGCCAGTGACGGTAGACCGTAGCTTTGCCACTTGGTGTAATCTCCAGACCTCTTTGTATCTGCACCATCTCTGCACGGGCCTCCGCACGGACCCGTAACCAACAGTCCGGGCTCCGGTGTGGCCCCGAGATGTGCGCCCAAGATTGCTTTCTTTAGCTTTCAACACAGCTTTGTAGTATCGGCTCATCAAGCCAAACCGCCGCGCAATCTGGATGGTCCATCGCGGCTTCTCATTGCACTGTCTGTTTGAAGCGCCATCTTTGTTGCTCTTCACTCTTACTAGGTTTGCTTGAGGCTTGCTATAAAAAACTTGTAATCCTTGTTGAGTGTTACAAATCAACACGACACACTTTCACTTGACTTCAAGAGAGTCAAGCACTCAGGATATTAGTTAAATAGTAGAGCTACAAGAATTCCTGCTGTATTTTACATACCCTTAGCGCACCGTATGGGCGCAATATCATTATCAAGATCAAATTTGAAACATTTTCATACATAAAGCGCACCATGTTATAAGGCGTATTATCTTTGTGAAGCATTGTATGTTGAGTAGTTTATTCTAGTTGCACCGTATGTAAATATTTGACTGTAGAACTTACCGTGAATAACTGGCAAACAAAGTTGCCATCTAATTAGTGCAAAATCTGTTAATTACTGTAAAAATCTATTACAGCTAGTGTTGTTCCAATACCGTTTTTTGGCTCCCGATACCGATATCCAGCTTTGCAGTATCGGCCGATACCGATACTTAAGTTATTTTTTTCCTCAACATGAAAAAGCTGTCCTGCCATTGGTTCAGAGCATTCAAGGGCCAATAGGATATCTTAGATCGGCATGCAGTGAACATGTCACATACCAGTGAATGTCGTGCACCAGCAAGGCACAAGATTCTGCATCCAAAATCCTATATTAGCGTTGGAATTAATGGTATCGGCATGTTACTTGTGAGTAGTCACCGATACCGATAGCACTGTTTTAATGCTGTATCGGCACCTCTGCCGATACCGGTATCGGAACAACACTAATTACAGCATATTACTGTATTTTTTTGCACTTTTTTCTCTATATAAATTACAGTACAGTAAATTGTAATTTGTACACAATTAAAAATGTAAAATAAATGACAGTAATTTACTAATTATTGTAAAATATCAGATAATCACTGTAAAAATAAATCTATTACAGCATATTACTGTTAAAAATTATTATTTTTTTTTTTACTGTATACAAATTACAGTACAGTAAATTGTAATTAGTAAGCAAAATAACGTAAAACAAAAAAGCGGTAATATTACTGCAAATTTTTGCTTTTTTTGCTCTATATAAATTACGGTACAATAAACACATTATTTTAAAGTGTAAAAAAGTACAGTAATTTTATGTAATACATTTTAGCAGTAATTAACTGAAAAATTACCATAATTAGCAAAGTGCTATAATTTTTTACTTTTTTACTGTACACACATATATATATATATATATATATATATATGTATATATATATATATATATATATATATATATATATATATATATATATATACAATTAAAAAAAATTTATACACAGTAAACGCAATGCAAAAAAATTACTGTAATATGCTGTAATAGATTTTTATAGTAATTAACTGATAATTTACAATAATTAGTAGGGGTAAGCAGCACGGCGCCCTAGTGGTTACGGCACGTCCGCCTCCCAGTTCTGAGGACTCTGGTTCGAGTCCAGGCTCCGGCCTTCCTGGGTGGAGTTTGCATGTTCTCCCCGTGCCCGCGTGGGTCTTCTCCGGGTACTCCGGTCTCCTCCCACATTCCAAAGAAATGCATGGCAGGTTAATTGGGCGCTCCGAATTGTCCCGAGGTGTGCGTGTGAGTGTGGATGGTTGTTCGTCTCTGTGTGCCCTGCGATTGGTTGGCAACCAGTCCAGGGTGTCCCCCGCCTACTGCCCAGAGCCAGCTGAGATAGGCGCCAGCAGCCCCCGCGACCCTTGTGAGGAATAAGCGGCCAAGAAAATGGATGGATGGATTGTAGGGGTAGGGGTTAAAAAATCAATTCGGCAATATATCGCGATATTACAGCGTGCAATTCTCGAATTGATTCAAATCGACTTTTAAACTTCCATTTTTCATGGAAAAATATTCAACAAAACGTCTTACTTCGGGTTAGGGTTCACACCTTAAGCATGGAAGAATGTTATATTATTGGAACATTATATAACAATATTTTATTTCAATGCTGTTCAAACATGAAGCAGATTAAATACAGTGGCTCACAGTTTCAGATAAATATTACATTTTCATACAAATCTTAGAGTACAAGTTTACTGATTAGTATAAATTTGAGTAAAAATAAATAAATAAATAAATAAAAAATTGCAACAATCGACCTATAAATTTGTATCGGGATTAATCGAATCGAATCGTGACCTATGAATTGTGATACGAATCGAATCGTCAGGTACGAGGCAATTCACACCCCTAATAATTAGCTGGCAAACGTTTTTTTTTTTGCTAGTTATTGATGTCCAGACTCAAATGTTGGTCAGTTATTTGTAGTAACAAGAACTTTGTGTTTATTTGGGAAGTCCTCAAAACAATCTGCTTTGTGACATTAATTTCAAACATTTGTTTGTTCCCATTTTAAGCATTTTGACTGCTTAGTTGATTTAAAATGACTCTGTGAGCTTTTGTAAAATTATTTCTTTCCAAATCTGTTCCTCATGAGGCAACTGCAACCTAATACAGCATCAAACAAAAGTATTTTCACAACTGACAACTTTGTTTACACGCGGGTCTATAACCCTCTTCAGCGGGATATAAGCAAACTTTAAAAACACAAAAGGCAGACAAAAGAAAGCAAGCGTCGCCGCACAAAGGAGACAAAGATACCGACCTCCACAGTTTACACAAATCCCGATTGAAAACAGTATTCTTTTTGTAATCTTATCTGGGTGATGTTGATCAAGCGTCAGGGTGGAGGGGCGCAGCCTCTATTATGACTGGCTCGTGCAGACTGGCTCCTCTGATCCGCTGATTGGATGCAGGGGGAGAAGGAGCAGAGAGTTTTTTGCAGTCGCCATCTCGAATGTGAATCAAAGTGAGATCTAAGGAGGAAGTTTGGCTGATAAGAGCCTCGTGCCCAGGTACATTTAGTTTCCTCTAACGCACCTTTCTGAGGCCATCTCACGAGATCCCATCTCGGTCGTTCCAACTCCAAGAACTGGGGCACGTCTCAATTCTGAATTGTACAATCCTGGGATGAACTTTTTTATAGAAAACCATGATGACGCTTGGGTTTGGTGCTCTCACTAGGTCAATAAACAATGATAACTTGTCATGAGTGTGCTGTCCTGTATATAGACACTCTCTATTTCTAATATGGTTGGTTTTGGTTTGTAAAAGGATGCGAAAAGGATGTGCAGAAGGTCTGCTCGGACTCCCCTGAGGAACATCTGCAGCCGTTTAAAGACCGAATGGAGACGTTTCTTCTTAGTGGTGAGTGGTTTAAGTTTTACAGAACCAAACAACTATGAATCACATGTAGGCAGAGATATTTATTTAGTTTTGTGGCCTGCTTTGTTGGGATTTGACACTTCATAAAAAAAAATAAAATACACGTACGTGAGAGAGTGATACAAAACTTTTTTCAATACTGCTTACCCCCTTTTTTTTTTTTTTTTATTCCCGCAATGCTCCGTCACATCACAAACATGTCCTGAAAATCATCTTGCAAATGTTTCAAGACGTTTTCCAGTCAAAATTCCAAGTGCAATAAACATCTAGAGAATGCTAACAGAAAACTGAACAACCACTAATTGGCATTTGTTTCTTTGCTCACGAGACAAAATGTCACACAAGTCATTAGTTTCATTTTGTGACAAAGCGAGATCATATAAACAGTTTTGTCATTTTTGCCCACCCACACATTTCAAATCAAAGCGTGTTCGCTTCAAGCTATCTATTTGTCACTCACAGTTGACGTTTACTGTGAAACTGAGACATAAAACAAATGATATTCAACATTGTATATTTAAACACCAAATAATTGTGTCAAACAAAAGAATGCTAGCTTAATGCTAACACCATGAACAAACAAGCTAGCAGAAATTAGCATAGATGTTACAGTAATTGTAAACTAGGGTGGCCAACTGTCCCGTATTAACCGGGATGCCTCGTATTTTGGGATAAAGTGTTATGTCCCGTACGGGACCTCACAAGTCCCGTAAAATAATTCTCAATTCTTACATGGAATGCAGCAAATGGCATATTTGCCATTTTTGGACCACGGCTGCTCCCGTAGGTTGACAAGCGACAAGGAAGTTGCTCGTAGCCAATAAAATGAGTCGCTGGGTGTGACGTTATGTGGAGATCTTGCAAGGTAAGAGAGGCAGCTAGAGAGAGAAAGAGGCACTTCCTGGTTTCGTCACAGCTTCATGTCGCCTACACTCTAAATGCCGATCTTAATACGTCGGCTGCGAACGTATCAGCGGGAGCAATACAAGATGTATTCTCGTACTATTTATGAACAAATACTGCGAGAATTTAGCTTGCTGGAAAGTTTCGCAATCAGCGCTTAACACAGCAAACCGCACTCAACAGGTACTAGATCAGCTAAAACGGCAATGTCACAAAGCACGGCGCCTGTCAGCCAATCACAGTCATCAGGCATCGTCACGTGCATTTGTTATAGTGGCTTATACTACGTAAGTGGCTAGAAAATAATAATAATAATAATAATAATAATAATAATGTGTAGTGAAAAGTCTCCATGGAGAAAGTCAATTTGGTGAGTCATGCTCCTCTTTAGCATCTTTTTTTTTTTTTTTTTTGTACCTTTTTTTTTTTTTTTTTTTAGGTAAAGAGGCAAATTGTGGTTTCTTTGAGGTTTTCTATGAGGTTATATAATGATGGCGTGCAGTAAGGATTAAATGAAATGTACAAACTTTGTGCATTTCGAATCTAATGAGAACATACACTGATTTCACACATCATAGTCACACCACCATGGCACCGTGCCATGCACCTGTCCCTTATTTCAGGATGAGAAAGTTGGCAACCCTACGTTTACTGTGAAACTGACACATTAAACAAATGATATTCAACATTGTATATTTAAACACCAAATAATTGTTGAACAAAAGAATGCTAGCTTAATGCTAACGCCATAAACAAGCTAACAGAAGTTAGCATAGATGTTACAGAAATTGTAAACCCACAAAAAACTGCTATGTAACCTCACCATTAGCTCCATTAAACTACTTTTTTGTATGTAGAGAACATATGTGCTAACAAGCTAGCTGCCGTCATGTAAGCTAGCAATTGAACATTCAAATTTCCTTTCAGCACGTAAAGAACAAGTCGGCGCTTCCTATCAGTTGATGACCGCACAAAAAAGGTTAGCGAAAGAACGTCTTAATTTTTTTTTTAAACTGGATAGTTTTAGACACTTTAAATTCCTGTCCGGCTGCCCAGTTTCCAGGACTTGTGTGTGTACTTTGGGCTGAAGCCCAAAACGGGAGAAAAGGAGGTGACGTCCAGTCATTTCTTCATGCTGTGGTTTGAGTTTTGCGCTGACTTCAAGGCCAGGTGGAAGCGGGAGAATCGGAACTTCGCTAAAGAAAGGTATACTACCGCAAGGAGATACATAGAGACATTAAAATGAATTTTAATTCATCTTTATGTTGAACTGCTGCAGGTTAAAAGAGGCCCAGCAGTCAGTCAGGAGGATCACATCAGAGAAGAAAGTGGAGACCCGAAAGATTATCCCAAACAGTCTGGTAAGTGTGGCACTTGACACCCACGTGCTGAATAATATGAATTCAATAAATATCATATGCAAATTAATTAATTTTTATATATCCATTGATAATCATTTTATTCTCTACAGAAAGAACGACTGCGACAGAAAGAAGCTAACATGAACTCAGTTTAAAATTGTTTTATGTACTGTGGCACCTCTAATAATAATAATCATCATCTCCACATAGAAATACTCATTCAAACTCGCATCTTACCTTCAGTTAAGGTAAAATGAGAGTTTTTGGAATGTGGGAGGAAGGCAGGGATGCTGTGCACCGTGTCTCTGCCTTTGAAGCAAGATTCCACATTCAAAAGTTTGTTTGAATGGGAAAAAAATGCACCTCAAAAATGAAGATGAGGCTTAACGCCAATGCTACTTTTTCAATGCTACTTCCACAGAAGGGTGTCATGATGTGATGATGACAAACATGCGTCTCAATTCCTGAAGATAAGAATCAGGGTACTAAACTTTTCTCATTCCTTTTTTTTTTAAATTATTATTATACAAGTTTAATGAATTTTGCTACTAAAAATGTAGAGAAAAATGAACTACTGTGTAGTAGAAGCATTTATTTTCAGTTTTTTTTTTTTTTTTTTTAATGAATCTAATGTGAGTCATATAAATGATCTGTGCACAAATGATAACAATCGTGTGATGGCTGTTTTATTCGCAAGCAAGTATGTCACATAATTAATGTGTACTGTTAAAAATTGAGTAGTATTAAGCAGATTTTCTCAAACCAAACTTTACAGCAGAGCCTTCAGTTGATATTCCACATTGTGGAAACTAGAAAGCTCAAATCTTTCCCTCCTAAATCTTTTCTGTTAGCTGATATGACGCTGTAGTCAACTTTTTGAATTTGGAGTCGACTGAATGAGACTATCTGACTGCAGATAAGATCAATTTAAACGTGTGTTAACTTCAGGGAACTCTATGGACATTTTCAGTCCTAAGAGACGCTATGAACCCTGGGAACTCTTTATTTTACACTTTATTTTGTTGTATTTATTTATTTATTTTGTTTTGTTTGATATTAAAACCAAGATACATGACAATTTTACATTTTAGATCTTTTAAAATTTTGGAAAACTTTTACTAAATTGAAATATTTATATATATTTTTTAAAACATGCTGATGGGAGAAATTTTTGTTAGAACGTGAACATTTTGTAAATCTGAAAGTTGTTCAATAAACACATACTTAAACACATTTCAACAGTAATTGTTAATAGTTGCATGTTTTATTTTCCCTTTCAATGAAAGTAAATATCGGTTCCAGTTATCAGCAATAAATTCATCGACATGTATTTACACTTTGAGTATTCATAAAGTGGATGAATCCCGAATGTGCAGACTATTTCGAGTCCATATTTTGTAATTAAAAATGAAAATGTCATTATTGTAAAAAGTTCCTCCTGTTTCAGTAAATTCCGCTTGTCGGGCTTGCAAATGAGACGCCCAGTTGTTGTTTTTTTTTTTCTCTCTCTCTCCCCCCCCTTTCCCAAAAGACAAACTCCCCACAAGTCTAATCCGTGTTTATAGTCGTGCACCTGCACTGCTTAACCCGCTGGACCCGTTTCTTCCTGGTACTGGGCGTTTGTCCGGGGCAGAAAAGCGTGTACGTGACCGTGCTGAAAGTTTTGGGCACGCACGCCGAGCAGGACTCGAACGCGCTTCCGTCCTGGTAAATGTGCCTCGGGATGTAGAAGGAGTTACACTGGCCGTAGCAGAAGCGGTTGATGATGCTTCGGCTCAGGCAGCCGTCTTCGCGAATCGTCTGCTTGAGCGGCTGGGTCTTGCACCAGTCCAGCCGCAGGTACCGACGCTCCGTTACGTGCAGCGCCTCCTGACTGGACTCCAAAACCTCCTCGGCGACGGCTGCGGCGGCGGCGGAGGCGGGCGCCATCCCGCGGGAGATGAAGCCGCTGATGGGCGGCGGTTGCTGGCAGCGCTCCGCTTCCGGGTTGGATTTGTTTGGGTGCGGGAAGGAGCCTTGAAAGGTGGCCGCGTGCGAGCTCGTCGGCGTGCTGAGCAGCAGGACGAGAACTGTGGGGAAGGTCAGCAAACACCGGCTGGTCATCATGGAAGCTGAAAGGAAACGAGGAGGCATTTACGCACAGGTATTACGCACTATTCAAATTCGGTCATCATTTAAAACTATAATTTTATGTTACATCTTACCTGTTGCCTATTTTTCGACTGAAATGAGTCCAAGCGTGTTTGCTCTGGTGTTGTGTCTTGTTTGTGGCTTTCATGGGTGATGTTTCAACTTTCTGGTTCTGGTTGAAAACACGCCCACAAGCCAAAAAACGTCACGAAAAAAAGGGAAAAATAACCACCACCACCATTGTCTTCACTGCATTTATTATTATTAATTTTACGAGAGAAGAAATTAGACACAAACATGCTACAGAAAAGAAAAAAAAAAAGATTCACTTCCACTAAAAGATTTTGTGATGAGTGTACATAAAACCATCAGGTGTAATCAGTTACTTGTAGATATGACCTAATTCTAATTATTGATAAAGGTCATTTTAAGATACACAAAAAAATGTTACACAAAATTATCTCTGTGGCCACTGTTTAAAAGTAAACTGGATTAAATGACATCTGAATTTTCAATTTGACAACATAATGGGATTCATATTTTTTTCATGTTCAATAGCAAGTTACACAATGTTTTCATTAAAGGAAAGTGACATATTTACCTTAATTGCCATCAAAGTTACTAATGTGTTAAATTCACAAATTCTGATACTCAGGTGGGCTTACAAATAATTTCTTTACAGGGCGAAGACACCCAAAATTTTCTTTACAATATTGTATTCTGATTAATATTGTGTTTGGAATATGAATTTAGCAGCAAAAATCCACCCGTTTTTAATCCTTCTCTGGGCAGCCATTTTGACTAAAAATTACATCATAGTTGCTTTAGGTAACAACCAATCACAGCTCACCTTTTTTTTTCTGAGTTTGGTCATGTGACCAAATCATAGCTGAGCTGTGATTTGTTTGAGCCCTCATTTTCAGTAACAGCAAGTGGCAAAATGGCCGCCCCTTGAGGTGGATCAAAACGGTTGGATTTTGCTTCTTTATTCCTATTCCACAAACGCAATATTAATCAGAGCACCTTGTTTAGACTGTAGTGTGCACAGAACATATTGTGAATATATTTTTGACTTCCATTTTATAAATTTGTCACACCCACCCATCTTAAAACCTCAACAAACAGCAGTTGTGAACCTCAAACGTTTTACCCCCCCCCCCCCCCCACACACACACACACGCACACACACATAATTTTAAAATACAGGATGTCTTTCTTCTTTTGGGACAGTTGCAAAGCTTTAATATGTTGCTTTGGTAGTTTCAGATGTGGTTGACGCCTCGCCATCCTCTTCCTCATAGAAACTGGGAACTGATTTCTTGGCGACAACGTTGTCAAGCCTCTGGCCCATCAGGTATGGGTTGACACTCTGCAGACAAAACATTAGGAATGAATGATCAAAATGAATCATCTAATATTCCAAAGAGTCTGTTTTCTTTTATTTAAATCCTAATCTATCGTAATTTTAAAATGCATACCCTTTTTCTTCTCTTTGGTCCGCCCTTCAGCTTCTGGTACAAACGCTCTTTGTTCTGAAAAGACATTGCGCAAATCGATGACTTCTTCAAATACCCAGACGACAACTAACAGGCGAGCTACCACAAATTACACACAAGTTTGTTTTTGAGCTTTGATTAAATTGCTTCAAGTTTCTAACCACCATCATTCTCAGATGGCAATTAATAAACGGTTGCACATAATTTCCGATCCTTTTAGTGTGCAGTATGAGTTGGTAACTTCAACTGACCCACTTCATCAGAGCCGGGTACTCATTCGCTGTACCATAAAGGTGACGATGTTTCTGAAACTCGCGGCTGAAGTCGGCCGTGTCCGGAGCGTTGTCCAAACACCCGTCTGCTGCTGTGAATGTGAGCATCACAAAGCGCATTTTGGTCTCCCTCAAATGGAAGCGTGTGCAGAGAACGCTCAATCATACCAGTCTTTCCCTGAGGACAAGGATTTGGAGGATCTGGATAGCTGTGATCGTCACTGAAGTCTTTGGGAACGTTGTCACCTGCAAGCTCAGCCACAATGTTGGGAATGTTTCCGTAGGGGCCAAGGTGCTGCAGCCCCTCATGAGCACCACCTAGTGGAGAAAATAATGTGGTGCGGATAGTGGCAAAAAAGAAAAAAATCTAGCACTAGAGCTAAGAAAAGTGTTTACCTACATTTCAGTAACTGAACATATATTATGACAAAAAAAAGTGGATTTATTTATTTTATTTATTTATTTTTTTGCTGGTGTGCCGCCCGTCAGTTTCGTCGAACACGGTTGGGGAGAAACTGATCTAACCTACATTAAAAAATAAATAAATGAAAAATAACTTAAACTGGCTGAGCCCCAAACAAAATTTCAAAATTTAACATTACCCTGGATGCTCTGTGGCCCGACGATATTTGTAGCCTGGTGGGCGGGATACTCCACCCTGGGCCGAGCGATGCCCAGCTGCTCTATGACGCCGTGCAAGAGCCGCTGGATGTCGGCCTCAGACACATGATCCGACCCGGCGACAGTGCGGGCCGGAGCACTGCCCATTTGCAAACACAGCAGGAGCCCGAGCAGCATTGAACGCACCCCCGACCTCATCTCCGCCATCTGCAGGTGTACAAAATAAACACACCGAGGATGCTAAAGGTGGGGACAAAGGAATATTTTTGTTCCAGCAGTCTTTACAGAATTTTAGTAAGCCAAGATTGTATTTAAATGACAAGACATTTTATTCTAAACGCTAAAGAATCAAATTGCGTGGATAAATCTGTCGTGTAAACAAGCCATTAGGCCTGCAAATACATCACTGGGGAATAAGAGAATATAACGTGATTTTATTTACATCCATGTAATATGGTGTTTTAAATTAAATCACTGCAAATTACTCGCTATAATTCGAAGATGAGCAATTTTCTTACCTTGTGTCAATAAGAGACCTGGCGACTGAGCAGATGTCCGTCAAGTTACCACTATAGCGAATCTTTCAACTTCTGGCCTTCAAAGTTAAAGGGAGCAAAATTGATACATTATGAAGAGCTGTTTCCTAAAACTACATTTTAAACATTTCCACGCTTCTATAATTTTTCCTTGATTCGACGCATTTACATAATATATTAGTTTTGCTAGCAACAAGCTATGTCGAGAGATATGTGTAATTTGAAGGAGCTTTGACGTCAGTTCCGGTGGACGTTGGACATTGCGTAACAAATTATCTAGCCTTGGATGCTTACAAGCCAGCAATCCTCTCTTCTGATTGGCTCTGTTAGGCCTACCAATATTTCTCTTTCCATCAAGCAGCGATGGGAACTGGGGGTCGAATCTCAGCCATGACGAACTCAGTGGAGAGTTACGGATTTTGCCTCACAGAGCAACATGAAACGTTTACACAACATACACGTATATTTTTTGTTTTACCCGACAAATGTGCACAATATTAAAAGAAAAGGTTACTCTAAAAATTTATAAAACCTGGGGAGGGGGGAGTTTGAAAAAAAAAATAAATAAATAAAAATCCCAAACTATTTTAACCCAAGTGACTGGTCAAAGTGATGCAGACTGACAGACCCTTGTTTGAGCCATAATGACAACACTGGTTACAAGTTGCATTGTTTTATTTATAGTCATGTGACAGTTGCAAATACTGTACAAGTACCCGTAATTGTATGTATACGGATAAACACTGAAGCAAATCTTTTATTTGGTGTGAACGATTGTTGAGTATAATAGCTAAATCAATAATTTAAGTTAAAAACTGTTAACGTAACAGTAAGTCTTAAAAATGCTACATGAGCAGGTCCGCGTTATAAAGAAATGCGTTTACTCCAAGATGCCAGCTGCAGCTTGCCCACAGTGAACACAGGTAAGGCCACTTCCTGTCCTTGGACCAGCCCAGGGAAGAGGCCAAGACGCATGTCCCTGAAACCAAAGCCCATAAATATATTTTTTCACCTTTTGCAAGTTCAATAACTTATTTTAGTAACGTACCTTTTTATCCTACTAGGTGAAAACTGTTTTCCAGAAAGACTTAAGGCATCCAAGATGGCAGCTTGAGGTGATGAATCTTTGTATAAAAGCAGTTCAAAGTCAAAGTCCATACACACATACAAAAAAACCCAAACCTAACTCTTCCTTTCCTAAATCACCTTCACAAGACACACAGGCCCTAAACAAGGCAATATTTGGCAACGTCTCGTGGCCTGCACTCCTCCTGAGGGTCGGTCTTCTTCCCAGATTGGACTCATGGTTTCGCCGAGGGACTGCCGGCCTGACCTTCGACTTCGCTTGAATCCGGGGTACAGTCTTCACAGACCACAAAACTGCATGAATTTAAAGCAAAACGGAGCAAGTATAACATGCAAGGATTGTTTTGGGGTGTCGTCCATCTTAACATGTCAACCTTTCGAGCTGTGTCTCTTTTCTTTCTCTGACTGTCCATCCTTCAGAAAATGGCTGCTCATCAGGAATTCCATACTATCCATGACAGCTGGTGGAATCACACCTGATGAACATGTATACATTTTTAATTTGGTAAAATGGGAGGAATAGTTGATGGGATTATTACCAAACAATTGTGGCTTTTCGATGAATGTACGCAGGACAACAATACGGAGTTCGAAGCGTCTTTCAGATAGCTCCTCCTTGTTGGGGGGTGGGAGGAGGCAGGGAGCAAAGACTGTAGCCAGGTTGGAGCTGGTCATCAAGTTTTCCTCACATCTGAAAATTTTAAACAAATAACCATACATTTTGGTATCAGAAATGTTGACAATTACATTCTACTGGATCCAACCAAACAGCATTATAATAAAAGTCTTAAAAACAAAGTCAAGTAAATGTTTCCTTAAAATGTTTGATGAGCCCCCTCTAGTTTAAACAGTATTTTAATTAATATTGCATTTGTGAACTGTGAATTAAGCAGCAAAATCCACCCGTTTTTAATCCATCTCAGGGGGTGGCCATTTTGTCTTTTACTGTCACTTGCTGTCCACTAAAAATGACATCACAGCTACTCTGGTAACAACCAATCACAGCTCACTTATTTATAGCTTTGTCACGTGACAGTCAAAAGCTGAGCCGGGATTGGTCATTATCTGACAACCTCAATGTCATTTCAAATCGACAAGTGACAAAATGGCCACCGAGATTGATAGAAATTGATGGATTTTGCTGCTTAATTTATATTCTACAAACAGAATATTAATTAAATGCAGTTTTTAGACTAATGGAGCCACAAATAACAGCAAATAACCTTTTTTTACTTGACTTCTTTAAACTATAATCTTCACCACCTATGAAATGTCTCAAACCTCTGGGTCACTTTAGACAGGAAGTCAAACAGATAGTGCAAACAGGAGGAATTTCTGGCAGGCAATAAGCAGGACAGCAGCTGGAGGGCTGAAGTCCTGTCCTGCACAGAGTCCAACGTCTGGGCCTTTAGCATAGCCACATGGATCTCTGGGGGAATTAGAGGCTCTGGTAGCTCCCTACAGAACTGCTTGATGAGCGTGGCCACGTCGTAGGCGAAGGCTGTGGAAAGACAGCTTTCTCCGCGATTCAGCTTGGTCTGAAACAATGATAAAAAAAAAAACATTTAGGCTCTGCCTAGATCAGTTATTCCCACCGGTTGCGTGGACACCGACTCTGAGGGTCTGAATGCGAGGGAGAGAGCCTGGTTTTCGGAAGAGGCCCACTGTCCCGGCACGCTCCAGAAGAAACGAACAAGTGTCCACCAGAAAGCTGAAACACAAAAGATTCAGACAAACCCAACTTGTGTATTAAATGAACACAATCCAATTTTTTGCACTCACCCAGGAACCAAGCCAAATTCGGGAATAAAAGTTCTCGACAAATTCTGAAGAGGAACACCGAAAACCTTTGCCCCACTGACGAAGATTCTCTCGGTTTTCCTCACAACACTTTTGACATTTATTCCATGAATGACTTGAAGGTGCAAGCGAATGGCATCACTGTCGGTAATGTTCATGTTTAAAATAACTAGGAGAGTATTTTAAAAACAGCAAAGTTCCCCAGCTTTTCCTGAACACACGATGCTCACTTGGTTAAAAACACAAATGAGCCGAGGGGGTGGGCCTTATTAGGATCATTTATATCACCTGTCACACACAGCTGTCAAGGATGTGATGTTGCATTCTGGGCTGCTGGGACATCAGAGCACTTTTTGGATTCTAATTTTTGTCTTGGCAGACACAGCTTTTTGAGTGACATTTTTGGATCGACCGTAAGTTTCATAAACTTTACAGTGAACATAATTTGACCTTATCTTTACTTTTTGCCCACATTGCTCTACTCTAAGGAGCTGAACAGCAATATTCACAACAGGTGTTTGATCCATAAACACTTCCAAGAATGTTCGCTTCTGTGCTTTTTTTTTTGTGTGACTATCAGTCTCTTTGTATCAAGCTGTTGATGACGCTGTGACATGCTAAGCTAAGTGGCTACTTCCTTCTTAGAACATCCTATTTGAAGTGCGATCTGATGATCAATTTGTTAGGTGTCATATGGTCTCACGATGGCAAAATGTAAACTGCACGATAGAGAGGACTGTTTAAATGACAATTCTAATTGAACCAGAAAATGTACTGGTCGATTCATGGACATCACCTGTTGTGGATTTTGCCTTTGTGCTACTGAGTAGCAAGTTGTGTAAAAAGTACTGAAACCTTGTCAAGTCAAGTTTGCCTGTAAAGGTTATAATTCATTTTAGGCTCATACTTAAATTTAATTAACTAAAGCTATATCAATGCCTAACTTTTTGATGAGTTTTGTATCATGCTCTGGAAAGCTTGAAGCTTAAAATAGACTAGTGTATCTTAGCATTAAGAAGAAGAAGCGTTAGCCTATTCTCAATTAATGTATCCTGTACAAATAGCACAGTGCTGTTGAGGTTAGCATTGTTTTGTAGCAGACATGCTAACCTCAACAGCATTGAGCTATTTGTACAGGATACATTAATTGAGAATACAATAAAAACAACAACACACAATTATGCTGGATAGTGACGCATTTATCCTCTGAAAATTAAGCTAGCCTTTCTATTTCTTAATGCTAAGCAAGCCTGTTTTAGGGTTCAACCTTTCAATAGGGGTACTGGTGTGTGCATGGCATTGACATGTTCTGCCAGTGCTAGAATGGGTTTTCTCTCCAGTAGCTATTCCCACTTCCTCCCACATACCTAACCATACATGTTAGCTTAGCGGAAGTCGGAAGACACTAAAATTTTAAAGAGGTGTTAATATGAGTGTGAATGTTTGGTTTGTATGTTCTCTGTAATTGGCTAAACCAGTGTAAACCCCGTTCAAAGTTAGCTACTTTAGCCTCCAGTTCACCCGACCCTAATGAGGACAAAAAAAAAATGTAACGTCTTCATCCTTATGATCACAGTCACTGAGTACTACTACTTTAAAAAAAACAAAAACAAAAAAAAAACACTGCAGATTACTGTTAAAGCAGCTATTTTTATTACAATGGTACATGTATATACAGCATTAGGCACAGTAGAAATACAGACAAGGGGAGGAAAGTTGCAGTTTGGGTTGTTTTGGCGCCGATTGGAGATTTAGAAGCACTTTCTGTGAACGATGGAGGGGCCCGCCTCATCGTACTCCTGCTTGCTGATCCACATTTGCTGGAAGGTGGAGAGAGAGGCCAGGATGGATCCACCGATCCAGACTGAGTATTTCCTCTCAGGGGGCGCAATGATCTAAAGGCGGAGCAGAGTTTGGTGAGATAATCAATAGCCAAGTCATTGTTGTTTTATTTCATGGTAGCTGGTTGTTGTTGCTCACCTTGATCTTCATGGTGCTGGGGGCCAGGGCTGTGATCTCCTTCTGCATACGGTCAGCAATACCAGGGTACATGGTAGTACCACCAGACAGGACATTGTTGGCATACAGATCCTTACGGATGTCAATGTCACACTTCATGATGCTGTTGTAGGCGGTTTCATGGATACCAGCAGACTCCATACCTATGTAGGAGCTTAGTATTACTTTCTGAGAAAACTCACACTTATAAATGCACATGTAATGTTTACATTTCAGTTTTTGAGGCAGTAACTGGCCATGGTGAGTGTTTGTAAGGTCTCACCAATGAAGGAAGGCTGGAAGAGGGTCTCGGGGCAGCGGAAACGCTCGTTGCCGATGGTGATGACCTGACCGTCGGGAAGCTCGTAGCTCTTCTCCAGAGAGGAGGAGGAGGCAGCAGTGGCCATCTCGTTCTCAAAGTCCAGAGCGACGTAGCACAGCTTCTCCTTGATGTCACGCACAATCTCACGCTCAGCTGAGAGAGGAAAGGTTCATCAATTTCATGTCATGGGTTTGGATTACATAACGCCATAGCAGAAAGATATAGTATTCTAAATTTTCTTACCAGTTGTGACAAAGGAGTAGCCACGCTCAGTGAGGATCTTCATCAGGTAGTCAGTCAGGTCACGACCAGCCAGATCCAGACGCATGATGGCGTGGGGAAGAGCGTACCCTTCATAGATGGGCACGTTGTGGGTCACACCATCACCAGAGTCCAGTACAATACCTGTTCGCACAAAGCCGCCTTAATGTCAGACCACATCTCATAACCAAATTGCGGGAAAAAAAAAAAAGTCTTGAAGGGAAACTCACCGGTGGTACGACCGGAGGCGTACAGGGACAGGACAGCCTGGATGGCCACGTACATGGCAGGGACGTTGAAGGTCTCAAACATGATCTGGGTCATCTTCTCCCTGTTGGCCTTGGGGTTGAGGGGGGCCTCAGTCAGCAGGGTGGGGTGCTCCTCTGGGGCCACACGGAGCTCGTTGTAGAAGGTGTGGTGCCAGATCTGATTAATCAAGAGAGAGTTTGTCAGCAATTTGACACGGTGACACTGACGCAGCATATCTACGCGGTCATACCGCAGATTCTCACCTTCTCCATATCGTCCCAGTTGGTGATGATGCCGTGCTCGATGGGGTACTTGAGGGTCAGGATACCCCTCTTGCTCTGGGCCTCGTCTCCCACATAGCTGTCCTTCTGACCCATACCCACCATCACACCCTAAGAAGAGAACACATTTCAGTCTCTCTGGAAAGAAGGAACACATGCACACGGCTTGTCCTCGTTGAGGTTGCTAACCTGGTGACGGGGGCGTCCAACGATGGATGGGAAGACAGCACGGGGGGCATCATCACCGGCAAACCCAGCCTTGACCAGGCCAGAACCGTTGTCGCACACAAGGGCGGTGGTCTCGTCGTCGTCACACATTTTGGTCTGTTCTTGGTTGGCCTTCTGGAATAGAGGAGTGATCTTATTTTTACCATCTTAAGACATCCTTAAGTGTGCTCATATCCTCTCTGTATCTAACCAAAGTGGGAAATGCCTCCAACCCTTGCTCAGGGCTCTATTTTTAGTCTTGGGACCCTTGTCGTCCCCCGCACTCTTCTCTCTGTATCTCATCATTAAACCACAGCCACTTAACTGCTGAGGTGATGCGTTCTTTGACAAGTTGCAGCGAGGATCTGGGTCTTTCCTCAGCTGTTGTCATTCCACTACTTAGAGTGGAATGTCCAAATGTCCACTCCGAGATTTGGCTTTGAGGGTGTTGGAATTAATAATCCTATGTATTTTCTTTCTGCAGTTCTGTCAAATCTCAGTTTGATTTTAGAACTGCACAGCATCCTACTCCTGTATCCTAAAGTTCACTCTGTAGCATCTCCAAAAAACAGTCAAACTGTCTTCTAGTACGTAATCATAAAACTTGTAAAGCATCTCCTGTGAGGTAAACCATCTTTAAAACACATCCATACTGTTGCAGTCCCAAAACACTTCTTAAAAAAGACAAACAAGTCAAGTCACAGCAACAAAACCAGACTCACCGAGAGTTCGATGCAAGACTGGGGTTTCCACTGGGACGAAGGACCAGGGTGCGAGGGGTTCCTTAAATATGCCCCGGCACGCTTGGGCCGGGGTGGGGGGGAAGGTGGGCGGGCTCGGGAGTTCACAGAAGTCCAAATATGTGCTGCTCTGAAAGATGAGGGAGTTAAGTGGATCTTGTGTTGAGGACGCCACCAAAATGGGGAGATGTTGCCTTAGAATGACACGACAGGAATACTATGTGAAGTATTTTTCAAATCACAGATAATGATTTCTGCGGTAGGGTTAGGGTTGGGTTACCCTGGCAATGTCATTAGAGATGCATTATGAAGCCGACAATTTTTTTAATTTATTTTTTTTAAACCATCTAACACTTTCAACAAGGGTTTCCCCAGTTCCGACTGTTAAATATGTGTTAATATGACTAAGCTCTCTCAGAACCCTAGAAGTAGGTGATTGAAGGGTGTGAAGGTAACACGAGCCAAGCAACAGTCAAGGAGTCGTCTTAGGGGGCTCGCCAGTGTCCTGGCATGCGTACGAGTTAAGAGGAGGGTAGAGGCAACCACCACCCAGACAGCTGAGATGCAATATTGCACGAGGACAAGAAAGGGGGGGGCGGGTAGGAAAGCGCGACGGCACAAACCCTCCAGCAGACGACAGATTCCCCGGGATGTCCAGTGTGGCAGGCCTCCCTTCTCCATTCTGATTGGCTCCCGTGTCTCCTTTTAGGGAAATGGAGCGTAACAGGTGCCGGTGACTGCGTGCCCCCCAACGGGCTGCCTGGAGGTCGCCCAGCCCCCCCAGGCTCCATATTTGTCAAGTTCCGTCGCCGTGCCGTGCCGTGGGGGGCTTGTGAGAGGAGTAAGAATGTAAATACCTCCCGCACCATCAACGGTTCCATTTGTAGACGTGCGTAACGTACTTCCAAGAGTGACGCTGCGAACCTAAATGTTTACTTCTATTCTGAGCTTTTATGTGTAGCTTGATAGCTTGATTTGATTTTCGTAACGGTACTTTGTGCTATCAGTCAGGTAGAAAAGTCACAAAAGAAGAGCAAGAATATCTAAAAATCTGCAGTAGCGCTGGTAAACATTGATGAAAATGTGGCAAAATACATCAAATTATTAGTGAAAGTTAGCTGAATAGCTAACGGGATATGACGTTGTACACACTGTTTGTGGGAATTACATCACCGCAAGAGCTGAAGGATCGGCATAATCCAGTGGTATCAAACATAAGGACCGCAGGCCGGATTAGGCCCGCAAAGGGGGTTTAATCCAGCCCGCAAAATGATTTTGTAAAGTAAAACAAAAAAAATTTAAAAAAAATTTAATGTCGGACTAATTAATCAGTCAGCCACAATCAAAATACATAACGTTTGTAACTTCACAAGCAGTCCTCAGATAAGCAGTGCAGGTTGTACGGGCGAATCGTCCTGTATGTCATTATTTTACACACAACTTAAAAGTTACGGTTTGTTTAATTATTATTATTA